>NC_134882.1:17023914-17118914 GCF_041734735.1 Babylonia areolata
CAATTCAAATTTACACTGACACGGGCGGTTTCTGTAACTGCACAACTCCTTTTGAAGTCAGAAGTCAGTACGAACAGTCTAACAAGAGGACATGGCTAAAAAAATTATAAATTGGGGAAAAAAAGAGTAAAACTAGACGTGGTCAGCACTTCTCAGCCTAAGAAATTGTATTGTTGAAACATGGAATAGACCAGACTCTGGTGTGGTAAACTCTGAAACACTGATCGATATAGCGAGCATGGATTCGGTGATTTTATATCAAATATGTATGTATGTTGAAACATGGAATAGACCGGACTCTGATCTGGTAAATCCTGAAACATTGATATAGCGAGCATGGATTCGGTGATTTTATATCATATAATATATATATATATATATATATATGTGTGTGTGTGTGTGTGTGTGTGTGTGTGTGTGTGTGTGTAGGCTACTGCCCATGTACTGCCCCACTACACTGTTCCACTCGTGCCACGCTTACTCGCCAGTGACAAACTAGGTTACAGTCGAAAGACTGTAGCCTACAGGATTAGTTGGAGAGTTAGAGCAGACCAAGTCAGACCATCAAGATCAGATATAGGCTTAAAAGCCTTATCGATCTGCATATCATATCAATCTCGGAGTTGTTCTTACAATTTGATGAATCTAATTCATGCACAGAATACGGACTTGGATTCACAACACAAAATAGTACTTGTAAAAATCAAACTGGAAGATCAATACAGAGCTACAAGTATCAACTCAGTATTAATACTGATAAATTTTTACCAATCAGTGTTATATTTCCGTAGCCATGGCAATCGTGAAAATAATTATTTGAATTTTCCTTCTTTTTTAATGTATGTGTTCTTCTGTGCTTTGTGCCTGACTAACATGTTATTGTACAGCACTGGGGTTTGAAAGCACTATATAAATGTATCATTATCATCATACATACACTGACTAAACAACATTGTGGGGTAGTGGTGGTGGGGAGAGTTTGTGGATGTGCTTCACACAGACAGTAACGTGTGTGTGTGTGTGTGTGTGTGCGTGCATCATGTATGTGTGTGTGAGGGAGAGAGAGGAGGAAGGTGTTAACTTGGGTGAGCTGGAATGTCATCAAGAAACAGCACATATATCACATGCAGCAGCATATGTGTGTCTTCATATATAACATATCTTTCACATCTGGGCCTGTTAAAAATAAAACAACTGAGTACCATTAAGTGTATTTGATTATCCTGACATGTGTATGATTGTGTGTGTGTGTGTGTGTGTGTGTGCATGCACTCATGTGAATTTATATTCAAGTGTGCAGTTACACCGAAATCACATATTGGAATTATACTAAAACTTCTGAACTGTGCTTACCCCTTCAATCTTTGAAAATATGATGTACTAAAACTTATATGGCGTGCTTACGTGCATATGAATTTACGTTTAAGATTGCGCTTATGGTGAAGAACAGTTTTGAACAATGATAAACTAAAATTTCTGTTCTGCCCAGAATCCAATATTCATCAGATATCCTTGCATTTTTGCATTTAGTTGACAAATCTGTTTATATTACTTGCAGTATGTGCACACACCATACCATGTGAATGAATGTCATGACTTTCCTACTGTAAATTTTCATGAGTTCATGAAAACAGTTTACAATCTGCAATGTTGAAAGAGAGAGAGAGAGAGAGAGAGAGAGAGAGAGAGAGAGAGAGAGAGAGAGAGAGAGAGAGAGAGAGAGAGAAACAGACACACTGAGAATAACTGAATAGGACACCAGTCCTTTTTTTGTTCTCTGAAGTTTATTTTTCCATCCACTTGAGCCTGAAAAACTGATATCAAGCACGCATATACATACTGTTGGGGCACAAAACTAGTACAAATCAAACTCTTGCAATAGTACTACCCACAGCTTTTTCTTCCCCCTTCAAGCAGTCATCCCTCCACTTTATTGCCAAATCAAGATTGGGGAAAGGCCTTACACACAAACTGATAAACCATGGGTGATAACAAAACTTTTTTTGTGTGCCCTTGTTGGAAAAATAATTCTATTGAAAACAATACACTAAAGTGAAAAGACCTGTTATCTTACTGGGTGGGTGGGGGGAAGTGGTGGGAATACCTTTAGAACCAAACCTTTCAGGAAAAAAAATATTCACAAAAAAAGACACACATGAAGCATAGTAAATGTATCACCAGAAACCACAAACAAAAACTGGCATCTCTTTTGCCCTTGGAGAATCAAGCAGTTGCCCCTTTCTTCTTCTGGGGACTAAAGAAACCAAATTGGGAATAAAAACAAATTTGGGTCGGTCTAACCCGTTGATATTTAAAGACAGCAAACCAAGATATGTGTTTGTCAAATAAGTGATTACTGAGAATCTGCATAGGTTCCACTTTTAAAGACATGCATTCATTAGAAGCACTAATTGCATTGTGTTTTCAGACCTATTTCTGCATTTGTCCCAGTGAAAAATCAGCCCCAAAAATGCTGAAATGAAAGAAGTGTATGCATGCATTTTAGTGTAAGCACTACTGCAAAGTGGGAGATAAATTATAAATGGAGATAACAACAAATAAAAATGATCATCTTTGTGCACAAGACCACACTGTATAAATATGGAAAGCCAGTGATTCATCATAACTCACAAAACATATTTAAAAAAGAAAAAAGGCTGCAATCAGCTTGTGATGACAGTTGGTGATTGATGCCGCCATGCTAGCTGAGGTATGCTGTTAATCAAAGTGACAAGCCACATCTCCAAATCCAGTCTTGGTCTTCTTCAAGTGACTGGCCACACCTCCAATTCTAGTTTTGGTCTGTTCAACTGACTGGCCACACTTCCAACTTCAGCCTTGGTCTTCAGTTCAAGTGACTAGGACAAGGACATTTCCAAAAATGATATTCTGTTAAAAGTGAGTGGCCATACCTCCAATTTCAGCCTTGGTCTTGTGTTCAAGTGACTGGCCACACCTCCAATTTGCTTCTGTCTTCTAAGTGACTGACACCTCCTCTTTTTGGTCTTCTGTACTATTTGACTGGCCATATCTCCTTTTTTTGTTCTTCTGTTCAAGTGACTGGCCATATCGCCTGTATTTGGTCTTCTGTTCAAGTGACTGTCCACACCTTTAATTCTAGTTTTGGTATTCTGTTCAACTGACTAGCTACACCTCCAATTCCAGTTTTGGCATTCTGTTAAAATGACTGTTAACACAACTATTTTCCAGCTTTGGTCTTGTGACTGCCAACTAACAAGGTACATCTGATGACTGGTCTCTTTCCTGCTCTCTGCTGTTCTGGATCATCAGTTGGAATGTGTTGGTTTCAGACAGGTTGTTCCGCCAATCTCGTGTGCAATGTTCATACCATTTTTCAGCAACCATGAGCGTATGGGCCAGTGTGTGTGTGTGTGTGTAAGAGAGAGAGAGAGAGAGAGAGAGAGAGAGAGAGAGAGAGAGAGATAGAGAAAGAGATAGGGAGGGGAGAGAGAGTATGAGAGAAAGAAGGGAGGGAGCAAAACACGAGTCAGAGACTGGCAGACAGAGAAACTCAAAAGTGCTTGTTTGCAGTATATCAAATGTTACTTGTTTTGTTGTGTTTCCTGTTGTGCTACAGATAAAATGGTCGAAATGTTATGAAGGGAAAACAAGACTGGTCAAGTCAGATGTAGTGACAAAATGAGCCAGCAGTGACACTAATGGGTCACAAGCAGCCCACCCATACATTCTGTTGTAAAAAAACATGATACAACACTTGATGCTGATGACTTGTGTTGTAACCTTTGAAAACCAGTCGACCAAACACACACACAAAAGTGAAGAAGGAAACCAAGATGGCATGGGAACATAATGATGAAATACACTTTCCAAAACCGTCCTCCACAGAACAGGGCAGCACAGGGGTAGAGAAGATGAAGACAATAATTTGAGTGGACTGAGAAAACTTCTCTGTGACCAAAAACTTGTTCACAACTGCCAGAAATTAAATGAGCCCAAGCTATGTTCATGAAAGTAGCGTCCTTACAACTCTTTCTAGGAGTTTCTGGGAAAGAGACAGTGACAGTTGCCTTGGTTGAGTATGTCATACAGAAAGATTGCTATGAAATAAATGTACTGCAACAGTTTTAATGCTAAGTTCTGTTGGACAGGGTGTATTATATCAGCTTTTCTATAAAAGAGTTGCATATTTCACAGGTCTGAAAAGATGCAGATTTCATTTTCATTCTTTGTTTCAAATTTTCTCTACCTTTTCTGTGCCAACATGATTTCACCCTGAAAACAGCAAACCAGACTCATTCCGAGGCTATCACCATTTGTTCACTGAGACATCAATAGTAGGCTGTCCTGAGGCCATCCATTTGAGGAGATATTGCATTGCTGGTGACTAGTCACTGAAGAACTCAGTGGTGCCTATTTTACTCAACATCCTCTATAAACCATACACTGCACATCCTGATCTAACTTCTAGCTATACAAAATCTATTCAAATGGAAAGACCAACACTGGCAACAGTGAAGTACTCACAAAATGCCATCAGCTATTACTACAAGAAAGTCCCCACTCCTCTTAGAAAATGGAAAGATGCACATTAATTTTGTGCCAGCACTACACACAGATTCATTTCAAGTGTAAAGTTAAGAATGTCTATAAATCTTTGATGTGTATACATATGTTCCCCACTACTTTAAATACACATATTGCAGTACCGTATGTAAGTGAACAAATGACATATGCAGCAAATGCGTCCAAGTCCAGACCTATGACACATCTTACACACAGTGTCTCCAGCAACCTCACAAAGAAAGAGTTTTGTCAAACATAAAAGTGATTTACATCACTAACTTTGTCAAAACAGTGTGAGAGAAAGTTGGTGATGGGAGGCAAATACCAGACCATTCAATTTCTAACGGACACACTGATAAAGAATGACTGAACAAATAAAGAAAGGAAAAAGGATTGAGAGAGAAGGAACATTACTTTCCATGAAGGCATGGTTTTAGAATAAACCAATAAAGTGCTTATTACCTGGTAGTTAAATATAAACCAATAAAGTGCTTATTACCTGGTAGTTAAAATCAACCAAATTGCACAAAATGCAAGACTATCACTTCAATGCAAATTATACTGTCTTTTATGTTACGATGCATCATGTTTACCTTTCCCTTTTTATTGCCAACTGTGAACCTGAAATGGATTTCCATGCAATGTTAAAACTAAAACCTTTAGGGGGTGAAAGCAGGTGATCTCTAACATGACCTACACACAGAAATCTTCCCTGACAAAGACACCCGACTGTTGATCAGTTGCCTGTTTTTGTTTCTTAACCAGGAATATTACACTATTTTCCTAAGATCATTGTCCACTCCATCCAGTCCTCAGACACTACTCAGTAAAGGCAGAAAGAAATAAAAGCCAGCCAAACTGAACATCACAAAAACTGACATTAACTTCACATCAAAGGTGAGAGGGTGTAAAAGAAAGACACCAATCAAGAATGAAGTCTTATCTGAAGGCACCGTGAACCACCACAGAAACAACTACAAGAGAAATATAAGGGGACAGAGTAGGATAATAGATGTAATGTTTTTTGAGAAATATAAGGGGACAGAGTAGGATAATAGATGTAATGTTTTTTTCCACATCCACAAGATTACGTTCTCACCTTGAGTTGATCGCTGATGTCAATGATTCACTTCTGCTGGAGCACAATCTATGACCAATTCCTTGCTCCCAAAGAGTGCGTTTGCTCATGAGTGTGTGCATGCATGTACACATGACATTTTTGCATTTTATATATTTTCGGTTTATTTGCATGTGTGTGTGTGTGTGTGTGTGAAGGGCATGTGCATGGTGCATGTGTATTTTGATTTCACTCTTTTTTTTTTTTTTTTTTTTAATCATTTTTTTTGCATTTTAGTTTACACATGTTGAAAATAGTGGTAGACTGCTCAGCAGTGAATGTGTTCCAGTAAGTTTTCATGTTTCACTTGTTTCTCTCAGAATTTCTACTGCATTGGTGCAACAATGCAAAATGAACAAGCACATGAAGGCTCGAGACATGTTTTGTGCCAGATATGCACTCTCAGCAATTCATTTTTTTTATTTCATTAAATTTGCTTGTCAAAATGACTTTCTAAACAATGAAAAGGAGGCAGTGGAGGCACAAATACCCATCATACACGTATCACATATTCTGATAATTTGTATTAAATATACAAAACAGTTGATTTAATCAATACATTCAGACCATTATATACGAGCATCCCTGATGCATTAAATTAGAAACAGGTGTTCCAATTTTTCCAACAAAACAATCATAACATGAAGTCTTTCATTGTGTCACAGTTTGTGTTAACTGGTATCCATGGGTTCTGTTTTGACAACCACAGGGGGCTGAGATGGGTCCTCAGCTGGTGTGGCTGTGGCAGTTCCAGGACTAGGAGTGTCAGAGGCAGGTACCGTCTCTGCGAAAACTGGGGCACTCTCTTCAGCTGTACCTTCCTTTGTCTCCTCCATCTTCACGGCCACACTTTCTAAAGCTGTGTCTGTGGAAGATGCTGCAGGATCTGTTGCCACTGCTGCTGATGAGTCCTCTTCTGCTTCTGACTTTATCTTTTCTGG
This sequence comes from Babylonia areolata, assembly GCF_041734735.1. NCBI lineage: Eukaryota > Metazoa > Mollusca > Gastropoda > Neogastropoda > Buccinidae > Babylonia > Babylonia areolata. The sequence goes on from NC_134882.1 coordinate 17,030,518, forward strand.
TGGTGTCACCTTGTCGACAGACTCCTCTGTCACAGGGCCCTCTACAACGGGTTGTTGTTTGATGGCACTTTCAACGGGAGCCAGTGTGACTGGCGTTTCCACATTGGTGGTGGCTGCACTGGTTTCACTTGGCTCTGTTTTGATGGAGACAGGAGCTGCAGGGATGACTACTGCAGCAGAGTCTGTCAAGTCTTTGGGGTCAGGCTTCATGTCACCTGTGGTGGCTGTGTCTGCTGGTGTTTCTGTCAATGCTCCACTGTCAGCAGGCTTGGTCGTCTCCTGTCCGATCTGTGCCACCAGAGGGTTGATGGACGGTTCTACTGTGGGGGTGGGTGTCACTTCTGTGTCGGTGCCCTGAGCAAATCAATACACCATTACTGTAAGAAACTAAGAAAATTATCATTATTGTTGGAACTGAAATTTGCACTGTTTTTTTGGTGTCAGTTTGGGCTTACTGTGCTGAGGACCAAAGTTCATCATTAGAAAAAAAAATTAAATACGAGAATAAAATTCAAACTCTCTCAGACTTTTCCATCTAAGAAATCCCCTGAAATCAACTGGGAAATGTTTAAGGAGCATTATCACTAAAAATGTTAATGATAAAGGTGAACTGTTATAAAACTGTGATCCACAGCTGTCTGTGATCAGTTTAATTACAAAGTGAAATCTGTTGACACAAATGAAATGAACTCAGCAAAATACAACTTTCAAGCTTTTTTGAATATTTTCTTCCAAACTAAAACATATTAGCAAGGTGTTTACTAATACAATCTCATACTGGATGGCACAATGAACTCCACACATAAACAAAAAAAAAGAAGAAAAATGGTTTACTTACCTCCCGAACTTCATCGTAACAAATAGGATGATAGAACTGAAAGAAGAAACAAAAAAACAAACACATTAATGATATAACTAAGACATTTACATTCTCTGCTTTAACTAAACCAACCCTAAAACAACCAAAAAAACAACAACCAAAAACCAAAACAAAACAACCCTAAAACAAACAAACAAAAAAACAAAACAAAAAACCCACCAAAAACCCAACCCTGCTGAACACTGTGTAAATGGTTTCCATATGCTATTTTGCTGACATTCAAAGCCCTTGGCCTGATGACCAAGCCTTCTTCACATGTACTTGTTTCATAAAGTTCACAAACAAGTCCTAGGAATACCCGGCACTTCTTTCTGAACATTTGTGTATGATGTAAGGCAAACCTGAAAGCTGCCAATACTTAGAGAAATTATCTATTGCTTTACTCACTTATATGTCAGTTTTGTAACTGCATAACTTTATGAGTGTGACAGAAAGTTAATACAGGCAATTTCATGCTTTTTGTCAAAATTTTGTTGAGAGCAATTTGTGAAACATTTTCTCACTTCATTCCACTAAAAGTCATATGTGTATTTGTCATGCACACTTGTTTATCATAATTTCTGACTTATTTGGCACAACAGCACAAAAGGCGCACCCACTGAATTCAAAGAAAAAAAAGAAAAAAGAAGTAATTTTGAAAATGTATAAAGCCCACACATCCAATAAGCCAGTTGTTAGAAAAAACAAAACAAAAACAAACAAACATAAAAACTCCTCCGAAGTTGTCCGTAAGATAATTCCTGAAAATCATTTGTTTGGTTGGGTCAGTTAATAATAATGAGAAATGAAACAGACAAGTGTTAATACAACACTTGACATTGAAGAATTGTAGTGATGAATTACAGTAATATACATATATATTAGTCATTGTTAATTAAGTTTTAAGAGTCTTTTCTGACCAGTATTGGTGCAGCCATTTTAACTGAATACAAAGTTATAACCAGATACTGTCTGTCTGTTTTATTAGTCCAACTGAAAAAGGGAAATGTTTAATTGAATAAAAAGTTATGACCAGACATTACCTGCATCTGTTTTGTCAGGCCAAGTGGAAGAGGGAAATATTCAACATGAAGATAAGGCATAAAAGATGAAAGAAGCAAGAAAACATGAACCCCACTGCTCAGTGAAAGTGGGGAAGAAACATTCTGCACAAGTTGTAGACTCAACTGACTGCTTTCTCATCTGAACTTCAAAAAAGAAAAAGTAAATTTAATCAATGGGATCAAACTCAGAGTGATGCCTCACCTTTCCAGACAGCAAAACAGCATTCCTCAAGTGCCATGCCTCTGCTTCTTCATCCCAGTAGTTCTCAAAGGGATCCCCACAAACAGCACACAACTGGAATAAAGGACCACACTTCATAGCAAAGGTTATTTTCAGACACCCTCCAAAATACACCTTGTACTGATTCCTTTCATGGGCAAACTTATTAACTTCATTAACTTCACATCAATTTCACTTCCGAAATCTAAGAATATAATTATCATGCCTTTCAAAAGGAGAAAAAACAACAACAAAAATACAGAATACTTATTCACAAATGCGTCCCCCCCCCCCCCCCCCCCACACACATACAGACAGAGAGAAAGAGACAAAATGTTCCTGACACTTTAAAAAAAACTTAAGCATCACTAACTAAAGTATGACTAAAGCACACTAAACACTGCAAACAAAAAAGAACATTCCTCAAGGAAACCTAACATCAAATAAAAAAAATTCTAACCATGAACAAATTGTGGTTAGTTAGGGCAATTAGGTAAATTCAACTGTTAACGTTACTGCGTGACACACACACGCACACAGCATATAGCATGAAACAGTTGCTGCTTGCTTTGCATACTAACCTCCCTTTTGGAAGAATAAAATGGCTTAGTTGGGTTGTATTAGAGATTTTCAATCAACTCCTACACCCCCACACCAGGCAAAAATGTTTTTAAGGTTCACAGTAAAACCAAGACTGTTTTTTGATGCCACTTTTTTTCCTTAAAAAACAAACAAACAAAACAAAACAAACAACAACCCCAGAATATTTACAGTCTTGGGTTTATTATTCACACTCTCTATATACATATTCGAATAAAAAAAAAAAAAAAAAAAAAAAAGAAAAAAAAGAAAAGAGAGCGAGCTAAAATCCATCCATTCACCTGTTTGTGCATCATACAAATGAATGCCATAAATACTAATGGTTTGTTTTATTTCTTTTTGAACATTAATATCTGGGATCTCCGTCTCCAACTGACAAGAAAGAAAAGAAGCAACATCAAAATGATAATGATCATGAAAATCTGAACTAATCTCCCAACAATGCAGTCTATACAAAATACTCTACAAAAGCCATGGTTCAGAAATACTTACGTCTTCTGTTTCATTGCCAGAAGCTGGTGGATTGTAGGTGACTTCAACTCCTTCTGGAACTTTGATGGAAACCAGGTTCTGGTTTCCATTAGCACTGTCGATCTTTTCTTGTTCAAACACAGAACTGTACTCTGCAAAGACATTCACAAACAGCTCTTCCGTTATGACTGTTTTAAAGAACAAAGAAAAAAATCTGATGGACTGTCTTTTTCTATATTCTGTTTATTGGAATTATTGCTTCCTATAAGACCATGAAACCAACCAACCCCCACCCAATGATGCATCTTGTGGTTTGCTGATAATAGGACTGTCCAGTGATTAATGTATTATATTCACTTTGTGCTCCTTTACTTTACACTGGTAAGTAGGACTTCTCTAAGATGACTACATCAGAGGTAAACATTCAATCATGAAAGCAAACAAAAGCATAAACAAAATAACTGATTCAAACTTTGTGTATCTCAGTACATTTCTTCTCTAAGATGACTACATCAGAGGTAAGATGACTACATCAGAGGTAAACATTCAATCATGAAAGCAAACAAAAGCATAAACAAAATAACTGATTCAAACTTTGTGTATCTCAGTACATTTCTTCTCTAAGATGACTACATCAGAGGTAAGATGACTACATCAGAGGTAAACATTCAATCATGAAAGCAAACAAAAGTAAAAGCATAAACAAAATAACTGATTCAAACTTTGTGTAACTCAGTTCATTTTACTGCACTGATCAAACAGCTTGTATTTGCAACTGAGTGTGCATGCTTTATAACATTACCTGAACTAATTATAGGCAGACATATGGCAATGTGAAAATGGTCATGCAAGCAAAACCCCATCTTACATGTATACAAGTGAGAGCTGCAGTCCATGAATGAAGAAGAAGCAGAAGAATAAAAGCAGCCAAATCCATATGAATATAAAAACACACCAACTTTACCAGCAATTTTGTAACAAATTTATGCAGATATTTTATGCCGCAATATGTTTCTATCATAAAAGATGATACTCACTTGTTTCTTCTGATTCATCCAGCTCTTGGAATAAAATCCAGTCCTGAAAAGTGACAAACAAACTTAAGAAAAGAACATCAAATAAAAGTGTAGAATTTCCACTGGTAATTTTGCTTGCAACACTGTAAATTGAACCAGACTTATGCTTTGAAATATTTGAGGCTGGCGTTGTTTAAAATAAAGTTTTGGTTGGAAAATATCCTTTTGTATAAGAATAACTCTCACTGTTGCCAAATTTTCAAAAAGCCCATTACATTTTTAGCAATTGTAATGAAATAAATGTTATTTATTGTGTGTACTTTAATAAAGTACCCAGAGCTATGTTTGCTTGTGTACCATAAAAAAGCAATAACGAAGACAACACACCAAACATGCTAAGCAAAATGAAACACTGCCATACAAAAAACAACAACCCCCCCCCCTTCCCAAAAAAACCCACCCCCAAAAAAACAAAACAAAAAATCATTCATTACATTCAGTTCGTAGAACCATTTGCGATGGCTGGCAATCTTTGCTGCTTCCTTCTCCCTCTTATTCAGTCTAAAGTGCCAGTCGAGATGCTGACGGTACTGTTCCATTTCTGCCGCCAGAAAGCGGCAACCACAGGAGGAACACTGGATTCCTTGGTACAGGTCATGGATCACACCACTGTACTGCCTGTAAACCACAAAGCACATAAATATTTTTATCTATAAATATGCAGAAACTACTACTGAAATTTGAGACAGAAAAAAGTCCTTTGAACTGCATTGCCCACAGACATTTTGAAACCCAACTAGACTTGACAGGAACATTTTCATTACCTGAGAGTGAGTCAGAGTAATCAAACAATGTCTGAGAGCACCAACGCCTGCCAGAATATTATTAAACATAATTTTATCAATCATTTCTCATTATACAACTGGCAATCAAAGCATAGTGGCCACATCAATTCAATGACTGGGCATGAGGAAAGTGGGTGGGGGTGCAGGGTTGTTGTGGCTGTTTTCATTGAGAGGAAAAAACAACAACAAAAAAGCCCACATACACACACAAAAACAACAACACGCACAAAACCCCACATCAACTGACCAGAGGCTAATTTACTTACTTTTTCAATTTCACAGACTGGAAATCTGACAGATCTGGTGGATGTTCAAGAGCCACTTCCTTCTTTTGGATTGGCTGAAAAGAACCAAAGCATTGATTAAAAAAGTGGCAAAGAAAACATTCTGCTTGAATTTCACAAGCACAGCAAAATCAATTTGATAATTTTTATGGAGAAAAAATTAGTAGCTGATTATGAAGTGAGTAACGGTTTGTCGAACTAGGTAGGTATACAATGTCCACCAAGACTTTAAAATGGGTACCAACATATATTTAAAGAAAAAATGAAAAAAACACAGCACATGTACTGTTGCTTGGCAGATGAAGAAAACATCATTCTTAACTTTTTATATCTTAATTTCAACATGTTCAACTGGGTAAATGGAAGAACAGCAGTAATTTTCAAATATTTTTTGACATAAAATGGTACCCTGCATCCTGAGTCAAAACTGACATCATTTACTAAGAAAACATTGATTCCAGATTTGTATCTCCAACACTGCAAGAAGCTATTCCATCTAAAAATAACCATGGAATATGCAGACCACTCACATACCTTAGATTTAGCAGCGGCAGCAACAACAGGAGGCACAACAGGCTTGCTTTCCTTGGCAGGCTCCACAGCCACTGAAGGCGTGGTTTCCGGTTGGGTTGTGCTGGATGGTGTTGCAGACTCCTCTTTCTTGGCAGGGTTCCCAATAATCCCTGCATCCAGCAGTTTCTTCAACAGTTCATTCACATCGGGTATAGCTGCCGGAGCAGCAGCAGCAGCAGTCGAAGTTGTGGGGGCAGCAGTGGTCACAGGAGGCGCTGAAACAGGGGTGGAGGTTGGAGGCTTGGCGGCGGGTGGGAGAGCAGGGCCTGGGATTGGGGTGGATGTGGCCAGTGTTGGTGTGATGGCAGGCTGGGACATCTGCGGAGGCATGACCGGGGGCATGGGCATTGGGAGTGAGGGACGCTGAAGGCCAGGACCTCCCAACAACTGCTGTAGCTGCTGGGTCATTCCTGAGAATGCCGTTTGAGGGTTGAAACCAGGTGACACTGAAAAGTAATTAAGTTCTTACAACAATAAATTAACATACCCTTTACAACATATTTTGCGAACTATATTTTTTCAAATGTCAATCTTATCATTGCTGAATTAAAAAAAAGAAAAAGATGCAATACCAAAACTGTATCAACATAGCATTATTTAAGGAATATGTTCTTTTTCTTTTGTATTTGTTTAAGTTTAGAATACAAACTTGGAAAATGGTTTCTCTGTAATCTGCAAAATAGTGTAACAATAACAGATATATATCCGATCCACTAAATTCATTTAAAAAGATGACTTTTGTTTAAGCCATTTCCTTTATTTCTTTTTTACTGAAAGTAAAACAAAAATCAATATTACCCATCAAGTTAAAGAATCAATGTAAAAATGTAAAAAAAAAAAAAAAAAAAAAAAAAAAATTATCAAAATACTGGTACTATTTAGAGAGAAAAAAAAGACAAAAAAAGAGGGTAAATTAACACTATAGCCCTTAAAAATTGTTTGGTCTCTCATGCATCAACATGTATCGCCACCAACAGTTACACATACAAAAAGGAGGATAGACAAAAAAACAAACAAAAAAACCCCCTCCAAAAAACAAAGAAAGAAAGAAAGACTGTGCTTACTCTGTGGAGATCCCATGATGCGCTGCAGGCTTTGCATGACCAGGGGGTTGGTAATGGCTCCAGGGAACATCTGAGGCATTGTTGAGGGCAGGGGCATTACACCAGACATGGCCAGCATCAAGGGGTTCAGATTGGGCTGGCCAGTCATCATAGGCCCACCACGCATACCCATGGGGCCTCCCATACGCTGCTGCATGCCTGCCATGCCAGGATGTGGCTGCATGCCAGGCTGGTTGGGCATGGACATCCTGACAGGACCCTGAGGGTGTGGGGGGCCTGGCTGTGGTTGGGGAGGGATGTGTGGAGGGTGGGGGGGCCCAGGATGGGGCTGGGCACCTGGAGGCGGTCCAACCTTTTCTCCCTGCACAACAGGTGGGCTGGCTGGGGGCTTGTTGGTGGGAATGTCTGGTTCTGCTTTCACTTCCTCTTTCACAACAGTATTTTCCATGTCTTTTGGCACAGGCTGCTCTGTGGTTGGTTCGGGCTTAGGACCCATCATTCCAGGGCCAGCTGGACGGATGCCAGGAGCCGGGAGTGGAGGGCGAGGGCCTGGCAGTTGAGGTCCTTTGTCAGGGAATGAAGACTGTGGTCCACGGGGTAACGGCCTGGGTTGGACTGGACCCAAAAATAGGTCAGTGTCATCAAGTCCTTGGGTTATTTCAGCCAGAATCTTCACACGAGGGATGGGAGGTTCCAGACGAATCGTATGAATGCGGCTACCAATGTTGATAGTTTTTGGCACATTGTTGAACTTGACTTCAAACCACTTGCCATCAATGATGACTTCATGGGCAGGTCCACCAAACGCTACAAAGTGAGGTCGGTTTCCAATCTTCACTTTTACAGCATGGTCCATAGGCACAAGGTAGGCAACATCATCAATTATCATTGTACGAGGACCACCTTCAAAGCGAATGCCATGGGGTTTGCCATTGTAGATGATCAGCGGGATTTTGCGGTCCAATTTCAACTCGCACGACTGATTGTCTATAAGAATTCTTCGAGCTGGTGGTTCAAAGGCAATTTCATGGGTGATGTTCTTGAACACTAACGGACGAGGAGGTCCCCCAAAAGTTCCTTTCTCTCTGCGGTCAACAAGGATCATCTTATCCAGTCCATCCACTTGGAATCCAAAGATGCTTCCATCAAAGGTCATGCTTTGAGGAGGGGCATCCAGACGAACACGGTGGTGCTGACCATCAATCCAGACATTCAAAGGAGTGCCATGGTAAAAGATTTCCACAGTGCGACTGCCCAGATCAATGGTCTTCCTGGGCTCTCCAAACTTGTATTCCAATCTGCCATTCAAGCGAATGCCACGTGCACCAGAGTCTGGATAAATTTCACAGTCTTGGCCATACAATTTAATGCGGCGGGGAATGTCCATCTTAACTTCATAAGGTTTGCCATCAATGACAACTTCTTCTGGTACTTCTTTGGCCAGTAATCCTTTCATGCAGGACCAGCGGGGATCATCCATAGGGCTGCCAGGAAGGATCTTATTCTGTGTATCTGGACCAGCTGGGCCTACAACAGGTCCAACAGCTGGAGGGGCCATTTGACATGGTCCTTCACTGGGTGGCTTTGGTCCATCCATTCTTGGTGGTCGGTCCATTCTGGAGTGTGGCTCCTCCATTCTTGGTCGTGGTCTGTCCATGCTAGGTCTTGGTCCATCCATTCTTGGGCTGGGTTCCATCATTCTTGGTCCACGTCTGCGGGGTCCAGGTCCATTGTAAGGGTACTTCTCAGGTGGCTGCATAGGGGGTCGACTGGGATCTCCATGCCCTTCCATGTCTCCTGGAGGTCTTGCATCCTCAAAGTCAGTTGGAGATCTGGGGCCATCGAAATCTCTCTGTGGTCTGGGGCCAAAGTCTCTGGGAGGAAGGCGGCTATCATGGTCTTGAGGCAAGGGCTCATCAAAATCTCTTGGAGGTCCCTGGGGACTGTTTGTATCTCTCTTTGGTCGGAAACCTTCAAACTCTCTTGGGGGGCCTCTCATGTCTCTATCTGGGAATCTCTCATCACTCTCTCTTGAGGAGCCTCTGCCATCAAAGTCTCTTGGGGACCTGCTTTCTCCATCTTCATCATGCTGATCAAACTTTCTGGGAGGGCCTCTCCGTGGTCCCATTGGTGGTCTTCCACGAGGCCCTGGAGGTCCATAACGTTCAGGTCTACCACCTCTTACATCAAAATCTTCTGGATCATATTCTTCTGGGTGGCCTCGATCGTGGAATACCCTTTGTGGTCTTTGGGGAGGCCCTCTCTGTCTGCCCTGGGGCCTGTACTCATCGTGTGCTCCTCTTTCATCAAAATCTTGATGCATGTCTCCACCCACAAATCCTCTTGGACCCCGATTTTCAAAGTTTCTGGACTCTTGTCGACGATCAAAATCACGTGGACCTCTATGAAATTCTCGAGGAGGACCCCTAGGATCAAACTCCCTTGAAGAGCCTCTTCGATCAAAATCCTCGAGAGCCCTTTTCTTTCCGAACTCTCTATGAGGACCAAACTCCTCAAAATCACCTTTAGCAAAACCTGGCCTCTTCTGGTCATGCCACCGAGGATCTCTTTCATCAAAATCTTCTTTTGGGGAATTGTTACCGACTGGCCTATCCAAGGGCACACCTGGAGCAAGACCCAGCAAAGGTCGCTTGGTGGGTCCTTGCCCCTCTGGAGGTCTGGATCCTTTTCTACCATCAAAGTCTGTGGGGCCCTCTCTGGGATGTCCCCGCCTGTGTCGTGGTCTTGGTCCATGTCGTGCGTCAAAATCTTCTCTCGGACTTCCTCTTGCATCAAAATCAGCCCTGGGACTATCGTGCATGTCAAAATCAACCTTTGGACTAATGAAAGGTTCCCCTTCTTCACGTCTTCCATGCAAACGGAAATCTGTGTCACCTTCATCCGCATAGGGAGGAGGATGTCTAACTTCTTCACTGTCTGGGTGTCTGTGATCTGGACCACCTTTCCTGAAGTCCCTGTCAGCAGGGTGTCTGCGATGATCCACATCTCTAGAATCTTCCGGATGTCTATGTCTGAAATGAGCATCATCTCTCCGAGGATGATTGAAGTTCTCTGGCTCAGGATCATGATTTTGGCGCCGCTGACGGTCATAAAACTTGCCCAACTGTCTTAACAGGTTCTGGTGTTGATCATGAGTCATAAGCCCTTCCTCCACTTGCTTTGCTGCTTGATTCATAATTTCTTCCTGGTTTTCCAGCAATAAAGGCTGGGGAATGTCCTCTGTATTGTCAGCTTCGTGAGGTTGTGCTGGTATCCTTGGATCTCTTCTTCTGAAATCAACATCCTGAAGCCCGCGGTCAAAGTTTTCATGACGTGGCCCACTCACTCCAGCTGCAGCAAGAGAAGCACGACGAACTTCATCAGCAGATTTGCGTCGTTCCCTCTCCATGACAAAGTCATCTGGGTGACTCTCTTTAAATTTGGACCAACGCTGTTGTGCAGGACTTTGAGCAACGATATGTGACCCTGGATTTTGAGGCATACCTTGTCTGTAGTCTATGTCCTCTCCACTGAAGATATCGCTGAAAGAAAAAGTAACAATAGCAATTCATACATAATTATTCCAAGGAGGAGGCAAGTAACTGCACTAAATCACTTGATAAAAAAAGAAAAAAAGACAAGAAAAAAAAAAGACTGCATAGCTTTCTGTTTCATACAAAATCACTCATTCATTTGGCTTATAGCTCTACCAGTCACAAGAGACCATATCAAGGTTTAACATATTAAAACCACAATGTCCACAAATCTAAAACCAACATAAAATCTATAATCAAATCTTTTCAAAAGTGAAAAAAACAAAACAAAACAAAAACCAACCAACCCTCAAAACAGTCACAAACATGGTAAAATCTGATCAGATGAAACACTGACTTCTCTTAAGACTTGCTTATGTTTGAATATCAGATTTCCTGAATATCCAGACACATTTTCATCTTTTATTACTGAATTATAAGACCTCTGAATCTATGTACAAGTATTATTAGTCCTTGCATAACCATCAATTCATAGTTATCTCTCTCTCTCTCTCTCTATATATATATATTATCTATTAATTTTTCTTTATCATACTGATGAATTGTATTCAAATTTTCTCATTCAAATTTCACAAAACCATATCATTATAAATACTAATTAGTCATAAGCCAATGAACCATAAAAATATATATTTGCACTATAAACTCTGACACTTCTCAAAATTTAAAATCATACAAATATGATAGCCCAGTTTGTTTTGTAATCTGAATGACTTGTTGAAGATTTCTATAGCAAAACTGCATTATTCACAAAGTGGTTTCTGAGTAAAATCTGCAATTCCCTAATGAGAATTGTTCTGAGAATGAAACACACACACACACACACACACATACCCCAAATCTTCCTTTGAGTCAGTTTCAACAGCAGATGTCTCTGGAAGGGAGGTGTCAGCTGCTGAGGTGTCAGCAGACTCTTCAGACTGAGAGTGGCGGGCTTTCTTTGGCTGTGAACACAACTCATCTGGTTTCTCACCATCTCCAGGGCTTGGACGCTTCAGCAGTGGTCTCTCATCAACATCTTGTAGTTCTTTCTCAGAGTCTGGGACAGAAGCACTGTCATCTCTATTAGATGAGTCAGAAATATCCATTTGGGTCACTGGCGTGTCACTCTGGGCAGAGGCACCATTGTCACCATGGACAGAAGACACAACAATGTCACTGTGTGTTGGAGAAGTGGTCACGTCACTTTGTGAAGTTGAAGGTGTAGGAGCAGGTGCATCCTCTTCCATCTTGCAAGTGTTTTCCTCTCTTTCTCGCTTGTCATATTTGGTTGGAGATCGTGATCGAGATCTGGTTTCAGGCCTGGACTGGGGTGGTGAATAGTGTCTGTAGCGGTGTCCACGAAGCCTGGTGCCTCTCCCTCGAAAAGAACCACCGCGGCGAACAGAAGGCCTGGACCAGTCATCTCGCCTGTCTCTGCTACCATGATAGTCTTTGTCTTTACTTGGGCGTCGTTCTTTACTGCTACGCGAATATTCATCACCAGACCGAGACCTGTCAGAATCCTTTGAATCACGTCGATCTGGGGAACTGTGTGAACGGCGAGATCGACTACTGCTAGACTTTTTGTCACGTGAGGAACTGCGACCTGCTTTCTCTCTCTCTTTGTTTTCCGATTTATCAGAACTTTTCTCATCAGTGTCCTTATTCTTGTCATCAGCCTTCTCACCCGTGTCAGCTTTATGCTTGGAACTAGGTGATGTTGATCTGCCCGAGGGTTTATCCACCTTGACAGGAAACTGCTTTTTGGCTGCTTGCTGAATCTTTTCTGAAGGGACTTGTGGCTCAGTGATTTCTACTGTGTTGATTTTAAATTTGGTGGGTGCAGCTACTTTTTCTTCAGGTGGTTCTACTGGTTTGGGGTCTTTCTTCTGGGTGTACCTTTTTGCCACTTTGGTTTGTTTAGTGGATGCTTTCTCCTTTGGAAAATGAGAAGTGTCTGTGGATTTGGGAAGAGGAATATTTCCAAGTGGGGGCTCTTCAGTACTTGAAGGCTCAGAGGCTGTGGGAGGCTCAGAGGGAAGTGGAGCAGCAGGCACAGAAGGTGGATTCTGTGAAAGAGATGGAGGCTTGTTCACACTGCTGAACCAATCTGTTAGAGTGCTCAAGTTGACTTTTGGTGCATCAAGCTTAGGATGGTTGTCAGTGGCTGGAAGTGGTGTTGCCATAGTTTCATGTTGGTGTATCTGGGGCACTGGTGCAGGTGCTTTTGGCACATGAGTTTTGTTGGCTGTAGATACATGTGATTTACTGGACTGTGAGCTCTCCACAGGTGGCAATGCCTGGGATTTGTTTCCAGGCATTGGACGTGGCTGGCTGGAGATTCCACTATCTGGAGGGAGAGGCAAATCGGCTGAAGCAGGTGAAGCAGCAGACAGATGGGCTGACGGCTGATTGTTTCTGCGTCGAGGGTCTCTACTGGCAATGCTGCTGGCTAGACGAGGGTCTCTGGCTAGGCGAGGATCCCTTGGCCGTGATGGAGCAGAGATAGAGGAAGACTGAGCAGTACTTGGCCTTGCAGGTGGTAAGGATGCAAGATCTGGGGGAGTTGACCTTGGATTGTCTCCACCACCTCTGTCCTGAATAGCACGCAGTTGTGCCATCCCACCCTGCTGTTTCTGTTCCAGCTGCACAACAGAGGCACAAGGCTACAAGACCAAGGCCACGGAACAGGCAAATCAACAGTCAAAAAGGAACAGTTTTCAAGAATCCCTATTTACTCTTACTTTTTCATATATACAAAAAAACAAAACAACAACAACCAACCCCCCTCACCCCCAAAAACCCTTCCCCGTACATTGCTTGAAACTTATTTGTAAGCATGTATGTATGTATGTATGTATGATAGTTATGTGTAGTGTGTGTGTGTGTGTGTGTGTGTGTGTGTGTGTGTGTGTGTATGCTAGAATGCTTCAAGCCTCAGTACATATTGTCACTGGGGACAGCATATGCCATAACGCGTGCCCACACATCCGTGACATATGGTGTGCAAGGTTGTCTTTTTTATGAGTATGGGTGTCCACAAATCCATAACATACTGGGATGTTTACTGTTTATTTGCTTATGTACACGATTTTCAGTGGACACAACATAAATCTTTATTGATAGTCATAAAATTTTGTGGACGAGGCATTAATTGACATGATTTAGCGGTTAAAAATGACTGGTGTGGGTGATATTTCACCCACAGCATACGGGAAAGGTAAAGCCTGGAATGGTTAAATCAATAAAATTAATGGTCAACTGTTTCTGTCATAAACAGGCATAACGCTTACTTGTACTGTACATCTTTAAAGGCGTAAACCAATGTTAGCTTTCAGTCATCTCTTAAAACTGTGTTCATGAAAACTGCCAGATCATTCATCCAGGAGCAAGAGACATGCTACAGATTTGTAATATGAGTCAATGCCTGGTGGGTAACGAGAGCATGAACACCAAGCATACACCCACCCCTGAAAACATATCATGATTGCCACATTTTAACTCGTGCATGTAAAAATTCCCACTGGCAGAAAAGGAAGTTTCAGCCCACAAATTTAGAAAAAAAAGCACATGACTACAAATCTTGTCACAAGCCTGAAAATATGGTCCCCAACCATCATGAGCACAACAGCTAAATTTAAACAAAGTTAATTCAAGTGACTAATTCTGTTCCCATTCTACAACATACCTTTTGTTTTTCCAGTTTAGCCTTGGTTTCTGCCAGTTCAAGCTCCAGTTTCAACCTTTTCAGCTCCTCCTCTTTCTCCTGTAGCTCCTTCTTCTTGCTGTCATGGGTTGGCTCTGTCTGGGGAGAGCTGGACCATGCCGGGCTATTCTCTTCGGAACTGGTGGCCCGGTTTTTCTGCTGGGCCTGCACAATTATTCCCTGTTAATTGTCAGCCTGAATTTTTTGCCGGGTTATGTCAAATTTTATTTTCATTGCACTTTTTCTACCCCATGATTTTCCCAAATCACTTCAAGCACATTTTCAGGGAACAGAGACAACTTTCTTTTCTTCAAAAACGCATCTTAAAAAAACAAACAAAAAAACCCCAAACAAAAAAAATAACTACAAAAACCTCACTATGCATAACATTTTCTATACCTCAACATTTTACAGGTCAATAGAATAATTTCAAACAGCTTCAAAACAGAAGCTTCCACTTTTTTGAGACATGAGAAACCTCTTTTTAACGGTTGTTTTGGGGGTTGTAAAAGACCAATTTGAATGTCTTTTAGATAAATGAAGCTAGACAATGAATAAAATCATTCCATACACTGCCCATGAAGAACGGCTAGGAATTTCAAGTAATTTATAGCTGAAGATTAATGAGCCTTCGAAGACTTATTAGGGCCCCTCTACCCAAACTAATTTTTCTGTTAATTCCTGAAATTTTGCCTAATGACAACATGGATGCAATGCCACCAAATATGAGAAAATTGATTAATGGGTTTGCTGGTGACTTTCAATTTCGTATTTCTAATGAATGGTTTATCTAACTTCCTTAAAAAATAACCTGTACTCTCCATTTGGTATTTGCGCCTTTTTGTATTTGTGGTATTAATATAGCATGTGTGATGTTTGTCAGAATGGGGGAGTTGGGGGGGAGAGGGGAGGGGTCTTTCTCTGCAGCTGGCAACTCGCCAATGCTATCAAGAGGACTTGTCACAGAATGAAATAGCCACTACTTGCTTTGGATGCAATCTGGCATTGAACATTCCCTGGATCTGGGAGGCTGCCAAGACGCCATTTTGGAGAAAGTTTTTCCGTCACCTTTGTTGTGTAAACCTTTACCCTGCATTCTTAATTGTGAAGTCTTTGTTCATTTAGAGCTGGCTGAAATTAAAATGAAAGCTATTGCTGTATGAGGGATGGGGATGAGTGGCTGTTCTGATTACAACAGTTCATAGTTGTCAAGCAGAAACAGGGATGAATGAAATGGTTTTGGAAAATGATCAAAGGAATTTCAGCATCTCCTGTCAGTAAGTATTCTGCAGCTTCAGAATGCGGAGGTGGATAGCCTGGATCAGGGTTAACCAATATTTAGGTGGTAACACAAATGGGTAGTACAGAAGAGATGTGACTGTTGTGCAATACACCTTTGATTCTACAGTGTGTTCTGCGACTCCTGGTGATACAAACAGCAAGGTGGGGATTGACAGCAGGGGTGCATTTCTGTCTGGCCTATAACAGGTGTCTGTGCCTGTGGTCATCTGCCACTTATGTAATTTGACGTTGTGTTTAGGTGGATGCATATGAATGGCCTCTGCTGATGTGGCAACAAATGCGAAAGTGAATTCGTTTTGTTTTCTTTGATATTCTTATTATAATCAGTGGCCGAATTCAGCCAAGAAACCAGACTTGTGAATAAGACAATGGTGGGTGGTGTTACTTTTAAACTGTCAAGAACAGAATGGAAGTGTTTTGACAGCCGTATGCTGGCGAAGAGGAAGTTGTAACATGCCAGAAGTCATTATGTCAGTGAGATTGTGTGCAAGCAAATGTATTATGGGTCAAACACTCAGGTTCTTAAGAAGTATTGGACTGCTTGAGTGGACAAGTGAATCTAAAATCCAGCTGAAAACTGGTCACTAATAATTTTATCCGTTTTGTCAAAAGGCCATCAAAACAGTTTTAATGTTTGCACTCATTTTTAGTAGATGCTGTCCAACAGATTTTTTAAAAAGGTATTTGTATCTCAAAATGGCATGTCTATAAAGCTTGGACATTCCTACACTTTCTCCATAAAAAGGAAAAAAAAAGGAGAAAAAAAAAAGAGTGCTGATTCTTGTGGAGAATTAAGTATTTTGTATGGACATACAGCATTAAAAACTTTCAATAAGAACTTAACCAGAAATGTTGTTCTGAAAGACTAATAGAATGTTATCAGTATCAGAACAAATAGTAAAAGACCAATTCATCCACATATGTTTCAGTCTACTTCAACTTAAAAACACTGATGTCCTTCAAGAATTAAAAGTGTTCAGATTAACATTTTAGAAAATGATGGAGCAAGTTGTAAACATGTCTGTGCTTCATAACATGCAGATTCCAGCCCTCATACCAATCTTTTAAGCAGAGAGACTGCTTGCATGATACACACCATGGAGCTGTCAAATAAGGATGACCTGTAAGAAGCTTGTCGTCTTTGTTTCCCAGAATGGAATGAATTCCTGGATGTCAGGATAGATCCAAAACATGCCTACGAGTTCCAGACCTTTGACTTACAGCTGAACTTGTCATTTTCGGTCCATGTTCAGTGCGGTTGTGCAAGAGGTTTCGGATCTATGGCATTCTCTTGTCAGGTAGATCTGTGACTTTGTTGCTTACAATGCCCCCATGCTTTTTAAGGCTGTGTCCAAGCCAAAATGTTAAGTAGAACAGGTGTAGGTTGGAGCTCCCTTTGTTTTTCCAAGTAGAACAGGTGTAGGTTGGAGCTCCCTTTGTTTCTGCACCAGTGACCGTTTGTTGAACTTGCACTTCATTTGTTTTTATTGCTGTCACAGTTAGTCTTTTATAGGACTATGCACTTGGATTGGGAATGTCATCAGGAAGAGAGAAAAAAAACCCCACAAAAACATCGACAACAAAATGCAGGAGACACACATTAACTATTACCTGACTCACTAAAAATTTGGGGTTGACATGGATGCTTCCCTGGTCTGGTTGCTTCGCAGTGACAGGCCAGGCAGGATCAATCCTTCGCACACGTACATCCAGAGCATACAGCTTGTTGTTGGGAATGACTTTCGTCCAGGTTTGCCGCAGCTTGTACATGGAAGTTCTGGTCTTTTCGTCAACCTGGTATGTTTGAAAGATGGGAAAGGGCAAATCATACATAAATTCTAACTCGACATGTTGATCATCAGTCTTATTTCACCGATGATTGAAATTCAAGTTTAATGTTAAAATCAGAATGAAATGCATAAAGGACTATATGTATCTCCAGAATTGCATACACTTAATTACTGAAGATTTTCTTTTTTGGTGTGAATGTGTACCGAACAGATGTACAAAGCAAGATACACTGTGAGAAGGCACACGCCTACAGCCATCAGACAAATGTAGTTGTGGTCCACACTGCCTCTAATGGTATAGATGAACAATAATAAACATAGCTCTCAGCAAGACATGACAAAGTTTGAACATGACAAAGTTTCCACCCCTTGTGTTCTTTGCATGGCTGAACAGCAAGAAACAGCACTTAGTAGGATTTTTCCATCCTCTTCTGTTCCATTGCTCATCACAACTCCTCAGTGCCAGTCGTACTCTGGCATTATGGTCCAGTACTGCAA
This sequence comes from Babylonia areolata, assembly GCF_041734735.1. Lineage (NCBI taxonomy): Eukaryota > Metazoa > Mollusca > Gastropoda > Neogastropoda > Buccinidae > Babylonia > Babylonia areolata. The sequence continues at coordinate 17,048,346 of NC_134882.1, forward strand.
GTCCATGTGGAACTGGTTGGGACACCCACACACTTTATCACACTCTGCACCGCAGTGGTACATAATAACCTATTTTCTAAATATATCAACACACAACCCCAAACCAACAACAATCATTTGGTCATGAAGTCCGATTTAATGAATGGCAGAGGCCACACATCCTTTTAACTATGACTCCCCTTGGGAATCTGCAGACATCACAGACAATGAAGTGGATGCCAAATTAAAACAGATAGCCATGTAGACAATATCTCAGAACAGTTACCAAACTTTCTGAAAATGATTTAATTAATATTTCTTGGAATCTTTATAACCACGTTTAATAATGATGTGGATATCACAATGGGTTTTTTTTTCCTTGATTAGATGAGAGGGTCGACAATCATTTGAAGTCTTGGCAACAATAAGGCTAAAAAGATGCAAAAAAGGATCAACAAAGTTCATCTTTGAAGAAACTGACAACCAGCTGTGTGAACCAAGTTTACCTAATTTGATGATACACGGCATTCTGTGCTGCAATGTGGTGACCACACACACTCACTGAAAGAAACCCAGCACAAAAGTCCACCACCACCTTTCTTCTGCAGGAACAGTGGATACTTTGACAGAGTTAGGTCTTGAATGCAAGATAACAGATATGCCACTGTTCACAGAAAAACATGGGCATAATAACCAATCACCAAGCTCTCTCATATCCATAATCTGAGTATCTCAAAAGCCTTTTGTTCTTGATTCTGGCCTCACTTCAGTACATATCAGTTAACAAGAGTAGTGTGGGTAGCTTTGGGAAGATAGACTTTATTCAATACTGCATATCAAGACAATGCATTCAAGTCAGATTCACATAGGCTTCTTCTGAGATGTTAGATGCTGTCAGAGATATTTTCCAATTAACAGGGTGGCCAGTTAAAAAAACAAAACAAAAAAAAATCAAAAAAACTTTTACTTTTCATCAGACTGACCTCACAAATATTAGCTGGACAACAAAAAATACCCTCCTTCCAAATAGTGGAGGTGGGTGGGTAGTAGATAGAACAAGATGGGTGTTAAAAAGTGAAAAGATTATTAAAAGTCACCTGAACAGGACATATCTTTAAAATTTATTACCATTATTATTCATTTACCCACACATCCAGTTTGAATTTACACACAGCATTTTCATTCACTGGCATGCAAGTCATTCACTACAATTTAGAGTGATGTTACAGTTTCCACACTAACACCTCTGTAAAGTGCCTGAAGAAACAATGTTCTGAACCTGGGCTTGCTATGTTCAAACTTTGTGTCCAGTTACTGCTAAGAATCATCCATTCAGATAAGAAATCATGGAATTTCCAATTGGCATCGAACTATCGAGGAACCTGCACTGCCCTAATGTGACAAAAGCAGAAGAAAAAAACAGAAAATAAAAGTAGACAAGTCCTTTAATGAGCCAGCAAGGAAATTATACAGATACATCATTCAGTTCACGTTAAAAATAACACTTGAATAAAAAAAAAAAATTCAGCATGTATCCATTCATATCTTTCCAAAAAATGTTCAGGCTTTTGAGATATTCTGAAAAAGCTTACAATTTTTGTACACAGTTTTCTCATGATTGATAAATTTTCCAAAGGGTACAATCTTTAGCACACTGCAGAAAGGCAAATCTGAAGTAGTTTACATTAGACAAAAGGGGATTACATATATTTCAAGTACTTGACAACATCAGTAATTGTCATTCATTCCATACCAATTTTTAGCATATGCATGACAGATGACACTGTCAACCCAAACCTATTGATATTGCTTCGTATGAAAACCTACTGACCAGTGGGGAAAAAGAAGAAAGGAAAGTGAGATGGAATGGCCACACGACTACAATCTGACAGGCTCCCCATGACCATCCTTCAGGGAACAGTGCAGGAGAAAAGGAGACGAGGTAGACTGCTAAAGTGGGCAGACACCATCCCCGAGTAGAGAAGCATTAACAGAACTCGAGCTCTGTCCCACAACTGCCAGAAATGGAGAATGTTAATGATGCCTTCAACAATGCAGTGCCCACCATGACACAACCTTGGTTCAAAACAAATGAGTGTGTTGTGCAAAGGACCAACTATGAAAACATCGACTTGTATCCTTGGAGGTTCCTAGCAAAAAAAAAAGAAAAGAAAAAAAAAGAAAAAAAAAAGTGGAAGCCATGGGCTAAAATGATGGATCAGTATGTAAAGATCTCTACTTTGATGAGCCTGTGAGTACTGCTGAAATTTCCTTCAGTGCAGAAATGAAATTTATGTTTATGGCTGATGAAAGGATTCTGTAAGAGGACATGACAGTTTAGAATGTAGCCCACCATAAACCATGATTACCACAGGACATAGAGATAAAAAAACAAAAAACACACCAAACAACAACAAAAACTGTCCAAATTTCCTAGCTCCTCATGCCCTGCTCTCATGTGACCTCAGCTCTGGTTTCTCATATCCAAGCCTGCAGAAAGTTTGTGTATGCTGTGAAAGTAATTTTCAAAAATGCAGGAATTGATGGTCTCTATTCCAGCAAGGATTCTCGCTATCCACTTCTGTTACTCAGCATTTATCATCATGAGCTGGAAACAAATCATGGGGTGACCTGCATTTGGTCAGAACAGGCACTGAAGACTTGACAGCAGTGCAGGGTAACCTCTTGTGGTAAAGCCTCATTGTGTAAAAATGCTAACAGCTTCCTTGGACTGGTCACTGGTGTTGGAACAGGGCATGGACAAGTTGCAATGTGTAGATTAAGGGTTATGCTGCTGAATGGTATTGGAAAACCAAGCACAAAAACACAAACATCCCACACATGCAGTAAGTTGCATTTTTATGTATGCAAAAGGGTGGAGAGAGGGAATGAGAGAGAGGTGTGTCCAAAGGAGAGAGATTGTATATCCAAAAGATGAGAGGGGTCAACTTTATTTAAAAACCATTCTTTTGCACAAATGCCATGTGCAAAAAATGTTTTCACTTGTCAGTGAGAGAAAACGTTCTGGCATGAAGGCAGAAGCATATCCGAAAATAGCAACACAAGTCACAAACACACAATACTATAAGACAAAACAGCACAAAGTCCCCACCCCTTACTTCTGGTCGTGTACTTTTGTCAAATTACAGGAAATACTGGATTTCTAAAGGCTTGATACAATAAGCAACAGAATAATGAAACCTTCATCAGCAGTCAGCCTTTAACTCTTTCCATACGAACGGCAAAAGAGACGACATTAACAGCCTTTCACCCCAATTACCATCATCAAAATATTGCAAGCGGAAGGCTCTTATACTGAAGACGTAAATGTTGACAAAGAATACCACAATTCTGACGACTGAAGCTAAAGGTTGGGTCATTCAGACACCCACTGGACATCCGAGGGGTCTGTGTAGAGAAGAGAGGACTGGCCGTACTGAGTGAGTTAATTTTCTTGTTGTCTGAGATACATATGCAGTCAATCTGATTTAACAACTGTCACTTATTTTCATCCTCGCTGTCAGTGAGCAACAGGCATTGTTCAAAACATCTGACTACACGAAAATACAAGTGTTATATTGGGCAAGCTCTGTACAATTGAAATACAAAGAATGTTCACTTTTCAAAACAAGAGGCTGGAAAGAATTACCTAGCTTTTACCCACAGTATCTGACGACAGCCAAATGTGTCAAATAAGGTTCTGATGTTTTCTGAATGAAATGGTATAATGTTTGCATTTATAAATTATATTTAATTTCCTGTGCAAGATGACTGTGATGTCCAAAAATAGAGAAAATACTAATATAAATGTTGTGAAAATCAGCCATTCACTACTCTGTAGTGGAAATTAACAATCTGATCATTCTTGTTCAAACAGAAAGCTTAATCAACAGACTTCAAATACAAGATTTATCAATAGAAGTCATGATGTCTAACCTCCACTTATTACTCATATATGATCGACTGATTAATAAGCTATGTGGTTAAGAACAAAAAAAAACAAAACAAACACAAAGCAGATCAACAAGGTCATCAACTGGCAAGACAGGGTCAAGAGAAGAGATATGAAAAAAAACAGTACTCCAGCAAATGTCCAAAAAGTAGATCTGATCACGAAAGACGTTTTAGTTTCACATTCTTTTATAGTGGTGAAGGATTCTCATTCATAAGCATTCCCAAGAGGTGAAGGATAATTTTGAATGAATTAAGTAGAGTAATAAAATTAAATGCATTTCATGCAGCAACTGCTGACATCTGACAGAAGAGAAGGAAAACACACACAAACAAAATCTTTTACTCTTATCATTGATAACAAAATTGTTGCTGCATTGTGAATGAGGCCAGATAAATATTTGATGACCTGTTCCAGTCACAATGTGGTCACACATACACTGTCACTGCATGGTTCATATTCTATCTTCAATTTGATTCCCAAAGTGTTATGCATTGCTCTGCTAACAAAGTATGCTCAAACTTGTGTGTTTAAGCCTGCAGTGGGTATGAAAAGCAAGCGAGAGGTAGATAGTACATGTAGTGAAGTTGGTCCACTGATGTAGAACATGACATATCCATCCTCACTTTTTTATTTCTACACCAAACACCATTCAGACACAAAATGCATGTTCACATCATGGCAAGAATCAACAAATCACTTTCATAAACCAAATATACCACCTTGTACACAAACAGAACATAGTTAACTTCCCACCACAAGAAACATTACACTCAAACACTGCCAGTTCTAGCATGGAATTACTATCTTCAATTCAAAATGGTCACAGCATTTTGTAATCTGGTATACCGTTTTTATCTAAAGACTAAAACATTAAAACAAAAAATAACCAACCACAAACAACAACAAAACTTACAACAAAAAACAAAAACACCCCCCTCATAATCGTTATGTATAAACAATTGCAAAATTCAAATGAAATATTCATGCCCTTTTTAGTTCTTTAAATACGTAAAGTGTATAGGTGTGGACATGAAAACAACCAAGGCACACAGACACACACACAAAAAAGCACACACACACATACAAAAGGGGTGAACAGAGAGATCTCTGAGAAACTGTTTATTGCTGGTATCACAAGATATTCACACCCAAATGAACTGATAGATTGAACAGGACAACAACTCAAAATTAATCAGGGTATACACTGCCACAACCACCACTTCCCAAATCCTACCAATTAATGATTCCCAACAGCCTACCCTCTCCTCCCCAGCTCCTCATATCAAAGAAACGAGCATCTTCACAATAGTTATGCTTTTGTTTTAGTAACTATCAATGGAGTATGTGGTTCTGATGATGCAGTAAACTTAAACACTAGTCTGACAAACAGCAGGTCATGAATTTGAATCTCGGAGGCTTCGTTATTCAGCTTCTGACCTAACTCCTAATAGTTCAGAATGCCTTGGGCTGAAATGGAAAATACTATTTGAGGTGAAAGTAAACCACTCCACGCAGAAGTGTTTGAAATTCAAGATCAATACTGCAAGCAGCTGCATTTTTTGTCTAGCTGATTGAACCCATTAACTCACTCCAGACAATGGAACGCTATAGCGTTCCTGATGTAAGGTAGTGTTCTGGACAATGGAATGCTATAGCCGTTTCGACAATAAATTTTTTTCCCACGCTTTCCTCATGGGGTAGCATAAAAATTGCAGCTACATCAAGCATTGCGAACATGTCAATGAATGGAAAGTTTCTTTGTGTGGTTCTGTAACATACACTTGCTGGCCAGCCGTTACCTTGGTACCCTACATGACAAGCTATCGAAAATGGCATTGTAGGCGATACAAGTGGAAATTTTTTTAAGCAAACTGGATCACAACAGCGGCTTTTTACAGCTGCTGAAGTGACTGAAATGCTTCAAATTGAAGGTTTCGACACTGATGAGGATGATGAAGATGTTGAATAAAGTATCTGCAGTGAAGCAAGCTACCAACTAGAAGGCACTGACAGTGACTCAGCTTCTGAGGGCTGTGAAGAGAAGGTGGGGGGTGGGCGTACACATGATCTGAGGAGAGCAGTTAGTGGGTCAAGTTCAGGGAGTTTCATTCAGTTAGTGTTTTGTATTAATTTTTTTCCTAACCCAAACAAATGGGTCGTCTGCAGGGGAAAGCAAGGGAGAAAACTATTCGTCCGGAGTGAGTTAAGGCTGCGTGTTGAAACTGGGTAAGCAATGTAAGAACAAAAGCCACTTGAGGTAGACTAGTGAAGGGGGATGCTGTACTGGACTGCTACTGGTGGAAATGTGTACTGTTCCATTGTTCCAACATGGAAGATACATTTGCAAAGTCAAAGGGCCCCTAAAATGAAAAACTGGTGCCAATCAATCTTTTTACAATGCAACGCACACAAACACACAATCATAATATACCCCCATCAATTTGTTTGCAAAATAGAGATACAGAGAGAGAGCGCAAGTCACAGTGCACCCCCCCCCCCCTTTCACCCACACACACTTCACCACCATCTTACAACTACAAAATAAGTGAATTCTTGCCAAGCAGATGACTTATCTGCTATGCTGAGTGAGTCAGAAACAACATGGCATTGGATGTGTTGAGAATATCAACAGAGCATTAAGGCATATGCAATACATCAACATTGAAGCCAATGCATAAAAAAAAAAAAAAAAAAAAATCCTGCAGGGATTTGTCCATTTTTGGTTCATGTAGTGGTATTACACTTGCGAATCTCTCATCTCTCACAGATTGTATAATACCACATGCAATTACACTTTAATGTAAATTTCACACAGAAATTGTTTTGTGATGAAAGTCCAAGAAAGGCTGAAAATTTGATTCAAATGTGCAACTGGTTTGGAATGTATTTATTAAAAAAAAACAACAACAAAAAAACAAGTCAATTTATAATTGTTCAGTTAAAAACCAAACATGTGCAAAGGTGTAATATTTTGATTATCTGGGTGTTCACTGATCTGACTTGGTATTACCCAAGTTGCAGAAAAGAAAACTTTTTACACAGGTCAGTATCTTAACATGCAGTGATAATGGTAAAACAGCATTTGCTAAGAAAGGTTTAGAATGTGGCTAAAATCTAAAGAATCCTACAAACTGAGCATCATCACATCATTCCTGTCACACACAATTTGCACACATTCATTTTTACAGGTGTTCTGCCGAAACACTTCACAATGCTACATAATCTGAACCTAATAACTCCCTTGAAAAAACAACACAAACAAGCAAACAGAAAAAAACACCTCACACACATACACAAAAAAACTAACCTGGTACCCCCCACCCCCAAGAAATGAACAAAAAAACACAAAAAAAACACCGCTGTATGGAGTACGGCGGAGGTGACTGATGCTGTACCTCTTCAAAAACTCGGCAGAAGATGGATATGATGTTCTGAATAAACAGCTGCGGGTACAGGGTGGTGGTTAAATTCTTGATCATTGAGTCAATCAAATACAACAAAGGCAACTTCTGGTTGGCAGGCACCTGCAAGCATAAAGCAAAACATGAAACAATGAAATACAACATTTGGGTCAGCTATGTCCAGACATTGCAGTGGTGGCAACCTGGCTTCTGAAACATAAAGAAGAAAGTTATTTGAGAAGAAATAACCCCATACTCCTCTTCCAACCCAAACAGGACTTTTTCACACATAATCACGTCATCCAGCTCAAGCATACCCCTTCTCTCTCCTCAATCATGCACACACAATGCAGTGAAAACAAGAGTACATCACCTCTGCCTTACCATTGCTCGCTTCTCTCAGCTTTGCAGCAGCAAACCAAGCTCATTGCAACAGAGGTTCCTCTGGACAGAGATGATACCATACCACTTGCAGTCACTGCTCAATGGTGATGGGTGGAAACTTGTGCATTGTTGACAAGCTGTATTATGCTGCATGTCTGCCATCTATCAAAGATTGAGTTTTGTCTCATTTCTGATTTCATGAAAAACATGCTCAACGGAGCAAGTGTACATTGTGTAGGTCACATAATTTGAAGGACCACTCTTAGTATTTTGTCTTGCATTACAAATATCAATGATTGGACTTTTACCAGGATGGCACAAACCTTTGTTGTAGTAATCAAGGCCAGTGTCTTTTATTTATTTGCCAGCTCTTCCATCCTTTTTTTTTTTTTTTTTTTAATCAAAATTATAGCCCATGTCATTAACACATTTAACTATTCCCAAAGAATGTACCCAGCTCCCAGTTGACCAAAACCAAGAGATCTCAACACGAACAAATACTGATTATGCCCATCTTGTACTAGGCAAACCAATCACATTCTAAGAGTTGACCAAAACCAAGAGATCTCAACACGAACAAATACTGATTATGCCCATCTTGTACTAGGAAGACCAATCACATTCTAAGTCATCCTAGAATGAAGCAAGATCAAGTTGGCTTTATCAGTTAATATTTTCTCATGGACTAAGAATAGTGTTAGACAGGACCCACAATCCAAAGTCCCTTCTAGCCAGGCTTTTCTTGTCAGATTACTGAAAGGTTCCAAGTCGAATGTTTAGAAGCATGCATCTTACAAACCATTATGGTCATCTCTGGTGAAATGGTCATTAAAAGTTCTTTTCAGAAAAACAAATCACCATTCCTTCCTGAATGTTCCAAATGGCAGAGAGAGAGAGAGAGAGAGAGAGAGAGAGAGAGAGAGAGTTTTACATGTAATTAGCTAGCTTGCAAAAAAACAAACAAAAAAAAACAAAAACAACCAAAACCCACAGTATCCTAATTATTCAATTAATCATAATAGCTGTTCTTAAAAAGTAAGAGCACCCTGGATGGAAGAAACTGGTCAAATAAAAAAAAAAAAAAGCACTTTTATCAGCCAGGCGAACCTTTCACATGTTAGTTTACATGAAATGGATTACAATGACAGTAATTTCGCTTAACTCAGCGAGATGTCTTGCACAACATGACAATGTTTACTTGTGCAGAACACAACCAAGGTCAAAAGCAAATATTTAGAGAATCATGATAAACTAGCAGCGTAATGTTTCTCCAACAGTTTTGTCAGTTCTCCAGGAAGTCAGTCAGGGACAAGAAGCACTTCATTAAAGCTTGATGATTCAACTGAAAAAAAGCATGACAATTGTTGGATGCAACTTCCCCTTCTTTTAGCTCAACAAGAAAATAATAGAACCCACATATCTGGATACAGAATGAAAAAATCACAAGTACCTAACGATTCAATATGTTCATTTGCTGCAAGTCTGAAAAACTAAATTCTTTAATACCATGGGGAAAGTTAATCAACCAACCAATTTCAAATATTCAAAATTCAGTTGGTGCAAAGCCTTATTCTTTGATATATATTGGGAAAATCAATCAAGAGTTAAGCAGGTGAGAACCCACTGCATGACTTATTGAGTGGGTAAAATATCTCAACAATTGCCACGCAACTTTACAGTTTTGATTAAAACAATTTTTTCCCCCACTCTTCTTGTCTCGTGCCATTCCCAAAACATCTGTTCAGTCAATTAAACAAATAACCTTCAGTCTCTCTTCAACCTAGACTGCGTTTGCAGTGTGTTTGTAAGACATGGTTTAGTGTATGTGTGTATCAAATCTCAACTGAATGTAAATTCTATTATGTTTTTTATGTCATGGGCTTTGAGCCAAAGGAAAAGAAATGTTTGCCAGCCAGTATCAATTACTGGCTAATTTGGGTTACCCCATGACAAAAAAGGAAAGAAAAGGAAAAAAAAGTGTACATGTGCTGCAATGTAGTCATATTTGCATGTACTGAGAGAGAGAGACAGAGAGAGAGAGAGAGAATGATAGGAGGAGCAAGTATGTTGTGCTCAGAAGAAATTGTTGGTTGAATTCATGAAGGATGTGACAAGCAGTGAACAACATTGCCACTGTCCAAATGAGTCAACCATCTACGTTTGAGGTATCACTTAACTAGATCCTCTTAATTTCATCATTTTTCAATGCCTTTTCAACCAACCTTGTTTTATTATTTGAAGGCCCTTTGGATCCATAAATCATTTGAATTACTGGCAGAACGTGTATTATGTTGGTTACTGTTATTAGGATAACTCAGGCATTTCGGCTGTACGATTCAGAAGGGCTGTCCTTTCAATCATGCAGCCATTTGTAACATAGCATCTCTATATTGTTTATGAATGGGACTGCAAAACTCAAACAAAATGGTCATCAAAGAACTGCTTCATCTTGAGAATTTCAGATCATTGAACACAATTTAAACATGTTTTCTTAGTCTTATGTCAGCATTAATGTGATTGTAAGATAAAAAACAAAACAAAAAAATTTCAGGAAAACCTCTGTGAATGCGTCACTGTAAGCATGTTGTTTGATATCAAATAGTGAAAATGGATGTGTATGTGCACAAGTTTTGAAAGAGGGAGAAAAGTGTGCATACGTCAGAATGGGCATGTTCATGAGTGTTACAAGCAGGATGTGTGTGTGTGTGTGTGTGTGTGTGTGTGTGTGTGAGAGAGAGAGAGAGAGAGAGAGAATGCCAGCAATGTGACAATTTAAATTTGTCATTTGCAGGAGTGATTTTAGTCTGATCTGCTTGTGAAACAAAAAACAAAGCATATAATAGTTGCATATATGCAGCAGTTCTTTGTTGAGCGTCCACCTGGTAACCAGTGAAATGCCATAGTATTCTTTATTCATATGCTGTCATGTTAAGACAGGGCCCTCCCAATCATACAGGAGAAATGACTCGAGACTACAGAAACTGCATTTTCTAAATTGACGTATTACCGGTACTAATAACAGAACAATCTGGTCATAATTCACCTCTAAATATTCTGCACTGTTTTTTTCTGCAGTCCCATCCTCTTTGCACCATTAACAAAGAGAAAAACCCACTAAATCTTCATCACCCCTGTGACCCACAAATGAGAAAACACTGCAGAATGTTTCAAGTTCACACAACCTATTTTGATCATGTTGTAATCTGGTTTAAAAAAAAAAAAAAAAAAAAAAAAAAAATCCTTGTTCACATCCACAGAGAACCAGAGAGAGAGAGAGAGAGAGAGAGAGAGAGAGAGAGAGAGAGAGAGAGAGAGAGAGAGAGAGAGAGAGAGAGAGAGAGACTTTTCTCATGGGAATGTGTCTGGCAGAGAACAAGCTAGTGAAAGTTTTTTCTCATGGGAATGTGTCTGGGAGAGAGAGAGAGAGAGAGAGAGAGAGAGAGAGAGAGAGAGAGAGAGAGAGAGAGAGAGAGAGAGAGATTTTCACATGGGAATGTTTCTGGTAGGCCTGATTTTGCTACTAAACAACAAACTAATATGCTGAGGGCCAAATAAAGCTTTCATTATGTTTGACCATACATCCCTGGCCAGTAAAGTGACCATGTTTTCCAGCTCTTTGCTTGTTACTAAATCAAATTCACGGGTACCATGGCTGCAGGGATGCAATGACTGTTCAAGACAAATGCCTTTTCTGAACCTGTGAAGAACCTGTCAATTTCAGGTTGACAAATTATCAATTAGAAGCTGATAAAATATTCACTTTGAATCCTGAAATATACAAGTCCTCCAAGTGATCCATCTTGAGAGCAAAATGACAGCTTTGACATACCTCTCCTTGCTGGTGACATGACTGTTAAAACAAAGCAGGGTTATGGTTTCCTTGACGCGTGGAACAGAAGATAACTGAATGCAAGCAATATCACAAAGACTGCAAGACAGTAAAAGGCTACCTGCCTGCAATATCAAATCAGCACTGCTAAAAGTAATAGTAATTTCAAAAACTGGCCTGATTTCAATGATATGGTTTTGTCCACTTGCTGCGGGAAAGAAACAATTCCTGAATGCAACACATACTTATAAAAATCATGCCACATGTCCGAATGTGACAGTGATGGGAATGCGCAAGTTGACTAGCACAGCAACACAATATCTCTTTTCTATTCTGACATTCCATATGAAAAAGGCTCCCAGAAACATTCTCATGCACATACATTCAAATACAGTACTTTATGACAAGTGTAATGTTTCAATTGTGTAACTGCTACTTAGTACACTGATGTCACACAAAAACACTGCACAGTAAAACACATTACAAACAATATCATACAAAAAAATGTACACAAAGCACACAAGTACTTTGAGTGGCTTTATTGTACAATTCCGCTGCAAGATAAAACAAAGAAAATTAGCAATAATGGGAAATTTCCAAGTCATAACTTCAGCAATGTGATCCCTAAAGCAAACAGATGAGACATGGGAAAAGGGGGCTTTGGTAAAGGGGGTGGGGGGAGGGGGTTGGGGGTGTAGGGGGTAGGATCAATTAGCTTGCTAACATTCTTCAATCTGCATACAACAGAAAAATGTGAGAAAATAGTCTATGGCATACTAGTATATGTGATTCATATAAATTAAACCACGGAGATTGCTGTTTGTTTCCAGAGAGAACCTATTCTAATGAAAATCACTAGATATCTGGTAAGCTTTTGTCTTAACACCATTTAAAAAACTACATGTACACAATTTTTAACATGTGATGATTAATGGGCGAAGGTATGTATTTTAACCATACTGAATTGTTTAATGTCGCTAATCGGGAAGTTATCAACATTTCTGACCAATCTTGAAATATATGCCAAAAACCATACTAGCTTGGGTCAATCTGACTGTTTCTTGTAATATATCTCACCATTTCTAGTGATCTGTTTACCTCATAATAAACTTGAACAAAAAAAACACACAAAAAACAAAACAACATATGATAGAAAACTGATGAAAATGGCATTAAACCTCAAACTACTAAATAGTATCAGTAACTAAATGCATTATGGTTTTGTTTTTTGTAAAATGACAATTCAGGAATTATGCCCTCCCAAACTAGTTACTCAACAAATTAAAAAATGAAAAAAAGAATAAACAAGCGAACTGTGCCCATTAAGATCTTTGCATAAACAGTTTTGGAGAAGGTAGACAGAATGTCGACTTATTTCATAAAAAAACAAAAAAACTGACATTGCAAGTGATATTACCATTTCTGGAGCTTTGCATCACAACTGATAGTGATCTACTCTTTAAAAACGATCATGTTTAAGAATGTTGTATGCAATAAAAAGAACCCATGCATGATCATTCGATGTTGCTATTTCAGGCTACTGAAACTATTTCAAGAAAATATTTCAAATGCGATCCAATGCCTTTTTTTGTTGTTTTGTTAATTAAAAACATAGATTGGGAAGGGGTGTTGGCTGGGAGTGGAGGATACCTCTTCTGAAACTAGAATATGAACACTGTTATCTAGATCTCCACGATCCTAAACGTGTATTGCAAAAAAGACAAGGCAACTTCAGAACTTGCGAGCAGGCTCGGCTAACACGGGCCAACTGTTTCAAACAAATACAATTATAAAACAGAGAAACTTAAAATAATCTATTAATAGAAAAATAGGAATGAAAAAAAAAAAAAAAAATACACGCAAAACCAAAATTGTAATAAAAACCTTCTCAATTCGCTCATCAATGACTTGAACAATTTCGGCCGCCATCTGTTCGCTCTCTTCAGCCAACATCGTGAGCATGTTGATCAACGGTTTGCTGTTAAAATTCAGGTCCGCAAGCGCAGCTCTGTAGCTTTCCACGGCGTCACTCATATTGTTGCTTCTTCAGTTTTCTCTACTAATAAAAATAAGAAACTCTTCTTTTAAACATAAAATCACATAATCTGGTAAACAGCTTCGTTCCGAAGACGCATATTGATAGTTCTTCTCGGTGTTGCAAATGGCGTCGCAAAGAAAGATGTGTGAAACATCCGGGACAGTTGTTCCTCACATTTAATGGATTGGTCAGTTTGGGTCATGTGACGATGACGTAAAATGCATTCTATTTCCGGATACGAAAACTCTGCTTGTCAATATTTCGGCTGCTACACAATTTGGTAACATGAAATTGGACAAATGATATGAAGTCTATTTCCCAGATAATCAGCTCATTTACCTTCACGTTTTATTGGATTAGGTGGGTTTCTGTTGTTGAATGTTTTCAGCCTCGCGGCAAAGGACTAAATTGATTATAGATCAACTTAGACATCGCAATCATCTGTCATATTTTGTCAAATATATTGCTGTTTTAGCTCGGAGAAGACAATATTGAAAAAAAAAATTATATTACCGAAAGAAGGATTTGTTTATATACTGGGGACATAATTTAGTATTCATTAAACCGTGATTTTTATTTTACTTGAGTCAAGACATGGCTATGTGTGTCAGTTTGTGCAATTCTTGCCAGTTGTTTTACTTGCCCATCCAGCATTATGATCTGTGTTCCAGTGTCTATACAACATATTGTGAATTATGAAATCTATATCATATGATGTCCAGGTAGATGTTTCCACAAACTGTAATTGGCAGATTTGTGCAGACATTGATGCTGCATATTAATAAATTATTATAGGCCTTTTGAACAATTACGCTATGAAATGGTTCTCATGCCCTCTGGAGATGATTCATTCAATCTGCTCAGGTGTCATTGAAAGCTTTTATTATTATTTATTTTTCATCTTTATACAGCCTTGCTTTTAACTAAATAATGTTCATTACAATGGACATAGTCTTGTTTTCCTCCACCACTCCTTTGTTCTCTACATCTGTCTTCCTCTTTCTCCGTGTGTTTATAAGTATCATTCTAACCACAAAACAAGTGACTCAAGTGTGTCCAATCCACATATCAAGCTAGCCTGGTTGGATACTGTCAAAGATATATTACAAGACACAAGTATGCTGTGTGCAGTGTACATGGTGTTGTTTATTTCAGATTAGGTTTGTTCACTTGAACTGTGTTGAAGTTCTCTCTGTCTTACTCTGTCTAGATTTGAGTGTTTGTTTCTCAAAGCATGTCTATTTGCAAGTCAAGTCGACAACTATGTGTGATGCAAAGTACTTGTACAGTTGTGAACTCCTGTCAGTCTAACATATATTTATAATGATCTTGCAGTTTTTACTTCCCTGTCTTGCTGTGCATTCTGATAATCTTGTCAGTCATTATGGGGTGTAGCCCTTTTTTTTATTTTATATATATAAGAAAAATTGCCAGAGATTTGAAATTGCTTAGAATGATATATTTAGAAAAGGCAGTCAAAGGTGGACATGTTGGGGAAACAGGCATACCAAGATATTAGATTATAGAATATATCAAACTGAAATGAGATGAGTGAGGAGTAGAATGTAGTACTATAAAAACTGAAACAGACAAGGAGTAGAATTGATATGTACTTAATTGACATGAATTTTTTTCAGGGTGAAAAGCAGTAAATATGTCATGTAAATTCAGTGCAGGTCATTAAAAGCATTTTGTTCCAAGTGGTGGTCTGGCTGAAGAGTAAAAACAGACGCATGGAGGACTACAAATACCTGTTCAAGGTGGTGCTTATTGGAAATGCTGGGGTTGGAAAAACTTGCCTTGTCAGTAGGTACACAAAGGTAAGACTAAGACATTTGTGGATGTGTGACTGAAAGCACCCCGTGTGTCTGGGCTGAAGTCAGAAAGTGTTTGTCACTGATTGTGTGTGCATGTGTGCCTGCATGCGTGTCTGCGCACCTGTGTCGTGTGTGTGTGAGAGAGAGAGAGAGAGAGAGAGAGAGAGAGAGAGAGAATTATGAAATAATATTTGTTGAACTTGAAATATAATTATTACTTATGAAACTTAATTTTTGAAATTTAGCACGTCACCTCAGCAACACAAAGAACCTTTTTTTTTTCTTTTTTAGTGTGGATATTTTTCAACTTGTGTCTGCATCAAACTTTCAAATACTGTATGTCATAACCAGCTATTGCTTTTTGTTTCACAGGGTTTCTTCCCTCCAGGCCAGATGGCAACAATTGGAGTGGATTTCATGATCAAGACGGTCGAAATTGATGGAGATAAAGTTAAGGTAGATACACTTGATTTAATTATAGTTAATTGACATGGAGACTTGCAAATGTACACACATGTTTACACACATCCTGCTCACACACATAAATACACTTGTTCACACTGGGTGATTTTGATGAAAGAAAATGAAAGCACAAGCCACATAACAATGAACACAAAAAGAATTTGGAAAAGGAAAAGTACAGAAAATATAAACTGTCTTTTTTCAATATCTAGTTTTCAGTATGGACATGTTTTTAAGGTTACAACTCAGTATGTTATGAAACACTTCACTAAGTATAATTATAAACAAATCTTTCTTTTTGAAGTTGTTTTCAACATAAACATGTTTTCAAGGTTGCCATTTAGTATGCCCTGGATACTGATATTAAACACTGATATTTTACTGAGAATAAACAAACCTCCTGTTTCCAGTTATGTTCACCATCCTCATGTTTTAATGCTATTGCTCAGTATGCACTAAAACACTGATATTTTGATGTGAACATTGTTACTGATACTGTTTTTATAACACTGTTTAGTATTTCACTTAGATCATTGTTACTGATGCTGTTTTTGTAATACTGTTTGATAGCTTATTAAGGACATTGTCATTAATGGTATTTTTATGATACTGCTTAATAGTTTACAAAGAACATCATTACTAATGCTGTTTTTATTCCTTTTTTCAGCTTCAGATTTGGGACACAGCGGGTCAAGAGCGGTTCCGCTCCATCACACAGAGTTACTATCGCTCGGCCAACGCTCTGATCCTAGTGTATGATGTCTGTTCCCAGCAGTCTTATGAGAGCTTGCCGAATTGGATCCATGAAATCGAGTTGTATGCTGGAACCAAAGTTCTGACTTTTCTTGTTGGTAAGGTTTTGGCTGACAAGCTTTAGAATTGTCTTGGATTACAATATAGCTGTGTACTGATGATTTATTTCCAGTCATCTTGACTGAAAAAACCCCTCAGAGAATGGTTTATTTATGAATGACATAATTTAAGGGGGCATTTTGGTTGGAGGGTTGGGGTGTGGGGTGTGTTAATGATCTGTTGACATCAGGGCATTAAAGCAACCTTTTATTTTTTTTTGCTTGATGTTTTGCTGCACTTGTGAAAACTGGGTTTTGGCACATTCTGTTGTTCACATCCTCTAATATATGATTTCATGGAGGTCAAGTGGAATGGTGGTTAATGGCCTTTTTGTAGTTGGCTGGGCATTAACCCTTTCACTTCCACAACTATTTGTGATTTTTGCAAAATAATCACCAACTGCTAAAAAAACTAAAAAATAATATGTTCAAAAGCATGTAAAAGTATATGTTCTCTGGAAGGAAAAAGATCTGCAGATATAATTATCATAACTTCAGTGTTGACAGGATGAGAAAATTCCCAATCAGGGGAAGATAACTTGGATTTTTAGAAAAAAAATACACAATGTGCTGTAATAAAAAAAGAAGAAGAAAATTAACATTTGTTTATTTTATGTGTGAAAAATAGTACTGAAATATTAGCAAATGTATTAGACACAACAATTGAGTGCAGTTATGTTGTTTCCTGCACTATCCTGTTGTTTTAAACATAAAGACAATACATAACCACTCACATACACATCCCACACCCTCCCTCCCAAACACCTACAAACACTATCACACAATATTACAACACAAAAGCTCACTGCAAACAATATTTCAGTTAGAAGCTTTCATCTGGAAGGTTTCATTGTAGATCATCTGGAAGGTTTGTAGATGAAAGCCCAAAATGAAGGTTTCAAGCTAATATATTGAGTTTTTTCTATACCCACTTCTGACATGCCCCCGCCCCCGCCCCCTTCCTGTTGATGTACCTTGTAGCATGTAATCATCATCAGGATAACCAGAATCACTTCAGTTATCAACATTACTTACATTTTCTATAGCATTGTCATAGTTGCTATTGTCGACGTTGTGTGGAAAATCAAACTAAATTCTAGCCACCTCTTCTGTGCTGGACATTCAGGCAGCCATGTTGACACGCTCAACAGCTTTTTGCTTTATAAAAGTAAAACACTAAAAACTGCATCAAAATCGAGGCAAAGCTAACTGAGAAATTGCTTCAAACACTCATGAAGTCAGTCGCCATTTGCAAGGGTGGTAAGTGTGAGCAAATGGGTGGCTGGACACATGATTATGCAGTGAACCATAAACTGCGAATATGTCCACAGTCATAAGTGAAAGGCTTAAGCAACATGATTTGATTTGATAGAATGTCATGTGGTAAACCACCTTTCTTAATAGTGAGTATAGCTTGCTTGATACCTGCATGGACTGAATTATTACTTTTTGTGTGACCTTGAGTGATGATTTGGGTGCCATTCTGTTTGATGAGTAGACATGATGTCCTGTATGCAGGAGGCATTTAGTGTACATAAAAGAATCCATAGCAACATGAGAGTTGTCCCTGGGAAGGATTCTTTAGAAAAATGTACTTTGATGATAAAACAAATACATTTGCAAATTAGATAGAACAAGAAAAGAATACTTGCTGCACAGTGGCAACACACTCTCTCCTGGGAGAGCAGCCTGAATTTCACCCAGAGAAATCTTTTGTGTCAAAACAATACCGCACCATCACACACCACACTACATGTTTCATTTACTGTTTTTTCCATAAAATGTAAAGTTTACCACATCTGATAATTCAGTATATTGAACTAATTCTACTCCAGGTATAATTTAACTTGTACTATGATTACTTCACTTGTGGACCTGGTACATTCTCATACCAATGCACTTCTAATTTTTAAAAATTCTTGCTGGTATAGTTGGTGTTCTAAACTGGTCCGTTTAGGGATTCCGGAAGCATGAAAATGAAACTTGCTTTGACTGATTAAATCAACAATTCTCCATCAATTTTCGCTGCTTTTGTGAACAACCCTACTTTTTACTGCTGTGATCTCATGTAGTGCTGGTCCAGGGAAGTTGTAGCAGGCATGTAGCTGTGGGGTAGAAAGAGTAAAAGATTTCTTGTGGACTAGTGTTTATATTCCATTGTGTATTTGCTGTGTTTCTGTATATGTGTTTTTGTATGAAGGGTGAGGTGGCAGACGAGGGGGGAGGGCAGGCAGGTGGTGTACAGGAGTGTGGCTTTGAAGAGGCGCTTTAGACTAGTTGTTTGCCAGATGCACAGAATGAGTGATGTGCATGAGTGCGTATAAGGGGATATATACACATAAGGGTACCGATATCATCTGTAATGTGTAATGGTTTGGTTTTGTTGCATTTTGTGTTATATTATTAGATAGAGATACTGATACATTTTGTAGAATCAAATGGTAGGCTGTTGATGGGAATCAAATGATAGGTTATTGATGAGAATCAAATGATAGGCTATTGATGGTGAGAAGCTATTGGTGGGAATGGAATGACAGGCTATTGATTGGAATCAGATGACAGGCTGTTGGTGGGAATCAAATGTTAGGTTATTGTTGGGAATCAAATGTTAGGTTATTGTTGGGAATCAAATAAATAGGCTTTTGATGAAAATCAAATGATAGGCTGTTGACAAGAATCAAATGATAAGCTATTGATTGGGATCAAACCTTCAGCTTCCAGTCAAAAGTAAATGATTCAGACCATTGTTCTGCATTGACTGATACTCATTTATCAACTTATCTGGGTTTCTCCATTGCTTTTTGCATACAAATTTCATGTACTGCTGACATGATGTCATGCCATTGAAGGAGCATATTATTTCCCCTCCATCCCTCCCTCCCGTCTGTCTTTTCACCCATAAATCTCCCTAGCCTGCTATCTATACATGTTTATTAACTAGCTCAGTACTGCCTGTTCACTCCCCTGATTTTCCCCACAGACGGCCCATTTTGTATTGGTTATATAAAACATCACAAAAAACAACAACAAATATTGAAAGTTATGAACTGAAATTATTCAAACTGATAAGTAACACAATTAGTTGGGGACAAAATATAAAACTTCTCCCTTCTGCTATTTTCCCGTGAGATGATGAAAGTATCCATAATTTTTGTTCAAAATTTGCACACACTGATGAATTAAAAATGAATCCAGCAAAGCACAACAAGTCTGAAACAGTTTGAAATCAGAATGTTATAAAGCCCCGATTGGGCTCCTTCATCTGAAACCATTGTCTGCTTTGTGACTGGGATGAAACTGGGTCAGATGCTGTTGTTGACAGGCACTGTTCATGTGAACCAGTTACCTATAAACATACTTTCCCCACTTGCGAGCACAGCAGCACATTCAGCATTTACTGGTTGCAGTGGAGAGTGGGAAGGTCAGTTAAGATATTTTAAGCTTATAACATCATAATGCAAATTAAGTGCCACTCCAAAAATTCAAAACGTTATGAAGTCTTGATTGGGCTCCTTTGTTTGAAACAGTTGTAAACAGTAGGGCCTTGATCAGGGCCTATAGTCTGGAGAGAGTTAAGTTTGTCAGTCAACCCATTGGTTCAGAGTTTATGAATGTGTGTGGAAGTTGTGAGTGAAAGCGCTTCGATTTGTCTTTGCACAAGATTAGCACAATACAAATATTTCACTTAATCATGTATTTACCTTCCCGACGCAGCGGAAGTTGAGAATCTGATCGTGCTGAGCTCTAGACATATTGGATAAGATAAGATCACTGTCGCAGTGGCCATAATAGTAAAAGGCTATAGAATCCCTTACATTTTTTTTTCCCCAACCGGTGATTTACAGGTAACAAGATTGACCAGACAGACAAGCGGGAGATCCCTACCCACATTGGGAGGGAGTTTGCAGAGCGCTACGAGATGCGGTTCCTGGAGACGTCGGCCAAAGAGGCGGACAACGTGGAGCGCCTGTTCACCTCCATTGCCTACCAGTTGACTGCTCAGGCCCGCGACCTGGAGCTGCGCCCTGAGCAACAGGGTACCATGATCACAGGTGGATCAACCCCCATCACTAACACCCCCAGTTGTTGCAAGCTTTGATTGTTTGCTCCATGTAAGTAGGAATTGTACTTTTCAGCTGACAAACAGAAATAGCTATAGCTTGTTGTGTGGATGGATGGAATGCAGGTGATTTTGGAGTGATGAGGAAGGAATAGAAATTTGTTACTTGTTGATACAAATTCAATGTGAAGTGGCTGTCAGCTGGGAATGATCAATAGAAATGGATGTCAGCTGGCTGGTAGCAGGGTTTTGTGAGGAATCTTCACACGATTATCACTTGAGAGTGATTAAAAAGTTTTTGTTGTTGTTTTATAAAGAGCTGGATATGTGTGTGTAAAAGATCAATATTTTGATGATTTTTCGAGTGAATGTGCTTGAGGTAAAATGCTTTGACTGAGTGTCAGCAATGGATGACTAAGAATACCATCTTGAAATTCATGAAATGAAGTTGTTCTTTTAGATGTTGGTGTCTGTGGAATATGTATGAGAAAAAGATGAAAGGAAATGATGAACCACCACAGTGGCAAGAGAAACATCGACGTTGTTTGAAATATTGGAAGATCCGGTGTGAGTCAGGAGAGGTGAAGGAAGAGGGTGGAGTGGGGGATTAGGCAAAGAGGGAGGGAGGTTGAGGGAGACATATGTTGAAACTGACGTGATTTGTTTGTGCAAGGTTACGCTTGATTTTTTTATTTTTATTTTTTTGTTTGTTCTATTGAGTGTAAAGCATATTTGCTGTTTCCCACCTTGTTGCATAATCATGGCCAGTTGCTGAATTTGTCATGAAGTTTCAAAGTGCGTTTTGTTTTTGGTTGGTTTTAGACAGCTACATTGAGCTGTTGTTATTGTGCTCTTTATGATCATGGATTTCAACTGGTTATACTTGTATTATATGTGTCCTCTTTGAGAGAGAATTGATAGATAAATGCAGTAACTCCTGAGACTGTTGTAGTTAAAAATTATCATGTTCTTTTCTCTTAACCTTTCTTTGTTTATCTTCATCAAATCATTGTATATTATATGTGTACATGTGTGTGCATGTGTGTCTGTGAATGTTTAGGTTCTGTAAGTCTGTTGAGCACAAATGTAGGGCTGATTGCATTATATATCTTTCAGTTTCATTTCATGTCTGTGTGCGTGCTATGTATACACATGGGTTGCTGCAAGTGTGTGTGCCTGTATAGATATATAAATGTATATGTGTGTACCCACCAAGTACATGTTCTCTGTTTATGTGCACATTTTTATGTCTGTTTGCATAGTATTTGAATGATCAGTTTTTATAAACTTTTCATACTATAATGGTAAACAGTTCCTTTTTTTGACAGCAGTTATGAACAATGAATATGTAATATTTTTTCACGTCTTGATATAAACAAAGTGTATTACACACATGGATTTTCTTTCACAGAATACACCAGTCAGCACAGATCTACCAATATTACCACTGCAGCACCCTGACATACACACATTACATTATCGATAGATTGGGTACTGAAAGCTTGATGAGAATGGTATCAGGTTTTTGCCTAGGTTTAAGTGTCTGCTGATTTTCCCCCCTTCTTTTGCAAGGCTACTTTGGCTGATTGTTTAGCAGGAGTGTAGTATAAATAAATATCTCCATGCTGCGATAGCCTACTTGAACATGAAAGAGGATCATTCAGCACTGTTGCTTTTTGTACTTTCATATAATTTATCAAAAAGAAAATGAATGTTTGAACCCGGCTTGCTCTTGTGTATATGGATTACTCTGGAACAGTTCATGCAAGAAAAGCAAAAATTACCAGACTTTTCCCTCTTTCGGACCTGGACTGAAGAGTGGTAATCGAAGGGGTACAATTCAGTTTCACATTTTTCATAAAGTATGGTAAATTAGTATGGGTTATTTCCCTTAAACTGCCTACTGTTTTGATGATCAAAATAGGCAGTGCAAGTGAAGTATTATCAAACAACAGACAGGTGTACAGGGATGCTTCTGCATTTGCATCTCTTTTCCTGTTATTTTCCTTTGTGTATGCAAACTAAAGGGAACCATTGAACAGCAGTGGCTTGAAGTTGCGTGCCTTTGTCTGAGCATATGTTTCTGTATTTTGTTTATTCTTACATTATTTAAGAGGCTAGATGGCATTGGTTCTTAGTGCTGCAGCCTGTGGGGGGGGTGGGGGGTGGGGGGTGGCATTCGCTTTTTTGGAGGGGTGGGGGTTTGGGGGGTGGAATCATCCCAATGCCGACTGTCCTAAAATCCTTACGGCTGAGAGAGGATGTAACGTGGGCAAGTCACTCTCCAATATAATAAAATTCTAGCCCAGATAGTCAGGACAGCGGTTGTCTCCTGTACTGTCCTGATAGTCTTAGTTGGACGTGGCTGACCATCATACGTACATACAATACTTCATGTCTCCTGAAATTCAAGAATGGAAAATGGGGCTTTGAACCATAGCAGAACAAAGCATTGGAGGTGTGTCATATGTCCTGTGACAGGTTACAGGTTCTTTAGAACAAGTCTCATGCAGTGTCAGTTGTACTGATTCTCACTGGCTGTCAAAACGTTTGACATGACAAAATATCTTGCTCTCGTGTTGGTGTGTTTATGAGTACTTTGCTGGTGGAGGGCCTACAATAGAAGCTGAACACCCTATTGAGTGGTTGTAACTCCTTTTTTTCCCTTTTGTTGGATTTCTGTCTGGAAAAAGTTAGTCACATTCCAAACAATACTGTTTTCTTCAAACCTGTTTTTAGCTTCAAATTTTTTTTAGCCAAATTTAGTAGCGGCCAGACCCAAGATGGAGCTGAAAGTAGATCTTGGAAAGAATTTGTACAACTTTTTTTTTCCAATAAATCATTCTCTTTTACATAGAATACTTGGCAGGATCAGGAAATTTGTAATAAAATATTTACTGCAGTGTTACTGGAGGTGAAAACTACTGAAGGCAAGCAGTTTTTTTTCAAGTGATAATTTTTTGTAATAAAAGTGATTCCATGCCCTTTTTTATGATTGGATACATCAGTGGATATTTCAGTCACAAACCTTTCCAAATAGAATCCTAAAATGCCAGTCCAGTTTGTCTGTGTTTTGTTGGTCACTCAGTTGGAAATGTGTGTTAATGTTGCAAGTAGATTTGTTGTTTTAAAATGTATTGTCCATGATGTAATTTGTTTGAAAGCATCCATCCTCTTATGCTGGTGAAGCCGTGTTAGGTTCAGAGCTTCCTTTTGGCACTGTGAAACCATGACTTTATCAAAAAAGCTTTCTAGGCTTTCTGAAATCTGCCTATATCAAAAATGTTTTCTTTGGAAATGTTAAACTTTTTGAGTGATCAAAAGAATTTTCTGTAGGTTTGGGAAACCTTGACTGCATCAAAAATAGCTTTCTTTGGAACTGTGTAACATTGTTTTGTGAAAAAGTTTCTTTGTGTTTATTGGTCTTTTTGTTTATTTGCTCCGAGAAACTTTTTTTTTTCTTCAAAGTTTTCTTCAGCATTATTAAAGTTTGCATTTATCCCCCCCCGCCCCCCTCCCAATTCCCCCCTGCCCCCCAGCCCCCAGTTCTTTTTTCCAGTTTGTGAAAACACATTATATATAATGCACCACATCACACATGTTCTAATTAAGTCATTTTGGTCATTATGTACTTTGATACATGTATGTATTGGTGATATTTTCACTAACAAAGACTTTGTTTTGTTTGTGGCATGTTTTTAGTTTCTTGGTTCTGTGATGACAGTGAACTTTGGCTGTCTCTTTTTGTTGTTTGATAACACTACAGTATTACTTATCGAACAGAAACAGCCGCATCTAATCAGTTATATGGCAGTGTCAGTGTTTCTTATTTGGCCACTTTGCTCATTTGTACAAATTGTATGTGGGTCAGTGATTTTGTGTTTTTGACCAGGTTGTTAGTGATGTGTTTCAGTGACAGTAGCTGTGTTCTTTTGGCAGTGACTCACTGAGTGTGTGTTATGATATTTCTGTGTCAGTGACTTTTGTCTTAAAAAGACATACCTGTTTTTTCTTCTTTCTTTCTTTCTTGCTGCTTCATTTAGAGTGTGGGTGTATGCGTGTTTTTTTGTTGTTTTTGTTTTTGCTTTAAAAACAACACCCAAACTGTTGACAACCGATATCTAGAATACATTCATCATGAACATAGTTACATACTTTGAAGTTTAGGTTCCAAAGACGATTATTATAATTTGATTATAAACAATACATACAGCTGGTTAATTTTCTAAGGGTGCTTCAGGAAAACTGTCAGCAGAAGATTCTAAAGGTGCATCACTTCACTGTAACTATGTACAGAGTGGAAAAAAAACAAAAACAACAATCATAATACAGAACATTGATTTTGTTCTCTGAACTAGCAGTATTATTCCCAAGTAATGGTCTGAACTGTGCCATCAACACTCAAGATTTCCCTGGAAAAAAAAGACAAAAAAAAGAGACAAAGAAATAGTATGCTCAGATTGTGTGTGATAGCCAGATTGAGAAAGATACTTGTCAGATTTTAACAGTGGCCATAAACATTTCTTCCAGTTGTATACTTTGAACTTGTAGTCACGTTTGTACAGTCTCCCTCTGTTTTTGTGTGTTAGGAATGGTTATGTGTGTGTGTGTGTGTAGATTCACAATCAAAATTGCAGTCAGCATTTATAAAATGTGAAGTGCATCATTAAAAGTTAATAATTGTGTGTGTGTGGGTGTGTCAAAGTGAGAATTATGTTTGTGTATTTGCCACATGTTCTGTTTACTTGTTATATGATTGTCTGTGCAGATCTGCAGATTTTTTTTAATGGTAAAAGGCTTGTACACATTTAAGCATTATTAATGCAGGTGATGTGTGTGTGTGTTTGTGTGTGTGTTTGTGCCATGACTACATCAACAGTCATAACTGCATAGATATATATAGACTGTCCTGATAAGAAATACTCATGCTTTGATGCATCACTGATAATACTAAAATACTTTAATTGTGGGGGGCGTTCTTCATGTGAGGGGCGGCTGTAGATTTCTTCCCTGACCGGCCCTGTACCCAGTTCGTGGTCCGTGGGTGTGAAATTAGAGGAGAGCGGTGTTTGCCTCTGTGGCCCTTCTGTTGTTTATTTCCCCCAGCATACACTTCACTGGGCTTCATGCATGTCAGTTTCGTAGTTTCTACATCTTTTAAATTTACCAGGGCTACCCATTTCCTGCTGTATTGATCAAGCTCTGTCGTTGAAGGATTTCAGGGGTACCAGATCGCATTTCTCCACCAAGTTACGTTGAAAGTATTCTTAAAGCAATATTTGGTTGTTGTTTTTCCAAATAGTTTATCTTTTTAAAAAAACAATTTTCTGATGTTTTCTTTTATTTAAAAGAAAAGGCAACAAGCAAATGACATCTTTCATCTGAAAACCGTTGTCAAGGAGACTATAGACATAAATTTTGTTGATTCTTTTTTCTGTGTATCTCATCTTGTTGAGGATACCATGTGGTTTTTGTTTGTCCTTCTGAAGCAGACCTTATCTTTAAAAAAGAAAATTAAAACTTAAATGTAATAATCATTATGAAATGTGATTTTTGAATAATTTCAGTTAATTTCAGTCACAAATTTGTTCTGTATGTAAACTGATTATAATTATGTTCATTCATTCAAACAATGGCTGTATTTGATGTGAAACTTACAGGTCAGAAATTGATTGGAACTGGGATTGTGTCATCATGAATATTTGTAATAACTTGTAGTTTTTGAATCTCAATAAAAGCATAGTTGTTTACAAGTTAGAAATATCCAAAACAGATTCACATTGATAGGGGCCCATTTTTTTTTAGTGGTCCAAAACCTATTTTACATTGATATTGTCCCATGTTATAAGTAGGATATGAAAAACAGTGCCATGGAAGTAGATCTGCTTAATTCATCAGTCAGCATGAGATTTAAAAAAAAAAAAAAAATTAAATTTAGATCTGATCCCATGTGTATTCTGTCAGGTCACCAAAGGCTCCTCACTTGGTGTGTAAAAGTGTTTCGTTTCCATCTATAACACGAAGAAAATTTTATCAGGGGTTTGAAGAAACATTTGGTGTTATATGGAGGGAAAGTGTCTCACCCACTTATTGCAAATGTGTCATGAGAATTACTGTGTATGTGTGTGTGTTTGTGTGTGTGTGTGTGTGTGCGCGCGTGAACTTTCCTGTTTTCCATTTACCACCTTTCAGACTTACCTCCATTACTGGTTGAATTGTTGCTTTTTGTTCAACATAACTTTTTCAAAACATGGACCTCTCCAGATTTTTGCTGCAAAGCTACCACAAAGACAAAATAAGTTGGATGCTCAGCTATATTTGTTCATTTTTCAGTAATGAAGCATAATTTGATCAGTTGCCAGACCCTTTGAGGGATAATTTTTATATGTTAACAATCTGTGTCTTGTGAAAAAGATAATTGCTGTTTTCAGTCTGTTCTTTTGTGAGGTGTGTTTTTGTTGTTGTTGCATGTTTATTTTGTTCGCAGTAATTGCAGTTCATGATATTTTGTTGTTGTAGTAAGATTATCAACTGTGTAACCTTTTGTTCTGTGATCAGATTTGTATCTGTGTGTGCGTGTGTGTGTGTGTGTGTGTGTTTTGTTTTGTTTTGTTTTGTTTGCTTGAAGAAGATATTTGAAGAACTGATATCTTTACAGAGTTTTAGAGAGCTATTGTGTAAGTTTGCAGCTGTAAGACGTTAAATTTGCTGAAAGGCTTGTTGAATGTTTGCACACAAACTGAGACCCAAGCCTAGGACCCTGCCTGTATGTAACTCTACAGAGGGATATGCGGGACTTTGTGACTGAAGTGACAGATTTCACAGACTCATGTGTATTGTGAATCAGGTCGTAGAATAAAAACTGAAATGCGAAGAACAAAGAGAAGCATGCTATGTTTCCAAGAAGACATCTTCTTTTGAGTGGAGGATGGAGGGTGGGGGAGGTTCTGTAGAACTAGGACTGTGCCAGGGATAGGAAGGATGGAGATATGATCAGTGGATATCAACACAGACCCAGGCTTCAACACACAACCGACAAGACTTGGAGAAATTTGTTCAACAGTTCCTATGTGCAGCAGCACCCCCATGATTCTTTACAGAGTTCAGGGGGAAGAAGAAGAAGTTGGAGGCATCCACACATCCTCTGTGATCAGATTCACTCTTCAAGTCTTTCCTAAATATTTCCCTTAGGATTGCATGTTCACTCAAAGTCCCTGTGCATACTGGAACTATAGTATAAGAAGTGCGTTTGAAAAATGGAATGAATATCTGTTTGAAGGCATTAACAGCAAGAAGCCCCCAAACATTTCCAAACATCGGAACCAGCCTGCAGTGAAAAATGGAATGAATATCTGTTTGAAGGCATTAACAGCAAGAAGCCCCCAAACATTTCCAAACATCGGAACCAGCCTGCAGTGAAAAATGGAATGAATATCTGTTTGAAGGCATTAACAGCAAGAAGCCCCCAAACATTTCCAAACATCGGAACCAGCCTGCAGTGAATGGCTGAGTGAGGATTGCTCTGCTGTGTATTAGTTGGGGCCTCTTCTGAGCTTGGTGTCAGTGATGTGGCTGGCTGAACAAAACAGCTTTCCTGGGCTGTGAGTATGAACTGAACAGCTTTAGTGGGCTATGAATTAGACAGCTTTACTCCATTATGAACAAAACAGCTTTCCTGGGCTGTGAGTATGAACTGAACAGCTTTAGTGGGCTATAAATTAGACAGCTTTACTCCATTATGAACAAAACAGCTTTCCTGGGTTATGAGTATGAACTGAACAGCTTTAGGCTATGAATTAACAGCCTTACTCCCATTATGAACCAAAACAGCTTCCTGGTTTTGATTATGAACTGAACAGCTTAGTGGCTATAAAATTAGACAGCTTTACTCCATTATGAACAAAACAGCTTTTCTGGGTTATGATATGAACTGAACAGCTTTGTGGCTATGAATTTGACAGCCTTACTCCATTATGAACAAAACAGCTTTCCCTGGGTTGTGAAGTATACGGAACACTTAGTGGCCTATAAATTAGACCGCTTACCTCCATTATGACAAATAACCTTTCCTGGGTAGAGTATGAATGAAAGCTTTAGTGGGCTATAAATTAGACAGCTTTACTCCATTATGAACAAAACAGCTTTCCTGGGTTATGAACAGTTCCTGGGCTACAAACAAAACAGCTTTACTGGGCTAAAGAGTGCTACTCTGCCACAGGTGCTCCACAGATTTCTGCGATGGTATTGTCATTCTTGCATAGTTCTTTCTTCATGTGAAATATTTACTGAGTGTCAGGAAACTTACATCCAATGGGCCCTGTGTGGTCAGCTGAGAAATAACTGAAAAACAACAACGAAATATAGATAAAATGTGTCTCATTTTTTTCCAAACTTTTTTCCTCAACACTCAGCCCACTTCTAAAAGAGAGCAGTGTATGAAAATTGCAGTAGGGTACAAGGCTTTGTCTGGATTTTGTTTTTTCTTCTCTTAATTTTATCAGTGAAAATTTGTTCCAGTTAATTTCTTTACTTTTTTCATGTATTTGTCGAGATTTATATAGAAATGTATCTGAGAATGAGACAAGTTTTGGACGCTAAGTATTTGAAGAGTGTGTGCTCAGTGTGATCATGTTTGTGTGCATATACATATAAACTGGCAGGAGAGTCCAGTCCAATGTGTACCTGTGAGTTGCCGCACTTCTGGAAGGGGGAAAATATAGACACTCTGTCATGAAGTATCTCAGTTTACAGACCTGTATAGTGTATAACTCAATGTCATATTTATTTTAAAGATAAATGTTGAATGAAAAATATGATGTTGATCCTATAATTTTCCACATGTAATGTACTGTTGAAACAGGAGATACCTACTGACCATGTAATAAGTAAACAATAACTAGGAACAACCAGTGTAATCTTCAGTAACAGTTAAGGGTTAACCTTCTCTCCCCCTGCTACACCCCCCCCCCCCGTCCCCCATGAAATATGGTATACTTAATGTTTTTGAAACAGTCAATTTGCTTCATTTTATTCTGGTTGATTTTTTTTTTCTCATTTATTACAAAGTCAACCAAGATTTATGGATAATTAGCAGAATTCATGGGTTTTATATTTTGTGAATGTCTCACCTGAGATCTACTTTGTATGCTGTGATTGGGAAAGAAGTTTTTTCTTTTTTGTAAAATTTCGAGGGAAATTTCATGTGAGTGTATGTGGGCAAACCGAGTTGTATGTAGACAAGCACTAGTGATCCAGTCTCAGTGTGTTAACTGTGACATTATAGCTACTTTTCATTTTCATGTTTGATTTTCAGCAGTATCTCATGTATTAATGAAGATGCAAAATGTAATTAGTTATGAATTAAGATTTTTGGGGGGTTTTAAATTTTTTCAGCACTTTTCACAGTAGTTTAATTTTGTTAAGATTTTCAGCTTTAAAAGCAGAGGAGATAATGTGGCCTGATAATTTCTTCCACAGGAATGTGTTCATTGCATTGAAATGAGTGTGTGGATCATGTTTTTTGCTTCAAGTGTTTTCCGTAAAAAAGAAAAAAAAGATCATTAAATTTTTTTGTCTTGATGGTAATTTACATATCCACCAAAGGTAGAAACAAGCTTTAAAGAAGATTACTTTCTGTTTGAAGTGTTGATTCAATGTGTTGCATCAGTTGTATTGACATAAGTTCATGGTGATCAGTAGTCATTAGCAAAATAAGCTCATCTTGGATGAGTCGTAGGTTTTTGGCTTGTGCTATAGGCATTGTTTGCTTTGTTTTAAGTTTTTCAAAGTTCATTTTCTCAGAATAGATTGTTGGATGAAATACCAATTGTGTCATTTATTGGAGATTTAATTTTGTCATTTGAAATTATAGGAATAGTGTTCAGAAATGAAGTGTTTGGAATCATACTTCACAGATTTTTATTTTTATTTTTTGAGAACTGGCTGTGCAGTACGAAGATGATTTGAAAAAAAAGAGAACATAAATCAAAAGAGTAAAGTTAGCTTCAATTTTTAATTTTTAATTAGACACATATAAATGAAGAATGTTTACATTGTGCTTTTTTTAATTTTTTAGTTAACTATATCTGGACACTGTTTTGCCGTAACTACTAATCAGGTGTGGCTTTTCAATGCTGTGTTTTCACTTTAACTGTGAGTATGCTGACTAAAAAGAAAAATGTCATCAGTGCATGACATTTCTCTTTGGTATGATCAGTAGTTTTTGGTTTTGCTGTCTCATCCATGTTGCAGATGTATGTACATTTATTTTATAGTATCAGAACAGCATTGTATAATCCATAAAAAGAAGATATTTTAATTCTCCATTTTTGTTGTCTTTTCTTTTTTTTCTTTTCTTTTCAACTTAAATCAGACAGTTATATGTTTCAGCAAGAATCCTCAAACAGGTGTTTTCTTTTATGCATACCATTTCTTTTTGTGTATATATTTCTCTGAGTTGTGCAAAGGAATGTGTGATTCCACAAGCACTGAATTGTTGCATTTTTACTTGATAGAGATTTCTGTTTTATTCCACTGAGGGGGAGAGAGAGAGAGAGAGAGAGAGAGAGAGAGAGATCATCTTTATTTTGTGCTTGTGCGCATGGTAAATGATTACCCACCGATTGCATGATAACTTTGTTTCTACATTTTAGCTTGATGAATGACATGAAATCCACAATAGCATATTAGTTGTTTTTTTGTTGCTGTATTTTTTTTTTTATTTTTTATTCCTTTTACTTTTCCCTTTCGCCCTTTTCTGACCACCGCTTTGTTGTATTTGAAAGTGTATGTGTCAACTCCAAATATTTACTGTCTCCACCATGTTTTTAGTTAAATTGACCAGTGCTGAGATACATATAAACATAAAAATGATTTCTTTTGAATAATCCCCCTTTGTTTTGGACACCGAAATGTATTGTGGCATGTTCATATTGATTTGTGAATCCCATAGAATACTCTCATCACTGTTGTTAGTTTACATCATATGTTGAAATATTGATTTATAGTGTTTGGAACTTTACATACAAGACTGTTGGGGTGAAACTTTACAACTTTACAATGTTGCAATTCACATAGACTGTTGCATTACACATAGACAAGACAGCAATTTTGCAATATCCATAGACTCTTACAGTGCGTATATCATCATCTCTTAAATGTTCCTTCTCTCTTTTTTTTTCTATATTATTTACATCACTTGTTGGGTACTATATATCAGAGTCACAGACAGAATGCCTGGATCCTGTTTTGTAATTGGATAGAACATTGCTATTTTTACATTTATTCAGACATCCTATATTACCTTTATTATTATTGTTCTTGTTCTTAGTATTAGCATCATGTATCTGCTGGATTGTGCTTTGTCCCATCAAACGTTGTGGAGGGTAATCTTGATCCTTGGACACCAAGTTTCCCTATTTATTTTTTTTTTTAGTAGATCTAAGGGATCAATGCAGAATTCTTCAATTTGTGGAATATGAATGATTTTGGCCCTTCAGTTTTTGTTATCAACAAAACCGTTGCTCATGTTGCAAGCTTTTTCAGAAACTAGTGAAGAAACACTTTACATGGTGAAATTTGACAGACGCAGCTGTGCGCAGGTTCTTAAACAATGTATTTTTATTTATATGCTTATAGCACCTGTCTTAGGTCAGACTATACTCAGAGTGCAGCACACACACACACAAGGAGTCATTTGCACAACAGGCTGGGTTGAGCTGACTGCCAGCTGTCTTTAGGTGCACAGCATTTGTTTCCTGTAGCATTCAGTCCAGCTTCAGTTATGCGCACACACATACATGTATACTGGAATGGATTTTACCAACAGTTTTGCCAGGGACAACACCCCTGTTGCTGAGGGCTCTTTTACATGTGCTAAGTGCATCTGCACACTGGACCTCAGTTTATCGTCGTCATCCGAATGATTTGTGTCCACACCACCAATGAAGGTCTCATGGAAGAAGAGAAAATTCAATCCTGCACCCTCAGATTTCTTGCTTCCTTGGTGGACATATTTCCACTCACCCACCACTCAACTCTGTTTCCCCGAGTGACTTTGAGTGAAACTGTGATCTTGTTCACAACCTGAAACCTTTCTCAGCAATCCCTAAATGAATGTTGAGGAGAGGGGGGTGGGGGGGGGGGAGGTGTCTTGCAAAAGCGTTAACCATCAATCATGACAGTGACATTCCCCAACTGTGACTCTCCTGGCGGCCTCAACCAAAAGTGAAGGTGGCAAGGGGAGATAAATAGTTAAAAAAAAAAAAAATTATTATTATTATTTTTTTTTGTCAATGAAGACTGGGAAATACATGAACAGTTTGACATTTCCAAGATCATGACTAAGTTTTTGGAAAATGCTGGTAACTAGATGCTATTTGAAGATTCATGTTTTCTGCACTGGTAAAAACTTTTCTCGTACATGCTCTTTTTGCGTATTTTTATTGGCGGGGCAAGTACACTTGGTCAAAGATTGTAAAGTGTGCATGCGAGAGAATGTGTGTGTGTGTGTGTGTGTGTGCCATGTTCATTTTATTTCTCTGGTATTCTAGTCAAACCTGATGTATACTGAATCTTTTGTACTGTTTTCTTCTGAAAACATGGTGCATTAGAATACACTTTGCATGCAGTACTTCTTTTATGTTCCATGGTGGCCCTCTTTGGTTCTGGACATTTTATGTTTTCAATGCTAGTCCCTTTGTAGTCATGCTTGTGCCAAATGTTGAAGATGTTTTCACTTTTTTTGGTTCCTTTTTGGTTATATTTTCTCTGTTTCTTTTTTTCTTTTTCTGCCAACGAACAACAATAAATACGCTTGAAATTATCAGGGGCATGAGAGAGAAAGAGAGATGTAGACATACCTTCTCCATGTTTTCTTCTTTCCTCTCTGTCCTGCTTCAGTACCTTGTGTTAAAAAATAAAATTAAAAGACAATGCGTTCATTAGTTAGTTGAAAGACAATGCATTCACGAAGCTCAAACACAATGCATTCTTTAAGTTCAAAGACACTTTTTTTTTATTACCATAATATGAACAAATATACACTGGCTCTGTATATCATCAATCGATTTCCATAATGTTGATGAACAATGAAATATTGTGAAACACACACACACACGCACACACACACACACATATGCACACACACAGATTGGTTTTGTGATGAAATATGCAATGAACATGAAGGGAAACTATCATGACATCGGTCTTTCACCAGCTGTGTTTGCTTAATTCAGTTGGAGGAACAAAAAGTGCAATGGACAGTTACATGACAGTTTTTAGTGCACTGTGTTAAGTGGAAGTAAAATGGAATTGTACATGTAAATAATTAACTGTAATCATTAACACACTGAACAAACATCATTCCTGTTATATTGTGAAGCAATGGGTAGTTCGCAAATCAAGCTCATCAACAAAGTTCCAAACTATTTTCCTGTGAAATGGTAATCAAGAATAAAACAACTGAAAAAAAGGTAATTGTTTGCGCTCTGGGCCCCTTTCCTTTGGAGGTTAAGCTCATCATGAATATCCATTATCATGATTACTCTGATTATTTTAATTATTAAGATAAACATGCAGATATGTTTATTATATATGTTTATTCTAATTACAGAGAGAATAGGGTGAGGGAGAGGTTACAAACAAATATACAAATGCAGCCAGTCAAAAGAAATTGTACCAAACTTTCTACTGCTCCATCTCACACACTGGAAATGTCAGACAGACAAAAGACAAAGGGAGGGTGATAGGAAGGGGAGGGGAGGGGAGGGGAGAGAGACGGATAGAGAAAGTGACACACTCAGAGCTCAAGAGGGCACAAGCCCAAAGGTATGTAACCCGCCCCCCCCCTCCCCTCACCCCCTCTTTCACATACTCAAAAAAGAAAAGTTTCTTAAAACAACTCGGAGCAAGGACCACCACAAGGAAAACCAATATGAAACGGCCTCTAGCTGGAGAGCCATTGGAATTCCATATCCTTAGTGATTTTAGAGATGTTCGTCCAACTGTTTTTGTTGTGACTGGCGGGGAAAATACGTATTGTTAGCATTTGAGTGTTATGGAAGATGAACATGAAAGCGTTAAAAGTGTTGGGTTTTAAAGACCTCCCCCCATCCCCCCGAAATTGGCGAGAAACCCTCGAAAGCATAATACGGGAAAGATTGGTGAGAGAGAGTGCGGAACTCAGAGCACATTCACCAGAACACAATGGAAATAGTGCAAAAATAGTTACTGGAAGGGCACGGTGACTCATGACCACGACCAACATTCTCTGTGCACAAATTAAGAAAAACAAAGTAAAGAAAAACAACAACAGAATGAAAAACAAACAACAACCTAATGAAATCAACAACACCCCTGCAACAAAAAACAACAACAAACAATGACAACAACAAAAAACAACAAAAACAAACAAACAAAAAAACCCACGAAAAAAAAAAATAATACAAACAGAAACAGCCTGAGCACAGTATGTCCTGACTCAAACATTTCCTCCACGCCCCCCGCCCCCCAACCCTCCTCAACCCCAAGGTTAAAAGAAACACTGCATGGGTTAGTATACAGTTATCAGAAAACTCTTATGAAAAAAAGTGTTTCCAAAAGAACAGCTACTGTACCTTGGGAAGGAATAAAATAGCAAATCTTGAATACCTGGAAAACAAAAAACATAAAGGCTATAAAAATTATTTTAAAAGAAAGGAAAAAACAAGAAAAAAGAAAGAACGAAGAAAAACAGAACCAGGAACATCCCAGACATTCATTAAATTTCTAATACAGATTTATCAACAGAAAACGTTGGTTTTTTTCTTCTTCTTCTTCCCATTTTTTCAAAATAAACAAAGACCACATGAAATAAAATAGAATTAAGCCAAGCTGTTCAGTTAGATTTACAGACTGCACAATCTATTGTCTAAATGGCATGACACTTTGCGCTGGGTGACAAAATTACGGAATACACATGCGGTATGAACGAACATGTACAGAAATCGTAACTTACATGAACACAACAAACATGACAACGTAGGCCTCAGTCTGAATAAAATGTACATATCGAACACTGAGATACATTATAACTGAATTATGATGACAATCTACTAGATAAGAAAGAACAGAATTCACGTCTAAACAGACAAAACATGATGCTGAAATAAAACTCAGTATCAGGATTAAGCATTTAAATTTCAACAAACTCGATCAGTGACCAGTTTTCACTCTGATGACAATACCTTAGTACCATATATTATATGTACACGTATATATACTCATAAATATAGACTATTATATGCAATACCGGTACAAGGAACTTGGTACAAGTGACGTTATATTTGGTTGGATATGTGCAAGCCCCACAAAGGATACGAAACATAAAACTGTGATCAGCAATATGCATGATGTATATCAATATACAAACAATATATGTACCGATCGACGTCCAAATGGGAGAACGAGGTCGCACACGTGTTTGATACCGAAATATATTTCACGCGCATAACACAGATGAATTCACAGACGTCAAAAATGTTAAAACAACAACAACAACAAAAACAAACAATAAACAAAACAAACAACAACAACAACAAAAAACATCAACGTTGTTTCGATTCGGTAATTTTTATTTTCAGTTTTGGGATGTTTATTGTGTGGTTCATTCAAGTTATTTTTCCCAGGAGAAGCTGACAATACCTTTAAGTTTCTTTTCATAGATTTTCGTACATTGTCTGCACTAGTATCTATTTTTGTTGAGTATAGTGACGAATGCGTACAGCAGTGTAAGTATGGCTTTTGCTGAAAGAACGAGTCGTCTTTTGGTGGAGCTTTAAAAGACACGTGGGTACATTGTTGTGATAACACACACACGCACACACACACACACACACACACACTGCCTC
This sequence comes from Babylonia areolata, assembly GCF_041734735.1. Taxonomy (NCBI): domain Eukaryota; kingdom Metazoa; phylum Mollusca; class Gastropoda; order Neogastropoda; family Buccinidae; genus Babylonia; species Babylonia areolata. The sequence continues at coordinate 17,085,009 of NC_134882.1, forward strand.
GATTTGATCAAACCGACACTATTCGCTTCCAGATCTAAGTAACGTATATTTTACGTTTGATAAAACTGTATTAACTGAAGTATACTGACGACCTAATTGGTGGTTATGGTAGAAAATATAACCGGCACCCCTTCTCAAATCTTTCATTTGCAACATAAATGCCTCATCAATGTCAGTCAAATAGCAGTCGGCCTACTATCAAAACTACCCCCCCCCCCTCTCTCTTACACAACTTGCTCATGCCACCTCTCTCTCTCTTGTTCAGAGAGAACTGGGTACCTTGAAATGATTTCATTCAAAATGGCACTTCCAAGAAATATGACCTGCTGGAACTGCATTCTCTCTCTCTCTCACACTCACTCACTCATGTTCAAAGAGAACTGGGTACCTTGAAATGATTTCATTTAAAACTGATGGCACTTCAAGAAATATAACCTGCTGGAACTGCTAAATGCATCAAATGTATACTTGCAGTTGTCTTTTGGTTTCGGTTTCAAGGATCGGGGTGACATCAAAAGCGTGCGGAAGGATCCATATAGACCTACGCTACACAACATCTATATGTTAATATTCATGTTTGATGTTTTTTCCAGGGTGAATAGGGAAAATAAAAAAAAAGATAAAAAAAAGAGATAAAAAAGTGCAGATTCATGTCAATGGATGTCTCATAAACCTGGCCGACGATTCTAAGGGAGACAAATAGTGACGAGAATAAGTATCTACTGGGTTGTTTCCCGTTAATCGATATTTGCTTTTACAATAATTTTATATATATATATATATATATCTTCTCCCCCCCCCCCCCCCTTTTCTCCCCAAACCATCGGAAATGTTAATGTCTTGAAACAGAGAGAGAGAGAGAGAGAGTTAATGCTACTCGGCTGAACGAGAACGGAGACGTGTGCGATCAACGAACAAAGAAAGATATTCATCTAAAGCTATCTGGACAACAAAGTATCACTACTGAAATCAAACTTACGAAAGGAAATAAAATGTCGACGACAGAGAATTATTACAATCACAACGCACAGCAGGTCACCGTAAAGTAGTGTCAAGTCAACGCAGTTGCAAGGTTGGTCTGATTCTCCTTCTTCGTTCGTGGGCTGCCACTCCCACATTCACTCGTATGTACACGAGTAGGCTTTTACGTGCATAGCCGGTTTTACCCCGCCACGTAGGCAGCCAGACTCCGTTTTCAGGAGTGTTCAGTCCGACAAGATGGATCATATACCTGTTACTATTGTAGAAGGGGATGTCGGATGGGGGTGGGTGTTTCGTATCTTCTTCTGGAAAAAAAAATAGGGTCGTCTGACAGAAAGAATGAATAGTTATAAACTCCTACACAGACCAGGAAGGAGAGCATTGGGCTCTACCTTCCCATGCCGGGCCCTGGACACAGTGGATATGAACTGACTGCCCCGGAGGCCGTAAAAGACTATGTGACCCAAAGTTATACAGCCAAACCTTTTCTTGACTTCAGTGTTGACAGTGTCAGAGAGACCACAGCCGCAGCAGCGATTGGCCATTTAGTCATTGCCGAGGGCCGGGACAAAGGGAAAGAGGAATCTAAAGACCTTTTGTAATAGGTTCTTTGGTGGTGCCGTAACTAAACCGAGGCGGAGTTCAGGTGGAAGTTATCCAGAAGAGTTTAGTGCAAAAGTCTGTTGTGTTTTTGGTCCATGGGCCTGGACATGCGCTTTGTAGTTTAATTCCTCTCAGATAGTACCGTCTTGAAGTAGGTTATCAAATCACGCTTCATGTGAAACGTGTGGTTTTGATTCTACCTTATCGTAGAAGACAATCAGTTTCTTTGTGATGTATTTCTTCTGAGATCGAAACGTCGTGAAGTGGGCTATGAAATCACGTTTCATGTGAAACGTGTGGTCTTAATTCTACTTTGTCGTTGAAGACAACCAGTTTTGTCCTGTACGTCGAGTCAAGTCAGACTCGCAAAGCAACAAAGCCACGGTTGCTGCCCCTTATGCTGGTCACAACACGGTCACTCTTTGCAGGCAACCAGCATCCCGTAACGGTGCCATCCCGCCTGTTCCCGATTCACCCATCCCCGGTTAACTCATACCCCATTCACCCATTCCCGATATATAACTCATACCCCATTCACCCATTCCCGATTAACTCATACCCTATTCACCCATTCCCGATTAACTCATACCCCATTCACTCATTCCCTATTAACTCATACCCCATTCACCCATTCCCGATTAACTCATACCCCATTCACCCATTCCCGATTAACTCATACCCCATTCACCCATTCCCGATTAACTCATACCCTATTCACCCATTCCCGATTAACTCATACCCCATTCACCCATTCCCGATTAACTCATACCCCATTCACCCATTCCCGATTAACTCATACCCTATTCACCCATTCCCGATTAACTCATACCCTATTCACCCATTCCCGATTAACTCATACCCCATTCACCCATTCCCGATTAACTCATACCCCATTCACCCATTCCCGATTAACTCATACCCTATTCACCCATTCCCGATTTGTCTATTACCGACTCTGAGATCCCGATTCGCCTCTTTCCAGATCGTGTACATGTTCTGGTTTGATGTGCCGCCCAAAAAGATGTGTGAGAGACTTCTCCCCAAATTCATACAGCTTTCAGCATCTCCAAAAGTTCCCTTTTTTTTTTGCGTCTATTGGCGATCTGAGCGTTGGTATCTGTCCACAAACACATTCTAAAATACTCATCCGAGTACGGTGTGTGTGTGTGTGTGTGTGTGTGTGTGTGTGGGTGTGTGTGTGTGCGCGCGCGCGCGCGTGCGTCTGTGTGCGTGAATTCGTGTGTGTGTGTTTAAGAGAGAGAGAGAGAGAGAGAGAGAGAGAGCCTGAATAGGCTAAACGGGAAACAGTGACTCGGGAAAACAGGATAAAAAGTCAAACTGTTAAGAGGCCACTGAGGGTGGCTGCACGATCGAGTAAAGGGGAGGCGAATCGGACTTGCTCCCCTGAAACCCAGCACTGTCGGGAGCCTCAGCGAAATGCTCCAGTAGTCAGCGAAATGCTCCAGTAGTCAGCCTGTGTAACGGAAGGTGTATCTGGGCCTGCATCTGGGCCATCAGCCAAGATAACGCTGACACAAGCTGTTGCCAGCAATCTCCAGATAAACGAGCCCACGGTTTGTGTGTCTTTTTGAGTGTCCACGCATGAGTCCACATGCAGAGTTCCGCGGCGAATCCAAGTCCCTTTGCTGTTTGAATGTTTTATCCACACTGCCGAAATGGCTCTGTGAATTGTACTGGAAACGTTTTCCAGCTCCATATACCTGTAACCCCATTGAGCCTCTTACGCGCCTCTTTAAAACGCGTAAGATACGAACTAAAAAAAAAAAAAAATCGAAATCTGTTCTGTATGTATTCAATCATGTAACTTTCATCTACGCTAGTTATGGAACTAGAGTGGCTGTCAATTGGTGACTTGTAAGACTACCAACTCAAGAAAAAAAAGTCCTCTGATGGCACAGCAGGCGACATTTAATACAGTGAGGGCATTCAAGTTCTGTGAGTGCTACAGACTGGAAAATTATGAGGGAGCAGGGTGAGCTCACGCACTGAATGAAGATGGAAGAACAGGCAATAACCGGGCTGACGGAAGGAAACCCTTTCCATGGATGAAACAGGATATATTCACCGACACTGAAACTGGAGGCTCCCTGATTGGTTCCTCTCTCCCTTCCCCACAACCATCACCAAACTGGTTCCCCTCTCCCTTCCCCACAGCCATCACCAAACTGGTTCCCCTCTCCCTTCCCCACAAACATCACCAAACTGGTTCCCCTCTCCCTTCCCCACAACCATCACCAAACTGGTTCCCCTCTCCCTTCCCCACAAACATCACCAAACTGGTTCCTCTCTCCCTTCCCCACAAACATCACCAAACTGGTTCCCCTCTCCCTTCCCCACAAACATCACCAAACTGGTTCCCCTCTCCCTTCCCCACAGCCATCACCAAACTGGTTCCCCTCTCCCTTCCCCACAACCATCACCAAACTGGTTCCCCTCTCCCTTCCCCACAACCATCACCAAACTGGTTCCCCTCTCCCTTCCCCACAAACATCACCAAACTGGTTCCCCTCTCCCTTCCCCACAAACATCACCAAACTGGTTCCTCTCTCCCTTCCCCACAAACATCACCAAACTGGTTCCTCTCTCCCTTCCCCACAGCCATCACCAAACTGGTTCCTATATCACCAAACTGGTTCCCCTCTCCCTTCCCCACAACCATCACCAAACTGGTTCCTCTCTCCCTTCCCCACAGCCATCACCAAACTGGTTCCCCTCTCCCTTCCCCACAGCCATCACCAAACTGGTTCCCCTCTCCCTTCCCCACAACCATCACCAAACTGGTTCCTCTCTCCCTTCCCCACAGCCATCACCAAACTGGTTCCCCTCTCCCTTCCCCACAACCATCACCAAACTGGTTCCTCTCTCCTTCCCCCACAAACATCACCAAACTGGTTCCTCTCTCCTTTCCCCACACCCTTCCCCACAACCATCACCAAACTCTTTTCTTCTTCTCGTGACTGTTTGCAGAAGGAGTATACACTGTAGGTCTAATCTGCAGCATGGGCTGAGTTGGCTTTCCAAGAGGTCAATGGCTCTCTTTGAAAACAAAACTTTCCTCCAAAACCAGAATCAGATTGGAGGCAAGACAACGATATCATTTCTAATGAATACAGGATGTTTCACGGGGGAAAATTATGATATGCAGTCTTCATGGCACAGTACAGTGTTTGCCAGTGTCTTTTTTTAAAAATTCGCCCCACACTGACTCATAGGCAGTCATGACATCTGTGCGCAAAAGGTGCCCGCAAACATTAATGGATTCAGGGGAAGTCAGTCCAGTTAAGTCCTTCACGTCATCTGCCGCACACATCTGCACGGAAGCGGAAATTGCAAATGATGTGCAGGAAATGCATCATGGGATGACTGAAGAATGCAACCGGAAACAAGTAACGGAATGATAAACCGTACTGGGAATATCCACCCAAAAGCACATAACCATGCAAATGCAAAGCATCGCTGCCGGCGCGAGTATTTTCTCCTCTTCGATTGCGTTTTCGTTTCCGTTTGCATCTGCGCATGCACAAACGTGATCGCGGCGTGATCATGCAGATAGACATACTACGAAGTCGCCGCAGACTGTAAGTGTAAGGAAGAAAGACTGTCTTCGTGCAGTCGTTGGACACAGTGACAGTACTGAACCATACTATGTATTTTAATGACCTTATCGTCTTCAGTGAAGCCTGTTAACAACTGAAGCTGAATAAACACGCCCTGTTCACGAAGTCAGTAGACAGTCCTGTATGCATGTTCACGCGCTTGGTCTTTCCACCAATTGAGCAGTTTCCATGGCAGCAAAACCTGCTCTGACTGATAGAGCATTCACTCTGCCAATGATAGGGTCAACCTTTTACCTGTCCACTTATACACACAAACACACACACACACACACACACAGATATATATATATATATATATTATTCTTGTCATGATGACGAGCTAGTATTCTTTTTCAGGGACTGTCTACTGACTTCGTGAACAGGGGGCAGACGCAAACGGAAACGAAAACGCAATCGAGGAAGAGAAAATGGCGTGAATGAAAGTCAATATTTTTTTCCTTTTCTTTTTTTCTTTCTTAATACTCGCACCGGCAGCAGCGATGCTTTGCATTTGCATGGTTATGTGCTTTTGGGTGGATATGCCCAGTACGGTTTATCATTCCGTTACTTGTTTCTGGTTGCATTCGTCAGTCATCCCATGATGCATTTCCTGCACATTACTGATTTGCAATTTCCGCTTCCGCGCAGATGTGTGCGGCAGATGACGTGAAGGACTTAACTGGACTGACTTCCCCTGAATCCATTAATGTTTGCGGGCACCTTTTGCGCACAGATGTCATGACTGCCTATGAGAAAAAGTCGATGGTGACCTGTTGTTCCTACGCGCTGAGACACGTTTTATCGGACAGAGAGAAAGCTACGTGTAATGTCAGTCTCTTCCATTTTGGAAAACAAAACAAAACAAAACAAACAAACAAAAAAAACCCCGAAAACCCCCCCGAAAAAACCCAAAACAAAACAAAACCCCCAAAAAACGAAAAAAAAACAACCCCCCCCACCCCCCCCAAAAAAAAGGAGGAGAAAAGAAAAAGGGGACAGCACGGACAGACTTGGTGGCCTGTCCATCCATGAAAAGCACGTAGGGCTGCTAATATGAACGACCTGTTGGTGGTAATTGCCTTTACTGCCCTGTACCCTTGATTGGGAAAATAACACACGGGTAATTAAATGTGGATGCACGGATATAGGCTACACACTGACACCCTGCTGACTCGTGTAGACGCGGCTTTATTTAATTGTGTGTGTGTGTGTGTGTGTGTGTGTGTGTGCGTGCGTGCGCACGCGCGTGTGCATGTGTGTCTGCGAGTCTGCGCGAGTGTAGCTGCTTTCTGCGTGCTTTTCTGCATGCGTGTGCTTCAGTCAATGAATATGGTGTAAATGTGTAGCGGCGTGCGTTCACGCTTCGTTTGTTGCACTCTTGACCCCTTCTTGTGCACGCGCTGTGTGTTCTGTTGCATAAATTCTGTCTCTAATTTCAACGCCTTTCGCCGTTCAGTCATCAAAGCTGAGAAAGAAACAAACAAACACAAAAACAACAACAACCCGATAAAAACCACTTTTCTATACCGTTTGGGAACAGCGTCCTTCGTCAAGAAACAGTTCAAATTCTCATCTGGTAGACATTTGATGTGAATTACAGTGGAAATGCACTGCAATTTCCGTTTGGAAGGAGTGGTTTTTGGGAAAAAAAACGACAAAACGGAAAATGAAAACAAACAAATCACACTAAAATTGAAAGAGAAATCGATGGAAAGATCAGCAATTTCCCTTTGGAAAAACAAACAAACAAACAAAAAAACCGGCAGCGCACTCGTAAAAGCAAACGAACAGAAATTACAGCTAATTCTGACGTAAAGTGGCGGTGCGATTTTGAGAAAGAAAGTAAGAGGGGTGGGGATGAGGTGGAAGGAGTAGGGTGGGTGGGGTGGACAGGAGAAAAAGATGGAGAGGAAGAAGAAGAAGAAGAAGAAGAAGAAGAAACAGATTTATTTCTCAAGGGCATTGACCCATAGAAATACGTCAAAGCATAAAAATCAAGGTGCACAGAAAGGATGAGAGGGAAGGGGAGGGGTGTAGTGGGAAGGGGAGGGGAGAGAGGGAAAGAGAGAGAGAGAGAGAGAGATTCCAGTTTATTGTTTTGTATTATAACGGATTTGGACATATTTTGTCCCGTTGCAATGGGCGTAAATTTGGCTTGTTCTTGTGGCTGATATTACTACAGAGGATGGCCTATAACAGAAACAGAGAGAGAGAGAGAGAGAGAAGGGGGGGGGGAGGGAGGGGGGGGCAATGGAGTGAGTGAGTGAGAGAGAGAGAGAGAGAGAGAGAGAGAGAGAGCGAGAGCGAGCGACAGAGAGACAGAGACAGAGAAACAGAAAGGTCTGATTCCCTCCCTCCACTTTTTTTTTTTTAGAAACAACAACAACAACAAAAAACAACAACACAACAAAACAAACAAACAACACAGCAACAAACAAAACAAAAACAAAACAAACAAACAAGTAAACCAACTCTACAGCATATCATTGAGTGGCAAACGGAACTTTTCAGTGTATGATCCATTTCAACCAGCAATTCTTCTTTTTATCGGTAATATCCACATCTCTTCCACTCCACTCCACTCCTCGGTGTGACTGACAGAGTCAGAGTCTACGCCTTGTTGTCAACACAACCCATTCCGTCTCGAGGAGGGAAAGAAAACAAACAATGTGAGTATTGCCGTTCTATCAACTCAGAATCATAAATAGCAGCAACTCAAACGATTGCCTCCGCTGGTTTCTCACTGTCTTCATCAACAAAACTGATAGAGGAAAATCTTGGGAGTCTTGCAGTGGTGAATACAGTTCACTCACAGCCTGTCCAGACAACCCATTGATGAGAGGTGAGAGAGAGAGAGAGAGAGAGAGACAGAGAGAGAGGAGACAGAGAGAGAGAGAGAGAGAGAGAGAGAGAGACCGCCGAAATATTCAATGGAGATGCAAACGTTTTGACTCTGGGTTATGAAACGAAAACAAACTTTTTGACTATAATTATGTCTCACCCACGATCATGAAATCTTTACCAACAAAACTGATACAATTCTTCTCACATGAAAAGAAAAAAAAAAAAAAAAGAAAGAAAGAAAAAAAAAGTAAGGCGAGATACCATTTTATGGTAAATACAAAAAACAAACAAACAAAAAAAACCCCCAACATTAAATCATCTTTCATGGTAACTGACATTCTCGAGTTGGTTTTTATGATCGGTGGCTTACACGTATATCAATCGCATGATTCCATTTAAGTTTCGGAGAAAGAAAGAAGAAAAAGAAAAGGGACAAGAAAGGAAGGGTGAACAAATAACACTTACAGTTTGTACGGCTGTTGTTAATGGCCCAGCTAACCACACAGGGCCTTATCCAGACGGAAAACATGGAAGGAAGTTAAAAGTAAAACACAACACTCCCCCGAAAAAAACAACAACAACAATAAAACAAACAAAACAAAACATCAACAACAACAAGTAACAACAAACAAACACACAAAAAACAAACAAACAAACAAAAGAAACTCCAACTTAAACAACCACAACAACAAAATCTAAAAAAAAACAAAAACAAAACCCATACAAACAAAAATATTCCAACAAACAAACAGATCCCCCCACGACAGAAATGAAGAAACTGGCAAGAAAGAAAAGACTGAAAGAACGATTGAAAAGAAATGAAAGAAGAAGAAGAAGAAGAAGAAGAAGAAGAAGAAGAAGAAAGTAACAGAAGAGAAAAATAAAAAGCAAGTCCGGGCTGTCGCAAAAAAGGGGGGGGGGGGGGGAAAGAAAAAGGCAATTGGAATTGAATAGAAAAAAAAGAAGAAAAAAAAAGAAGAAGCAAACAACAGCAGGAAAAAACAACAGCAACACCAAATGAATGCCCCTCAAGAAATAAGGATTAAGTCTCAGTTTTGTCGTCAAAGAGAAAGAAAAGAAACAATGACAATAACAAAAGAACGGAAACGGAAAAGTGAACTGAAAAGAATAAGACAGAAAGAAAAGCCTTCAACAATGAGGGAATGCCTCCGTTATCGTCAAGAGAAAGGAAAAACGAGATTAAAATGACAACAAGAACAAAAACCAAACCAAATGAAAATAAGAAAACAATGAAGAAAAAGAAAATAAAGGAAAAAAAAAAAAGAAAGAAAAAGAAAACCAGCAACAAGAGAATATTCCGGTTTCATTCAAAGACAAGAAAAAGGAGAAAAACTTCAGAAGTGAAACTGCAAAACTTTAAAAGGGGGGAAAAAAAGAAAGAAAGAAAGAAAGAAAAAAAAAAAAAGAAAAAAAAGAGAAAAAGCCTCCATGTATCTTATAACCCAAACCAATCAAAACAACGGGAACAGCGTACATGTATACAACCTCCGACTGACAAAGCTTGCCTTAAGTTTTTTTAAAACCGGCGAGGAGAGCAAAATAGAAGCAGGATCGTTGATGTTCACCATCATCATCATCATCATTATCATCATCATCACCTTCAACATCACCACCATAACCGTCATCATCATCATCACAACATTCATCATCCACCATCATCATCATTATCATCATGACCATCATCATCATCAACACCACCATCTTCATTATCACCACGTTCATCATCATCATCACCACATTCATCATCAACATCATCACCATCATCACATTCATCACCATCAAACAAAAAAAAAAAAAAAAAAAAAAAAAAAAAGAAAAAAAAGAAAAGAAACGCGACTCTAATCCTTTCCCAGCAGCAGCAGTAGCAGCAAACCTGCTCACATCCCTTCAGCCCCAGCTGTCCGGGCACCCCCTCCCCATCCTCCAAACACACACCCACACATCGATCCTCACAAGGCTCCTCCTCCTCCGCCTCCCCCCAGCTCCCTCCTCTTCCTGCCCTCCTCACCCACTTCCCCCTCCTCCTCATCGACGAACACAGGGTTGGGTGTGCCCCGCTCCCCCTCTTCCTCCTGCTGCTGGTGTCCAGCCAGCAGCCTCTCCCTCGCCGGGCACTCCCCTTCCTCAGCCGCGGACGGTCCGCGGATCCGGGGCTTGTTCCGCTTGGTGGTGCCGTCGTTGTTGTTGGCGAACCCCCCCTCCTCCTCTTCCTCCACAGTCTCCGGGTGGTGATGGAGACGGTGCGGGGCGAGGGACCCCGTCACGCCCACGATGATGCCGTCGCTGTGCTCCCTGATGCGCACGTGCACGTCGTGGTTGTGGTGGTGGTGGTTGTTGTGGTTGTGGCTGTGGTGCAGCAGCGTGCCGTTGCCCGCATAACCCTTGGCGTGGCCGTTGCTGGTGGCCTCGGAGCTCAGGTCGGCGTACACGGCGGAGGAGGTGCTGTCCCCGGGGCCCGGGTAGACGGCGGTCTTGCTGCTGCCACCGCCGCCCTTGGTGGTGGTGGAGGAAGAGGTGGAGGTGGAGCCGGGGTCCTTGTAGATGGCCCTGGGGCGGGGGATCCGCGTGAGGGTGAAGTCCTCCAGCTTGAGGTTGCCGTGCGAGTTGTCCAGCAGGCTGAAGGAGGAGGCGTGCTTGCGGCGGTAGCACTCCTTCACGCAGATGGCCACGCCGATGGCGATAAGCACGCCGCACACGCAGCAGGCCACGATGATGACGATGATGTCCACGTCGTCCATCACTTCCGTCACGATGCTGTACGTGCGCTCGTCCGGGGCCAGCGGCACGTGCTTGGCGCGCACCAGGTCAAAGGTGGCGAAGTGACTGTCGATCCACACGGGGATGGACAGACCCTGGAACATGGGAGAGTGTGGGGTGGGGGTAGGGGTGGTGAGGTCAGGGTGTGCACGTGCAAAAATGGGAAATTTCAGAAACTCCATCTACCATCAATACCTGCCGTACAAGACTCCATTTTGCCATTACATAGTCTTTCTGGTCTGTTGGTTTTGTTTCTGTTGTTTTTCCCTTCCAGGTTTCTATGTAGATATCTACGTACCTATGTACCTGTCCATGTAAGTGTCTTCAACTATGACTATGTCAAAAGAAAATATTATTATTTTCAAAACGACTCATAGGACAATGCTCTCTGCCAATACTTAACATGACATTTCGTACAATTCCCCTATTTGAATTCTACATTTTGCAAATAATGAGAACAGTCAAGTTCATGGTATGTGTAAACCTATTACCATGATTATTATTACTACACACACACACACACACACACACAGACACACACACACACACACAGTGAAAACAATCACGTAGGTACCACCAACTCAGCTAGACCCAGAGTGTTTCGAAGAACCCCCCAGCCATGAATGAATGAACGCAAGACAAGAAGAATCGATAAACGTAACTCGATTCCACTTCTTTTGTCTCCTCTCGCTAGGCCTCAGCTTAAAAGAGATGTTCCCCCCACTCCCGTTCCAACCTTACGTGCCTGCATACCAAACAAACGATACGCAATGCTCACATCTCGCGTCATTTTGCTGAGCATGACCAAAAGACGAAGAATTTGTCACACAGTGTCTTTTTTCTGTTCCGATAAAACAAAAGCCATTGCCTAGAAATAATCTTGAGATATTTCACTGTTGTTTTGCTCGACAATGTGATCTACAGCCATTGTAATTTTCCGCTGATGGAATCTGGCGGCATGCTTTAAGTTTTTCAGCTGTTTGACAGACGTGTCCGACTATGACCATCAGAACAGCACAGAAAGTAACTGCTGTCCTGACTATCTGGGCTAGAATTTGATTACAGTGGAGAGTGCCTTGCCCAAGTCACATCCCCACTCTCTCGGCCATGAGGGTTTCAGGACAGTCGGCGTTGGGATGGTCCCCAAACGCCAACTAGCCCCCAAGGCTGCAGCTGAAAGAACCAGTGCAATTTTGCTTCCTAGTTTGAGTCATAGTCCTTCACAAAAGACTAAGCTACAAGTGTTATCCCATTGCCATGGAGAAACCACTGACAGATAATGCAGCTCTCACTTTGGTGTTGGCCCAACTGTAAACTTTTGTCAATCTGTGATACAAGCTGAGTGTTAGGCCTGAGTAGTTCTTTAGCTGTACAAACCTGGAATTCACTGCCTTTTCCAGTCTATCACTGTCCCTCACTCACATCCTTCAAAACAAATCTACATACATTGCTTTTCAAACAGGCATTACAGAATTAAGGCACTCCATTCCATATCTGTCTGTTGAGTGTTGTGTGGTGCGTGTGGTGTGTGTTGTGTACTTTGTATCTGATTGACGTGTAAGTATAAAGCGCTTTGTTAGGTTTGACAGCATAATTTTAATGCATTATTATTATTATTCACATAAGTTACGGTATACCCTATGAGTACGCTTGCCAGCTTGTTCAACGACAACACAGCGTGATGGTAAATACTGGGACGGGCACTAGATGATGCCCAACCCGCAATGGTAGGCCTTTGTAATGTGTTGTATGCTTACTATTTATGTTTTTGTAGTAGATTTTTTGTGTGTGCGCGTAAGCGTGTGTGTGTGAGAGAGCGTGCGAGCATGAGAGCGTGTGTGTATATGTGTGCAAACGTGTGTGTTGTTTATTTTCACACCAGACGTTCCCTGGGGAAAAAAAAGTTTCCCAACATTTGACTCACCGGTCCCCCATAGCGAATGATACTCTGCAGCCGGATCTCGAACTCCGGCATGTGCACGTGCAGGAAGGTGACGTAGACGTGCACGGTGCCGCAGGCGATCTGGCCCAGCTTGTAGCGGTCCTCCCCGATGCCCAGCTGCTTGACCACCAGGTCGTGGAAGCCGGCCAGGAAGCGCTGGAAGAACTCGGTGTTGTTGAGGATCAGGTGGCAGTCCCCGGTCAGCGTGAACAGGTAGCGGACGTCCCTCCAGGCAGGTGGGGTGGGCTTGGCGGCCGTGCTGGTGCTTGGAGGGGGAGGAGGGGTGGTGGTGGTGGTGTTGCTCGGGGGTGGTGCTGATGTCAGCGTCGGCGTCACCGCGGCGACGACGGGTGTGGGTGATGAAGAGGGGGCGGGTGTCTGTTCCGAGGCCGTGGTGATGGACGGCAGGGTTGAGGAAGGGGAAAGGGCGGGTGTTTGAAGCAGGCTTTTTTGCTGCGTGGCCGTGGCGTTGCTGGACACCACCGACGACGACGCAGCAGGGGTGGCGCTGAACGTCGCAGCGAGGGAAAGTGAGGCAGCAGCCTGTGAAGGCGATGACACGTACGTTGTCTGTGTCTCGCCCAACGACGACCACAACGAGGACGAGGAGCGAAGCGGAGAAGAGTTCATAGAGGTAGAGACAAACTCGTCAGACTCTGTCGCTGCCGGCAGATCAGCCGTGCCTCGTACAGCGTCCGAGTCGACCGCCACCTCTTGGCTGGAAGCAAACTGAACAGCTGACGACGTTTCGAGGACCGCTGCAAAGTCTTCTTGGGAGGAGGTTACCGACTGGAAGGCACCGTCTGCATCGGAAACGGAAAGAGCAAGGGACTGCTGTGTTGTTGACTCAGCCACGGACTCCGACACTAGGAAAGTGGTGGGTGTGTAAACGAAAGATCCAAACTGACCCTCGTCCAGCCAGGATGCGGAAAAGTCCATCACTTTCAAGGACGGCGTGGACGATGACACAGCGGGGTCCACAACGTCGACATCTGATGATGCCGGAAGGCTGTCCACGTGGGACACGAGACTCGGTGCCAACGATCCAGAGGCTGGGGTGGGCATGTCCGGGGTGTGCCAGATCCGGGCATGGAGGGACGGGGTGGCTCTGTCAGTGGGAGCGGTTATTTCCGCAGTATCGCCGTCACCCCCTGTCTGATTGACCGTTGACGACACAGCACTGACCGATACTGGTCCTGATGACGGCGACGGCTGCTGGGACAGTGCTGATGAGGCGGTGTTGTTCCTCTGAGAACTGACAGTGGTGGGACCCACACTGACGGCTGTGGGGTGCCTCGAGTCGCCGGGTTCAGTGCTCTCTCTCCACGTCCCCACCAAGGTGAAGAAGGTGGAGCCCAGGGCGACTGTCCTGGACCGCTGGGTCACGGAGCTGTCTGTCCGTTCCACAGCAGAAGCGGGTACACCACGCGAGGACCAACCGTGCCTCGTTTCCCCGTCTGCTGTGCTGACCTCAGCACCATCCCCAGCACCACCCGCTGTCTGGTCTTCCTCCGATGGAGACTCGGACGTTTGAAACCCAGCCGATGTAACAGGTGGATCCTCCGTCGACATCGCTGATGATGATGATGATGTTGGCAAAGTTGATGGCGGAGAGGACGACGACGACGACACAGCCCGTGTCGTCGGTGCAGTGGTCTGGGGAACAGTTGCAGTGACAGCTGGTGGAGATGCTGTGTGTGCTGATGACGGCTCGGGCCCAGGAGGCATCGATGAGCTGTGCGACGAGGTCATGGACTGTGTCGTGCATGCTGTCAACCCAGCTGGAACACAGACAACAGGATGACATCATAGTCTGTCATGCATGCTGTCAACCCAGCTGGAACACAGACAACAGGATGACATCATAGTCTGTCATGCATGCTGTCAACCCAGCTGGAACACAGACAACAGGATGACATCATAGTCTGTCATGCATGTTGTCAACCCAGCTGGAACACAGACAACAGGATGACGTCACAGTCTGGTCATGTCAACCCTGCTGGAACACAGACAACAGGATGACATCACAGTCTGCGTCATGTCAACCCTGCTGGAACACAGACAACAGGATGACGTCACAGTCCGTGTCATGTCAACCCCGCTGGAACACAGACAACAGGCCGGGTGACGTCACAGTCTGTGTCATGTCACCCAGTTGGAACTCAGACAACACGATGACGTCACAGTCTATGTCATGTCAATCCAGCTGGAACACAGACAACACGATGACGTCACAGTCTGTGTCATGTTAACCCTGCTGGAACACAGACAACAGGCCGGGTGACGTCACAGTCTGTGTCATGTCACCCAGCTGGAACACACACAACAGGATGACGTCACAGTTTGTCATGTCAACCCAGCTGGAACACAGACAACACGATGACGTCACAGTCTGTGTCATGTCAACCTAGCTGGAACACGGACAACACGATGACGTCACAGTCTGTGTCATGTCAACCCTGCTGGAACACAGACAACAGGGTAACGTCATAGTCTGTGTCATGTCAACCCAGCTGGAACACAGACAACACGATGACGTCACAGTCCGTGTCATGTCAACCCAGCTGGAACACAGACAACACGATGACGTCACAGTCTGTACCATGTCAACCCAGCTGGAACACAGACAACACGATGACGTCACAGTCTGTGTCATGTCACCCAGCTGGAACACAGACAACAGGATGACGTCACAGTCTGTCTTATGTCAACCCTGCTGGAACACACACAACACGATGACGTCACAGTCTGTGTCATGTCAACCCTGCTGGAACACAGACAACACGATGACGTCACAGTCTGTGTCATGCCAAACCAGCTGGAACACAGACAACACGATGAGGTGATCCTTGCTCACGATTCATGCATGACTTTACCCTTTGAAAAAAAAAAAATGTATATAAGTGCATTCATCACACCCTGCGTAGAGGACAGGCCCACATTCCATGCCACGCCTTGGACTGGAACCCACAGGGGAAGCGGAAGAGGGGACGACCAGTCACCACCTGGAGAAGAACTCTACAGACAGAACTCAAGTCCACCAACATGACCTGGGGTGAAGCCAAGAGAACAGCCCAAGACAGAGCGAGACCGAGATCTGCAGTGCGGGCCCTGTGTTCCGACCGGAACGAAGAGGATTAAGTCAAGTGCATTCATGGACTGGAACACTATGGGAAGATGAGGAAGACGAAAAAGAAGAAAAAGGCAATATCAACAACAGCAAGATAAAAAAAAAAAGAATAAAAAGAAAAAAAAAAGCAGGGGAGTGGGGGTGGGGTTAAGAGGAAAGGGATAAGATACAGAGAGACAGACAGGCGACAGAAGAGCAGCAAGTTGATAACACAAGAGCAGCCAGATCAAGAACATTTACGTAATAAACCACCGGGTAGATTTATCTACACGGAGAAAGAACACAGTATACAATTCAACACATCAACTATCAAATAACGCATCTATTATTACCCAGCACACGCATATACTACTACTACTACTGCTGCTACTGCTGCTAACATTGCTACTGCTGCTGCTGCCACCACTGCTACTGCTGCTACTACCACTCCTACTACTATTTCTGCTGCAACAACAACAGCAACAACAACAAACTACTACTAAAAGTATCTATATGGCACAGACATGTGCAGAGACAAATCAAAGCGCTTTCACACTCATACGTAACTCTGAAAAGAGAGGCGAAAAATAAAACTTCTAGATACTTGCAAACAGAAAGCTAAGAAACTGTAGGCTGGTAAGAGGCAGGGAACGGGCTATTTTGGAAAGAGATAGGTTTCAAGGCCATACTTGAAAGAGCTTAGTGCAGAGATTTGACGAAGCGAAACAGGGAGCTCATTCCAAGGGCTAGGGCCCAGAGACAGAAAAAGGCCGACTGTGCAGTGTTCTTGAATCTGGGATCGCGGAAAACTGAGAGTGGATCCGAAGCTGATCGTAAACAGCGTGATGGGGGTGTGAAGGTGAAGATAGTCACAGAGATAGGAGGAGGTAGATTTTATTTATATAAATACACTTATAACATCCTAAGCAACATATCTAGTATTTAAAACAACATATTTACTATCATATAAATACCTAATCAACATATCTAGTATTTAAACCAACGTAGTTACTATTATATAAATACATTCATGACATACTAACCAACAGATCAACAATTGAAACCAACATATTGTGTACTATTAAAACCAACGTTTCAACTGTTAACCAGGATATCTGTTCTCAGGACAGCAAGCAGGCTTGGGTTGAAAAACAAAACAAAACAAAATACACTAATAAACAAACAAAAACAACAACAACCCCCCAAAACAACAACAACAACAACAGTCACAGACATAGTTCCTTTGAATGATAATGATGAACAGACTGAACATAAACGCCGAAGGAAAAAAAAAATCCAACAGAAAATAAATGCAGCCGACAAACTTGTAACGAGTTTTCTTTACCTCTCTGGGGAAAAACACACATTAAAAATTATATAAAAAAACGGGTCGTTTGTATTCATCTTAAGTCGCCACCAGCCATAAACAAGATGACGAAGACGATGTCAGACTATTTTTTGTCTGCTCCAAAATTAAGTTGATCTAAAAGAATGTGGAAGAAACGAGAATCTCTCTCTCTCTTTTTACACACACACACACACACACACACACACACACACACACACACACACACACACATAATATACCTAGAATTGAGAACTCTCTTTTTCTCCTTCTCTTTCGAGCGCACACACATATACATACGCACGCACACAGACACACACACATACACACTTGTACGCGCTGGTACTCTCCCAGAAACGATAGCGGTCTGAAATACAGGAACATCGTTTTTCTTTCACCATGCTACCTCGTGGGGAGAGATATCTGAATTCAAACACATGAAAACATGCCACGAAACAGCACAAACCCAGGAAACTGATCCATAATTCATAGTTTCACTCCCTTGCTCCCAACAACTGCGTGGAAATGATGGATGTGTGTGTGTGTGTGTGTGTGTGTGTGTGTGTGTGTGTGTGTGTGTGTGTGAGAGAGAGAGAGAGAGAGAGAGAGAGAGAGAGAGAGAGAGCTAATTCTTGAAATCATTTCGTAATATAACTTACCCATCAGACAGACGACGGCCACACACGTCCTGAAGTCCATGGTCAACGAGGTCTCTCAGTGACAGAAAAAAGTTCTTCAGGTACGACCGTCTTGTGCAGTGCAAAGAACCACCAAGGTTACTCCCAGGGTTAACCACCCCCAAAGATAGCACGTGAACAACGGACTGAGCAAGGTCAAAGGTGCTTTCAGCTCCTCCTTACCGCTTCACATGCGTGCCTGATGTCTGCAACAGAAAAAAGAACAACCTGAATGTCAACGTTCTCACGATAACAATAGCAGTTCACGGCTGTCTCTTGGAAAGCGAGGATGACGATAGGTTGTGTCATCTTAGGTAGACATCATGGGTAGATATCATCAGTGGACATAATCGAAATCTGCTTCAATGACAAATTACTCTGATATACTGGTTTTACGACAAAAATAATGATGCAGCAAAACTGCCGGACGTCATAATTATGCAGGACATAAACTGATCTACAAAGACAAGCAAAAGGTTTCCTCTTTCGCGATTACAAAGATGACGCTTGCAATTTTCAAACAACTGTAAACCAAACACGTGACGACTCCTTCGTTGACTGCATGGATGACTGATCCTGTTTTTGTATCCAGGTTACAAAGGAAAAGATGCTCCTCTTGGCTCTAATGAAATATGCGATATACACTGACACGGTGAGAGAGAGAACGAGGACGAGAGCGGACAGCAAGAGAGGAAGAAAAAGAAACAGAAAAAGGAGAAGAACAAGAGGAGCAAGGGGAAAGGAGGGATATGAAAAAGAAGAATAGGAGGAGGAGGAGAAGGAATTGGAAAAGGAGAAGAAAAAGAGGACACATGTACAGACAGTGAGAGAGGGTGAGAGAGAGAATGTGTGTGTGTGTGTGTGTGTGTGTGTGTGTGTGTGTGTGTGTGTGTATGTGACAGAGAGAGAGCGAGAGCGAGATGGCGAATACCATCTCCTAAATTTGATTTCTTTGATATCACCAAAGAAAAGAAGAAAAAACCACACACAAAAAAAGAAACAACAACAATCGGCATTCTTTTATGCACAGATTTTCCATCAACCGTATGCCCGGCGTCTGCCTCTCCAATTATGACTTGCAAATGTAGGAATAATATAATCTGAACATACATACATACATACACTCCCCAACACCTCTCTTGCCTTGCAAATACGGACAAGAGCGCGCGCAAGCTACGATAATAGAAGAACTGCAAACAGACAAGACCACCAACCTATGTCCCGGGTCCGTGAGGCCAGACTGACAAATCTGCAGGGATACGTACCGCTGAACCGTAAACCCATAGCTTCACGTCTGCCGCAGACTGACAAATCTACCGGGGAGGGAAAAAGACCCGATGCGCACTCACACGGCACACACTCCGCTTTCTTTAACAACGACACCCCCAGAGCTGGCCATTTAGCATTCCCCAGACAAAAGAACTCCCGTCGCCTGCCGCGCCGTGTCTGATTAAAGAAGACATCCCCCCCACTGAAGAGCACAGAGAAAGTTATGCCCTCGAAAGTCCACGGGAAAAGTTATGCCCACCTAAGACCACGGGAAAAGTTACGCCCACTGAAAACCACGGGAAAAGTTACGCCCACTCCGCCAGCACCTGTCCAGACGGGCAGCACAGAGACAGACAAGACAAACACAAAGAGGGGCAAGCTCGGACACAAAGGAGGGGACTGAAAGACGTGATCAACTGACCCTCAGCTGCCCCAGGTTGTGTAAAGACAACGCCGGCCCCCTGTTTGTTTCCACAGCCACTAGATCAGGGAAGGGGCTGGCGTGTGGGGGGTTCGGTGGGGGTGGGGTTGCGGGGCGGGGGTTGTGGGGGTAGGGTGGGGTAGGGGTGGCGGGGCAGCGCTTCCACCAATGTCGACACAATGCTGCATTGTCGTCATCTCAGTGGTGAGGCGCTGCTCTCTTCTGTGTGTGCTCTTCCCTTCACAAGGGAGCTGTGTTCAGCCAGCCCTCTGTCTCCTCTGCAGAATACTTTCAATGTTTTCGACTGGCTGAACGTGGAAAGTGTTCGTTTTTCGCAGTGTGTGTGGGCAGTCCTCAGCCACTTGCACTGTGTCACTGCCACTGGTCCCGACACCTAGCTTGGTTGTTGGGGACGCTGCATTACTGAACGCATCGCCAACAATCTCCATTTCCGGCGGTCGCGGGAAAGGAAGGCTATGAGATTCGGGAAAGCTCCGCTGTTCACTTTGTGATGTCCACTGGCACATTGTGTGTTAATTGTCGACCAATCTTTTGATCACCGTGTCATTTTGCAACAACAAAACATGTCAATAACATCTCTCATATTTGTATATAAGTACACCCCCGAAAACGGAGTATGGCTGCCTACATGGCAGGGTAAAAACGGTCATACACGTAAAAGCCAGCTTATATACACACAAGTGAACGTGGGAGTTGCAGCCCACGAACGAAGGAGAAGAAGAAGAAGAAGAAGTACATAAGTGATTTTGAACGCGTAAATCTTCACATCTTATATTTACAAACATCAAGCTTCGCTGAAGCAAACCACCCGATTTAATGAACAAAACTGCTATGTGCTTTTCCACTTTCCAGTTTCTGCAATCTGTTTTGTAATGACCTAATTACTTGGAAGCATAAGAGAAGTCGGACTTCAGATCAAATCATGCTGCTTGTATGACCCAGTTGGACCAGTTGACCGCAGTGGGACAAAGCTGAATTAAAAGACCTGTTGGCAAAAGATTAAGTTGTTCAGGTCTTGGGTCTTTGTTCGGTGAAGTATGTGTTGTTCGATCTTCACCGCAAATGGGCCACTTCAGAGCTGAAGCCGGGATTCTGCTGCCTGTAGTATGTTGTATTTTATTGTTATGTATTTACTGTAACGTATTAGCTTAAATTTTGTCGCAACAGAATATTCTGTGTGAAATTCGGGCTGCTCTCCCCAGAGAGAGAGAGAGAAAGAGAGAGAACTCAGAACTCAGAACTCAAAACGTTTTAAGGATTAAGATTTTAAGTATTGCCTATTCTTCCAATCTGTCCTTGCTAATCTACATCTATTACAAATAGTACACGCATAAATGAAAGGAAAAGGTATTCATGCAGAAGGGTATACATAATGAAGAAAACACCCCCCATGCATACACACACACGCGCGCGCGCGAGCGCACACACATACATACACACACGCACACACACACACTGACAGCACCCCCTCCATCCCCACACACACTAAGATTGACAGATGGATTGGACAGTGAGTCAGAGAGAGAGAGAGAGAGAGAGAGAGAGAGAGAGAGAGAGAGAGATGTCATCAGTATAGAATTTCCAGAAACACCCGGGTGTTCAATAGGTACAGTATTGTTACTGCCTCTGAAATCTATGTGTGGCAAGTGCAACATACTACTGTGACTACCACCATCACCAATATTACTTGGACATTTGCCACGATTATGATAGAACGAAAATGAATTGATTTCTGCATGCATACGAAATAGAACGAGAAAAAAAAAGAAAAAGAAGAGTAAAGAGCAAAACAAAACAAGATGAAATGAGAAAGCAAGAAAAGAACAACAACAGATACAATAAATAAGACATAACTGACCCCTTTGTTACTGTCTACAGTAATTCAAAGATCAGAGTTATTTACTTTTGGAAGGGGTGAAGATGTTTATGCAGACTTGATTTGAAAATAGGAAGAGAACTGTCCGTTTGTATGTGCAAAGGAAGGGAGTTCCACAGGGATGCACCCGAAAATGCAAAAACTAGTTTTGAACAAATCAATTCGGGTACGTGGCAAAATGTATTTGTTAGAGCCGTATCGGCATGATGCTCGCGTAAGCAGGTGTTTGAGATATTGTGGTGCCAAGTTATTGTGTGTTTTGTACATGGATAATGCTTTGTTGAATTCTAGCTGGTTTTTGAAGTGGAAGGATATTTAATCTGGCTTGCTTTTCTAACGTTGACAGTGAGTGGTCTGGTAGAATTAATCTGGTTGCTCTCTTGTGGAGAGAATTTAGTTTCTTCAGATGAACATCTGCAGCTCCAGCTCCAGAGAGAAATCGAAATCGAAATCGAAACTTTTTTTTTATTGAGGGAAAAGGAACAGGTACTTATCGGCCTGTTTTCATCCTACCCTCGTAAAGAAAACGTATAATCTAGGAAATACAAGAAGACTGAAAAAAGGAGGGAAAAAACCACACTGCATGGCAACAACAACAAGAACAATAAATGGCATAGAAAATACACAATTCCTCACAAAATAACATAGTATGCTTTCGCGTGAAGGAGAGAGGGAAGAAGAAGGTAAGAGAGGAAGAGATACGAAGAAGGAAAGAGAGGGAAACTGTTGAGAGAGAGAGAGAGAGAGAGAGAGAGAGAGGAAGAGGGAGGATGGAGGGAAGGAGGAAGGGAGGAGAGAGAGAAAGAGAGAGAGAGAGAGAGAAAGAGAGAGAGAGAGAGAGAGAGAGAGAGAGAGAGAGAGAGAGAGAGAGAGAGCGTCGCTATAGTGCAGCGCCACCTTTTTTCTCCCCCTTTTTTCTGCCTGGAACTCTGTTTTGTTTTTTCATATCAAAGTGGGGGATTTTTTCTGCAGGGACAACCCCTAGGTTGCCGTGGGTTCTCTTACGTGCGCTAAGTGCATACTACACACGGGACCTCGGTTTCTCGTCTCATCCGAATGGCTAGTGTCCAGACCACCATCCAAGGTCAAGCAGAGGGAGGGGAGGGGGCGGGGGATACTGTCGAGTATGGGAGTCAATCCTGTGTGCTTCCTGGGCGGACACGTTGCCACTAGGCTGCCACAACCACTTGACACAACGGAAAACGTTTGAACCGAAATACAGGGGGGAGAGAGGGGTGAGGGGGGTCGGGGGCGGGGAGGGGGGGGGGCGGTGGCGGTGCAAACTTCACAAAGCAGCGGACTTGCTGAACGCCGTTGACCCTGACTGTCCCCCATGTGCAAAGACGTCCCTGCTGTGTTGCGTCGGGCCAATGTCCACAGTGTGAAGAACGTAAGGCATGGGCTTGGAACTGTGAGCCCACACACACACACACACACACACGTGTTCAATGTTTTGTCCCCTTATTCTCACACCAGTGGTGCTTGCCTTCCCATGCCGGCAATGACCTCATAGGGCCGATCCGCTATCAGGAAATGTCAGCCACGGACTTGAAAATAAAAGATGTACATCTATTCATAAATCTATACAACTATTTGTAAGTTCGTGAATGTCACCAGGCCCGTCGCACACCCCCACACCACCTCCCGTTTTTGTTATTCTATCATCTGCCCTCTCCAAGTGTCTTTCAGAATAGTATATTTTGTTGTAATCACAAGTTTTCTCCCATTCTGTGTTAACTTGGGTTGGCTCTCGAGGCCTGATTACCGTGTTGGGTTTATCCGAAGTTCTGCTGTATATGATAATATATATTTCGCAGCAGATGTGGTGTAGCGTATATGGGTCGGTCCGCACGCTTTGAGTGATCCGACAGAGAATTTTTCTGTATTGGTTGAAGGAGACAAAACATTTTGAATTCGAAATAAAAAATTGAGGCCTTTTTGAATCTGAAACTGAAACAAAACAGTTTCATCTCAAAGTCTTTGTCCAGGACAACGGAATACGCATGAAGTCACTATCCCGTAGTATTCACGTCTTTTGGGAAAACAATAATTGATAATTTAATAATAATAATAATAATGATAACAGCGGCAGCAACAATGATAACAACAACAACAATAATAACGATAACTGTGACTAATTGTGTTTCTCGCCTTTTCATGCACCTGCTCTGGTCTGCTCATTTTCCACCCCTTGCTCTTATCATAAAGAATAAGCCAATGGTCTTTACCCAACACAAGGGGAGTCGGGTTCGGGGAAAAGACAGATTAGGATTTACTATAATAAAGAAAACACAGTCAGGCCCAAATATGTTTTTGTTCACTTTAATTTCGTTTCAACACTCTCTTAAGACTAAAGGGTAGAAAAGTTGTACTAACTGACTAGCTAAAAGGAAAATGCTAACTAAAAAGTCAATTAAAAGAAAACTGACTAAAAGGGAAAAAAAGAAAATACTAACTAAAAAATCAATTAAAAGAAAAACTGACTAAAAGAAGTGCTCTAGCAACCGTGGCCTGCAAACATCAATGCAAGCAACATAAGAACAATGCATTGACACACTTAACACAACCAATCAGATTTTTGTATCGCATGTACGATCCTTGGGTCCTCAACACGAAGCTTACACAGTGTTGGGCCTTTCGTCTGTACAAATCTGTCCTCAGTAAGCTTGTCCGTGTAGAGTTAAGTCACAGCCCTTAATTAATTAAAGTCAAGCAGTCTGGGGCTTGGGATTTTTGACTTTGTCATATACACTCGTCTGTATAACTCGTTTCCCGTCAGCGGCTTTAAGACTCCGCTTGATTCGCCATGAGCATGGAATCAAATTGGACATGAAGTTGAACCTTGTTTCTTCGTGGTTCTGATCCATGTGGACATTGTCTCACGCTGTGTGAACGTGACAGCTGAATCCTTCTCAGCTACCATTGATCCCTATAGACACTGTCTTACGCTGTGTGAACGTGACAGCTGAATCCTTCTCAGCTACCTCCTGATCCCTATAGACACTGTCTTACGCTGTGTGAACGTGACAGCTGAATCCTTCTCAGCTACCTCCTGATCCCTGTGGACATTATCTCATGCTGTGCGAACGTGTAGAGCTGAATCCTTCTCAGCTACCATTGATCCCTGTAGACATTGTCTCACGCTGTGTGAACGTGACAGCTGAATCCTTCTCAGCTACCTCCTGATCCCTGTGGACATTATCTCATGCTGTGCGAACGTGTAGAGCTGAATCCTTCTCAGCTACCATTGATCCCTGTAGACATTGTCTCACGCTGTGTGAACGTGACAGCGGAATCCTTCTCAGCTACCACTGATCCCTATAGACATTGTCTCACGCTGTGTGAATGTGTATAGCTGAATCCTGACCAGCCACACCCAATCCCCATTGAGCTGACATCGTACTGTGCAGTGGTATGGACGTCGATTAACACCCCTTCACCACAGTTTGAAGGGCAACGATGGTAGCATCTGCATGACGAGGAAAAATGTGCCTCCGCGTGTATATATATATATATATATACTAAACACTTGCTGATCACCATTCAGTGCCATACGTACTCACTCACACCCACACACATACCCACACACACACACACACGCACACAAATTGCATACACATATATATTGCTTCTAAAAAGAGGGATAGGAGGAAAAGAAAGAATAAGGACAGAGAGATCAAGGCAGAAGGGCCCAGGCGCTAGACGTCAGTGACTGACGTTCAGTCCACTCGGCTGTGCGGTCCACAAGCGGTCAATGACGCGGCTCTCCATGTACTTTCTGTACGTGCTGTCACTGGGGTTCTGCCACACAGCTGAGATTCTTGCATGGGTGAAGCTGTGGTGTGGGCCAGTAAAATGCTGGCCGATAGGATTGTTGTAGCATATGTATATATATATAAAGTTGAAAACCAACACCTATTTTGTTAAACAAAAAAATAAAATCTGAATTTTCGCTGCCACCCAGCAGCTTGGTCACAGACTACACTGATAACAAGTGACGTAATGCTATTTTTTACGTCATCTTTCTGACCTTACATGCTGAGGTTGTCGTCAGAAGGGTAAGGGGTGGAAGAAACCTGGGCAGCGACCGAACACTTGGTGCCTTTACCCAGTTTGCAGGCACTTTTGTGGTTTGCCCATCTTTTTTTAAGACCGTAGGAGCATCCCACACATTGTGCCTCCGGGTGAAGTCTACAGGTCAATAGATAGACAAAGTTTGGCGTGGTGCAGGAGAGGTGTTGGTTGATCTGCCAACGCCTTCCATCCCAAGGAGAAATGACATGGTCTGTGAAGTGGCCATGACTGCAGGTGTCACAGCGAGGTGCCTTACATTTGAAGAAGCCTCGGATGTTGTCAGGGCCATGAACCACAAACCGCCTGGGTAAAGTGGGTTTGTACATACTGCCCAGGTTTCTGCGGCGTCTGTCTGCTGCAACTAACAGGTTTTTTGGAATATATAGATCTATATATATTTACTTGAACAACAACACGCGCTCGTTTCATTATACAAGCACGCGCACGTTAAATGTACGAACACCCATACATGTACACTCCGGCACTTGCAAGGGACGCTTGACGTGCCTGGAATCTTAACTTCATGCCGGCTGTTACCGTCCATTAAGACTCGCTCAGCGAGATGGAAATGACAGAAAAAAAACACAAACAAGCACCCCCCCCCAAAAAAAAACAAACAAACAACAACCTCCAGTAACTTGTTGAAATCGTGATCGATGATGTGTACAAAGCTTGAGTTAATTTCCTCCCCTCGTGCGCGTGCTCTTGTCTCGTGTTTATTCAATTACTGGGAAATGGGAAATAAACATCCTTCTCTCCCACTCCCCCCTCCTCCTTTCTAAACGCTGTATTGACACACACACACACACACACACACACACAGATATACATACACACATACACACGCACGCGCGCGCGCGCGCACAAACACGCAAACACATGCACAATCCAGGAAGAATAAACGAGCAACGTTGCAAGGCAAACCGAGAAGATTAATCTCAAAATGAGCATGCTTGTCCGCGCCTATAAATCTGAGAGAAAAAAAAGAGAAAAGTGTGTGTGTGTGTGTGTGTGTGTGTGTGTGAGAGAGAGAGAGAAGGACAATATCCCCATTAAAATTTTTCTGTCCCCGTAATTCTTTTTTCTACTAGAAATGATTTTCGTTTTTTTCCCATTCCTTCTCTCCGAAATTAATTCGGCTATTTCATTTTCCCTCTTTCCTTCCCCAAATCCCCCCCCCCCCCCCGACCCCCCCGTTTTTTTCCCTTCTTTTTGTCTGGAGCCAACCATATATATATTCAGTCCCCCACCACCACTACCCACCCACCCATCCCCTCACACTCACCACATTCTTCTCCCCACGCCCCCCTTACCTTGTTCCCGTTCTCTTCTCGTTTTTCTTCACGCTTCCAGCTGGCTACCTACCTCCAACCACAAACAGAAATTAATGGTCTTGTGTCAGCAGGAGCAGGCTGGAACCGGAACCTCCTGGAGAGATCCGCTGCTGCATGCATTTTATATCTATCTTCCTCAGTAGCGGCTTTTTTTTAATTATTTTTTTTTTATTCCCTTGCTCAGTCAGACCTTCCACTGAGAGAATGGAGAGTGGAGAATGGAGCCCGAAAGAGGTTAGAGGTGAGGATGGAGGGATGGGGTGGTCGGGTGGGGGGGAGGGGTAGGGGGAGAGGAGAAGGCGGGGGGGGGGGGGGGGGAGAGAAGTGCAGTCTGCAGACAGTGAAGGGGAAGAATGGGGAGGAGAGAGGTTGAGAGGGAGGAGGTGGGGGTGGTGGTGGAGCCGGAAGGCGGCCGCATGAGGTGTGTAGACTCCCTAAGGAGAGGAGAAGGCCGGGAGCAAGGTGGGAGGTGATGAAGACTTGTTTCAGTCACTGCAGAGGGTGACGGGAAGGAAGTGGGGGGCCGTGTGCACAGAGACCACTGAGATACATCATGTTCGTCACAGAGACCACTGAGATACATCATGTTTACATCCATCAGTGTTACACGTCACAGAGACCACTGAGATA
Source organism: Babylonia areolata (assembly GCF_041734735.1). Lineage (NCBI taxonomy): Eukaryota > Metazoa > Mollusca > Gastropoda > Neogastropoda > Buccinidae > Babylonia > Babylonia areolata. Next base: position 17,112,530 of record NC_134882.1, read on the forward strand.
CATCATGTTCGTCACAGAGACCACTGAGATACATTATGTTTACATTCATCAGTGCTACACGTCACAGAGACCACTGAGATACATTATGCCACTGAGATACATTATGTTTACATCCATCAGCGCTACACGTCACAGAGACTACTGAGATACATTATGTTTACATCCATCAGCGCTACACATTACAGAGACCACTGAGATATATTGTGTTTACATCCATCAGTGCTACACGTCACAGAGACCACTGAGATACATTATGTTGACATCCATCAGTGCTACACGTCACAGAGACCACTGAGATACATTATGTTGACATCCATCAGTGCTATACGTCACAGAGACCACTGAGATACATTATGTTGACATCCATCAGTGCTATACGTCACAGAGACCACTGAGATACATTATGTTGACATCCATCAGCAATACACGTCACAGAGACCACTGAGATATATTGTGTTTACAGCCATCAGTGCTACACGTCAATGGCACAGATACAGACACTTTTTTTTATAATTATTATTTTGTTTCACACCGCGGTGTCTCGTGTTTAGAGCCTGTACTACATCTTTAGTGAGGCAGTGTGAGAGAGAAAGGGAAGTACAGGAAAACCCCATTTCCTTCAGATTTATTCTGGTCAGCGACCATCAATGATGCAATCACTGACATCACCACGACAACGGTATTAATCATGCAACAAAAAGCTCAAGGTAAGAGATGTTCATCAGTGAAAAACAACAACAACAACAACAACAAAAAAAAGACAAAAAAACCCCCAACCCCCCAAAACCAAACGATCCCGAAAAGAAACAAACGTGCGTGCGTGCGTTCATGCGTGTAAGAGAGAGAGAGAGAGAGATTAGGGGTGTAAAGAGGAGGGTGTGTGTGTGAGCAGAGTCTTATTGTTCATAGCCCAGTCCACAAATAGGCATGAAAAAATTTTTTTTTACGGAAAACAAAAAGGCGATGGTTATAAAGTTTCTGGGGAAAAAAGGGTGAATACAGAGCTTCTGAGGTGGCAAAAATGAATCTGGGTGAGATATTGGGGAAAAGGTGAACTTAGATTTTAAGAGGGAAACAGGTGAAGAGGCCTCCCCCTCCCCTTTTAATAGACTTTCAGAGAAAGAAAGAGAGAGAGAGAGAGAGAGAGAGACAGAGATGGAGAAAGAGATAGATAGGGAGGGAGGGAGGGAGGGAGGGAGGGAGGGAGAGAGAGAGAGAGCTGAATAAATTTTATTTTCTGAATAAGCAAGACAATGTTTTTTTCCATCCAGCCTCGGGGGCTGGGGGGTTGGGGGGGATCATTATATGAATACATTATGCATAATTATTATTATTATTATAATCACGGTTACATGAATGGTAATTTGGATTTTACATCACCAGAGAGACAGAGACAGACAGACAGACAGGCAGGCAGACAGACACACAGACACAGACAGAGACAGACAGACAGACAGGCAGGCAGACAGGCAGACAGACACACAGACAGAGACAGACAGGCAGGCAGACAGACACACAGACACAGACAGAGAGACAGAAAGAGTCAAACAGACAAAAGCGTACTGTTCAAGCACGGCTGACCGTGTAGCCTGTTACGTAAGATAAGATAGCTCTGTCTCTCCTGACACCAAAACGCTCCGCCATCCACTCCAACTAACACCCCCCCCCCCTCAAAACCAGCCCCTGGCAAAAAAGAAACCCACAAATACAGCAAAAGACAACTCCGTTTTCGTGGGGTGTGACTTCGAAGAGTGGCTCTGGAAAAATGACACCATCGGGTGATAATTAGGCAAAAAAAAAGAGAAGAAACCCACAAGGGACAGAAAAAGACAAACGGAAGCCGTCAGTCCGTGAAGCTGCCGGGCGACCCAAGGCTATAGATTTCCCCGACCCACGGACTCTTGAGTTGGGTTTGTCGGGGGGGTTGGGAATGGGGGAAGGGGGGGGGGGGGGGGGGGGGGAGGGTGTCTGTCTGGGTTTTCCTGACGCTGCTTTGTAGCATTGAAACCCTCACGAACCGCACGGCTTCTGACCGTGTTTGAAGTAGTCAGCGGCGGAGTGGATCTAGAGGCTTTTGTTGTCGGGGGGGACTTGTACTGCCCAGCCTCTGGTTAAACAGAACCTCCAGAGTTGAGAGAGAGAGAGAGAGAGAGAAGTCACGTGTTCACCAGAGTAAGGGAGATAAGAAGACGGAAAGAAAAGAAAGACCTTCAGAGAAGGTCCTGACCCATGTCACAGATTTCCGCGTTCTTCTTCTTCGCTCGAGGGTTACAACTCCTACGTTCATTCGTATACACGAGTGCGTTTTTACGTGAATGCCTATTTTTACCCCAGTCATGTAGGCAATCATTCTCCGTTTTCGGGGGCGAGGGGGTGCATGCTGGGTATGTTGTTTCCATTAATCACCGAACCCTGACATGGATTACGAAATCTTTAACATGCGTATTTGATCTTTTGCATGCGTATACACACGAAGAGGGTTCAGGCACAAGCCGCAGCTCTTGCACACTATGTTGAGGTGGGAGACGGGGAAACATCTCCACCCTTTACCCACCAGGCGCCCGTGACCGGGATTCGAACCCGAGACTCTCAGATTGAAAGCCCAGCTCTTTAATTTAAACCATGCGGGTGTTGCGTCCGTCGAAATCCACGTGAAATCCTGTGATCTGGACGTGAAATCACCACGGTGTTTTTAACGTCATAATTTTCATCATGTTATCACAGTACAAGAAACTTCCCGCAATCAATCGGAGGTCAACTGGAAACAAAACCAAGGACATTACCAGCCGCTGTGGCGAAACCCAGAGTTGAGTGTGCTGTGGGCTTAAATGGGGAGACTGGGACCACACAGTCGAGTGTCATCCACTTCAAGGATGCGTCTTTTGGTGTGTTGCTCTAATTACCTGACCAACACTGCAAGTGTCTGTATCTCTCGGGCCTGGTTAACGCCGGGATATCATTATGACAGGAAGCGTAGAGTACAGCCTTGTCACGCAGTCCCAAACCAAAATGGACCTCTATAGCAACATCGTCATCGTCATCCTCCTCCTCCTTCATCATCATCAATATAAACAAAACAGTCTAAAAGTCTGTGGCCTTTCAGGCCCTGCTCTCAGGGTGACCTCAGTTTCTATACCCCTGCTTCCGTGCCTGGGGTGAGTCCTGTCAATGTCGTCAGTGTCGGCAGATTGACGGGGTGGGGGGGGGGGGGGGGTGGGGGGGGGGGGGACAGGGGGGGCTGTTGTTTGAGGGACGTGGTGGCGGTCTCCACTCTGGGTGGGACGCTCACTCAGTCTGGCTCCGCGTCTAAGCCATAATTATCGTTAGTAGGGGGCTTAGTAGGTGGTATCCTGAGTACGTTAAATCAGAACAGGCACCACTGAACACCACCGAAGTGACTCAGCAGCAGTGCAGGGTCTCCTTTGGCGTGTGGCCTCCTGGCGACCTAACATCGATGGTTTTCTGTGGACTGCCGACGCTGGAAATGCGACGGACGAACCCGGGTGTGGCAGTGTATGGGGGAATCTAAATGAGCGGCGTGGGAGTAATGCCACTGAAACCGTGCAGATGATGGGGCAAAAACAAAACAAAACAAAAACAAAGCAAAACAAAAACAAAACACATACACACACACACACACACACACACAAAGAAAAAAAAACACACCAAAAAACCCCAAACAACAACAACAACAAAAAACAAGGACATTTACCTGTTCTAAAAAGCCTTTTCCGTTCAGTCCGTTTCTTTCTCTGATCAACTCGCTATGCCTACACACTGATTACGCAGGTCAAATGCATGGCCTACACACAGACACACACACACACACACACACACTATATATATATATATATATATATATATATATATATATACACACATAACTTGTCTTCATCTTTGGTCGATCGGCCTGTATTAAAAAAATCTTGTTACTTCCTATCCACAAGGAAAAGATGCTACCTATGTCAGTGTCATTGCTGTTTATGCTACATGTCCGTCTGCATTCCATCCGCTGTTCCCATCCAGGAAGAAAATGGTGCGGAGAGAGAGAGAGGGGGGGGAGGGAGAGAGAGATGGAGGGAGGGAGGGAGAGAGAGAGAGAGAGACTGACAGACAGACAGCGAGGCAGAGAGAGACAGATAGACAGAGAGAGACAGGGAGAGAGAGACAGGGAGAGAGACAAGGAGACAGAGATATAGAGAAACAGAGGGAGACTGAGGCAGAGAGGAGAGTGTATGTGTTGGGGAGAGAGAGAGAGAGAGAGAGAGGGAGGGAGGGGGAGGGAGACAGAGACAGAGACAGAGAGGAGAGTGTGTACGTATTGGGGGGGCGGGGGGGGGGGGGGGGGGGGGGGGGGGGGGGGAGAGAGAGAGAGAGAGAGAGAGAGAGAGAGAGTGGGTGGGGGTGCAGAAGGGCGAGAGAGGGGGTTGGATGCTGTGTATGAAGGGTTGGAAAGTGTGATTCCCAACCCCCCTCCACCCCCCCCAGAACCCCCCACCCCCCCAAAAAAAACCCAAACAAACCAAAACCACAACACACCAACAAAACAAAACAAAACGAAAAACAAGAAGAAAAAACAAGAGGAAGAAAAGATAGAAAAAGAAAAGAAAAAAAAAGAAAAAAAAGAGGCTGACGTTCGATCGAGGGCACTCCGCAAGGGGCCAGGAAAGGGGGTGAAGGAGGAAATCGTGAGAGCTTGAATTCCGACGATTGTAATTGGATTTGGGATGCAAATGAGTCGGATGTTGACATTGCCGCTGTCAAGTATGGTCGCTGTAGCGATCGAGGGGGGTGTTGGATGAGGGGTTGGGGGCAGGGGGGGGAACTAAGAAAAACCCTCCCCCCCCCTCCCCCCCCCAAAAAAAAAAACCCACAAAAAAACTACAACACAACCCAACTTGTCCATTCCTCTGACTCTGTGTGTGTGTGTGTGTGTGTGTGTGTGTGTGTGTGTGTGTGTGTGTGTGTGTGTGTGTGTGTATGTGTGTGTATGTGTGTGTGTGTGTCTTTATTTCGGTCTGTGTGTCTGTTCATCTGCTTTGGCTTCAGAAATTCAAGCTTTTTCAGATCAAATCCAGAATTATTCTAAATTGCTGTCTTGATTCCTTCTCGAAGCACTATTTTATTACTTTTTTTTTTGTGGTGTAGCATGTGTGTGTTGTGTGCGTGTGCGTGCGCGCGCGCGTGTGTGTGTGTGTGTGTGTGCGTGCGTGCGTACGTGCGTGTGTGTGCGCGCGCGTGTGTGTGTATGTGTGCGTGTGTGTGTGCGTGCGTGTGTGCGTGCGTGCGTGTGTACGTGCGTGCGTGTGTGTGTGTGTGTGTGTGTGTGTGTGTGTGTGTGTGTGTGTGTGAAAACCGAGTTTCTTTGGCTCTTTGTCACTTGATGTCTTAATGAGGCGAAAAATAGAAACGTCCTTGTTCTCTCTCTCTCTCTCTCTCTCTCTCTGACACGAATTATACCTACATGAATAAAATAAGAAAACGTGGGCCTCTTCCATCTGATATACATTGTATTATTATGATTTTGAAGAAGTTTGGAGGAAACAGGGAGTGGGTGGATGAAAAGGCGTTTTGGACTGAATTTAAGGATCCTATCAACACGAATGGGTAAACAGTATAAATGAAAATGACAGGTTCTCATTCTATTGCTCGTTCAGCTCATCTTTAGCTTTAGCGCCGTATTTAAACATGTTAAAACACATTAGAATTCGGATATTTTTTTTTAACTCGTTTGAGATTAGGAGTATACACAAACTACGTTTCACAGACAATGCTAGTGAAAGAAAATTTGATTTTCCATTTTGCAGATATCACAGAGAAACAGAAGTTCACTTCACTTTGGGCTGTCCAAAATACTATGAACTTAGGGAGTTGTATATTGCAAGGAAGTATTTCAATCGTCCTTCCAACTTCAAACTGTCGTTGTTATTCGCTATGTTCAAACACGTCTCGCCACATACATTTACAAAGCTTTTCAAATAAGAAATATGTGAAGTATCAGTTATATGTTTGTGTTATTTTCATACTAACCTCTAGATGTGTTAACCTCTGTTGGTATGGGTCAAAGGCCTAATCAATAAATATGTCAAGACTCAAGACTCAAGACTCTCTCTCTGATACACTTTCCTCTATCCATCTGTCAATCTTAGTGTGTGTGTAAGTGCGCGCGCGCGCGCGCGCGCGCGTGTGTGTGTGTGTGTGTTCGTGTGTGTGTGTGTGTGTGTGTGTGTGTGTGTGTGTGTGTGTGTGTGTGTGTGTGTTCGTGTGTGTGTGTGTGTGTGTGTGTGTGCATTTTCGGGTGCATCCTGTGGAACTCCCTTCCTTTGCACTCCTTCCAACAGTAAATAACTCTGATCTTTGAATTACTGTAGGCAGTAACAAAGTG
>NC_134882.1:17123914-17138914 GCF_041734735.1 Babylonia areolata
GACAGGAGAGAGAGAAGGGGGGGGGGGAGAGGAGGGTGAAAGAAAGAGAGGGAGAGAGAGAGAGAGAGAGAGAGGGCGAGTGATCGAGACAGGATGAGAGGGAGTGAGGGGGGGAGGGAGGGAGTGAAAGGGTGAGAGATAGAGAGGGAGAAAGGAGAGAGTGGGTGAGGGGAGAGAGAGAGTGGGGGGCGGAGGGAGAGAGAGAGGGGGAAGGAGAGAGAGAGAGAGAAACAGAGACAGAGAAGAGAGAGGGAGGGGGATGGAGAGGGGGAGAAAGAAGGGGAGGGAGAGGAGGGTAAGAGAAAGAGAGGGAGACAGAGACATAGAAAGAGAGGAGAGAAGGGGGAGGGAGAGAGAGAGGGGGGGGGAAGGGATGGGGAATGAGGGAGATAGACTGAGAGAGAGAGAGAGAGAGGGAAAGAGACAGAACAGAAAGAGATGAGAGAGAGAAAAAAAAAAGAAAGAGACAGAGAGAGAGGGAGAGAGAGGCAGGCAAACAGACACAAAGACGGACATACAGACATACAGACAGACGGACAGACAGGGGTCAAATCAACTAGTTACCGAGAGACACATACAACTTTGCCAAAACTTCGATTCCCAAAATAAACCAAGTTACGTCTGCATTCATTTCTATCTGTGACATCACTTCCCCACGTTCTTCCTCTGATTGCTCTCCCTCTCCACCCCACCCTCTCTCTCTCTGTCTGTCTCTCTCCCTCTCCACCCCACCCTCTCTCTCTCTGTCTGTCTCTCTCCCTCTCCACCCCACCCTCTCTCTGTCTGTCTCTCTCCCTCTCCACCCCCCTCTCTCTCTCTGTCTCTCTCCCTCTCCACCCCCCTCTCTCTGTCTCTCTCCCTCTTCACCCACCCTCTCTCTCTCTGTCTCTCTGTCTGTCTGTCTCCCTCTCCACCCCCCTTTCTCTCTGTCTCTCTGTCTGTCTCTCTCCCTCTCCACCCCCCCTCTCTCTGTGTCTGTCTCTCTCCCTCTCCACCCCCCCTCTCTCTGTCTGTCTCTCTCCCTCTCCACCCCCCCCTCTCTCTGTCTCTCTCCCTCTCCACCCACACTCCTCTCTCTGTCTCTCTGTCTGTCTCTCTCCCTCTCCACCCCCTCTCTTTGTCTGTCTGTCTCTCTCCCTCTCCACCCCCCCTCTCTCTGTCTCTCTCCCTCTCCATCCCCCCCTCTCTCTGTCTCTCTCCCTCTCCACCCACCCTCCTCTCTCTCTCTGTCTGTCTCTCTCCCTCTCCACCCCCCCTCTTTGTCTGTCTGTCTCTCTCCCTCTCCACCCCCCCCTCTCTCTGTCTCTCTCCCTCTCCACCCACCCTCCTCTCTCTGTCTCTCTCCCTCTCCACCCACCCCCCTCTCTCTGTCTCTCTGTCTGTCTGTCTCTCTCTCTCAGGCGCCGATATCAGAAGACATATGGAATTATGGCCCAGAGGTAACGTGTCCGCCTAGGAAGCGAGTGCACCGGTTCGAATCCCGGCACAGTCGCCAGTATTCTGTCCCCCTCCACAAGACCCTGAGTGGTGGTCTGGACGCTGGTCATTCGGCATGAGACGATAAACCGAGGTCCCGTGTACAGCATGCACTTAGCGCACGTAAAAGAACCGACGGCAACAAAAGGATTGTCCCTGGCAAAAACCTGTAGAAAAATCCGCTTCGATTGGAAAACAAATAAAACAAAACAAAACTGCAGGCAGGCAAAAAAAAAAAAAAAAAAAAAAAAAAAAAAGAAAAAGAAAAAAAAAAGGTGGCACTCAGTGTAGTGACGCACTCTCCCTGGGGAGAGCAGCCAAACTTTCACACAGAGAAACATGTTGTGACTGAAGGAGTAATACAATACAATACAATACAATACAACATTCATCGACCACCGTTTTGAAAGTGCAGTTTCAGTTTCGGTAGCTCAAGGAGGCGTCACTGCGTTCGGACAAATCCATATACGCTACACCACATCTGCCAAGCAGATGCCTGACCAGCAGCGTAACCCAACGCGCTTAGTCAGGCCTTGAGAAAAAAAAAGGTGAATAAATAATAGATAAGCTTACATAAATAAATAAATAAATAATAATTATAATAAAAAAGGTAGTAATAATAATAATAATAAAAGTAAAAATAATAAATAAATAAATAAATAAGACAACAATGATGATAAATAAGCAAATAAATTATTTGAAAGTGCAACAAAACAACGTGGTCCCTTACGCGAATCGGCCTTGCCCAGCTCCTAACTCAACTTCGCTGGGGTGGGGGTTGCACGAGAGAACTTGGCAGCGCGAAGTTTACGACTCGTTAAGAATGTTCCCAGCTCCACGGCTAATTCCATTCACCTGGGAACATTCTTAATAAACCCCTAAGCAAACTTAGCGCTGTGATGCTCGCCTCATGCAAACCAGCCCTAGATTTAGAAAGAAGCCTTCCTCGGTTTTAATGGCATATCCACAACAACAGGCCCGGAAAATAGTATAATACAAATTGCACGACATATCTTTGAAAAGGCACATCCAGAATGAGAGAAGGATTATGTTGTTTTTTTGTGTTTTTTTTTTTTTTTTAATGCGCGCGCATGTGTGTGTGTGTGTGTGTGTGTGTGTGTGTGTGTGTGTGTGTGTGTGTGTTGAAAACAATGCACTTGTCCCTGCTCACATCAGACTAACAAGATTCATGTACTGAATTAATCGTTCTCTCTCTTTCACTGTCTCTATCTAAAACGGTCCCTGCCCATATCAAACAAGATTCCCGTAAAGAATTCAAATCCCCGCCCCCTCCCTCTTTCTCTCTCAAGCAACAATGCAATGGTCCCTGCTCATTTCAAAACTAAAATGATTCACGTACTGAATACATATTTTCTCTCTCTCTCTCTCTCTCTCTCTCTCTCTCTCTGTGACTACGTAATCGGGTCGATGGCCTCGGGTTACTTAAATATCAACCGCAGCAGTAGTCTACGAAGATTGTGCTTATACATACCGTTAGATATTGTTTTGCATTCCTTATGAAAAAAAAAAAAAAAATGTGAAAAGTGTAGGAGGGAACGTTCGAAGGGGTGGGAGAGTGTTTTCCACTTGGTGATATGAGCATGTTGCTTAAGTCATTAAACCATTTGAATCTCTCTCTCTCTCTCTCTCTCTCTCTCTCTCTCTGTCTCTCTTAAGCAAGGTTCCAAGATTCTGGAAGCTCTCTCAAGCGATAATATAAAGGCTCCTGCTCACATCGAAATAAACGAAAATAATTCGCTGAATTCATCTGACTCCCTCCCTCCCTCACTTATTCTCCGCGCGCGTGTGTGTGCGCATGTATGTGTTCGTGTGCGTGTGTGTGTGTGTGTTTGCGTGCGTGCGTGCGTGTCTGTATGTGTGTGTGTGTGTGTGTGTGTGTGTGTGTGTGTGTGTGTGTGTGTGTGTGTGTGTGTGTGTGTGTGTGTGCGCGCGCGTGTGTGTGTGCTGTCAACAACACATATTGAAGCACCTGCTGAAACCCAAACTGAAGAACCACCCATGTGTCACACGCTTTAAACAAGACGGCATTTCCTACTTTTCGTGGCACGCACGCACGCACACATACACACACACGCACGCACACACACACACACTCTCACACACACACACATATCTCTGATGTCATTGAATTTTGCTGTAAAAATGTAAGGCAACTCTCAAGAAGGTCGAAGAACAGGTGACTGACGTTCCGACATACAGAGCGCCATGCTGTGTCTCGGTGTGTGTGTGTGGGGGGGGGGGGGGGGGGGCGGGGGGGGGGTGCGTGGTTTGGGGAAAGGGAGGGGGGGTGGGGAAGGAGGGGGGTGGGTGGGGGTGAGGACAGCCCTTCTTCACTGACCAGCACAACTTGACTGCAGCAGTGACCAGGGTCAAGCCGAGAGTCCCCTCCGTTCCCGCCACCTTTATGGACAAACTTTGTTTGCTTCAGCCGAGTCTGTTCCCTTGACAGTTCAACAAACCTCGCCCTCCACACTGTGTAGACTGACTGACGGGACAAACACACAGCCAGAGAGACAGACAGATAGACAGACACACACACACACACATGCACACGGAGAGAGAGAGAGAGAGAGAGAGAGAGAGAGAGAGAGAGAGAGAGAGAGAGAGAGCGTGACATCAAATATTTAGAGAGCAAAAAACGTTATTTTTTTTGTTTTGTTTTTTTAAAAGACTTGCGTCTTTCTGTTCCGTCGCGCTCATCAGAAAAAAAATTGACGATATGGAGGATTTTGTTTTTACAACCACAGACAGACAGACAAACAGACACAGAGCGACATCAAATATTTAGAGAGCATGGTTTATCCTTTAGTTTTACTCCTTCATATTCCGTTAGCGCCAATCACTCACTCACATTAGAAATAAAATCCCACAGAAAACGTGGGTGTTTTTTTGCCTTTGGTCTCGTTTTTCTTTTAACTTCTTCACATGAAAGCGGAAAGCCAACAGAGAATGACAACATATAGTATCGGAATTTGACGAGGAAGCAAACATAACAGACACAAAGGGAAATATGTTAAATATGGCGAATGAGCAACGGGGCAAATAGACAGACTTGATCGATAAATGAATGAGTATTCTAATATTTTCATGTGCCTCCACAGGGTTTCCTCGAATGAATGAACACGTCTTGTCTTGTCTTGTCTTGTCTTGTCTTGGACACACGTCAGGATGTCAAGTCACCAGTCTTTGCTTGGCCTTCTCTGTTCTTTCGGGATGAACGGCGTTCCTTTTGTACGTTCAGATCAATCACGACACTTAAAAAGTACACACAAAAAAAACGTAGTTCGTTTGCTTCAAGTTCACAGCACACTTGTCTGCAGCCTGCTGTACGTGTGACGGGACACTGAACAAAAGTCCTCCTCCCCTGCCCCCCTCCCCCTCCTCCTCCTACCTCACTGATCCCATTTCACCGGAGTTCGGCAGTCAAGGGGTTAATCTTCGTCTTCGTTCGTGGGTTGCAACTCCCACGTTCACTCGTATTACATGAGTGGGCTTTTACGTGTATGGCCGCTTTTACCCTGCCATGTAGGCAGCCACACTCCGTTTTCGGGATGGGTGCACGCTGGGTATGTTCTTTGTTTCCATAACCCACCGAACGCTGACATGGATTGCAGGATCTATAACGTGCGTATTTGATCATCTGCTTGCGTATACACACACGAAGGGGGTTCAGGCTCAGGTAGGTCTGCACATATGTTGACCTGGGAGATCGGAGAAAAAATCTCCACCCTTTACCCACCAGGCGCCGTCACCGAAATTCGAACCCGGGACCCTCAGATTGGAAATCCAACGCTTTAAACACTCGGCTATTGCTGAGGGGTTAAATAAAGTCTTGGGTGTATTCTGCCCTCGTCTGTACCCCTTGCTGTGTTGTTCGCCTCTTCTCGGGATGTTCTCATCCGTCTTCGTTTATTTGTTTGTTCGTTTCTTCCTTCTATCTTATTCTTTTTTGTCTTTCTTTCTTTCTTCGACGAAACTTTGTACCTCGATAGGGAATCTAATTTTTGTTTCTATTGTAACGGGAAAATGGTTGTCAATGTGTATTTGCCTGCTTGCTCGCGTGAGCCTTTTGTATTTGTTCACTGTTTGACATGACTCTTTTTTGTTCGTAATTATGGTATGTGTGTGTCAAAAACCGTTGATCTATAATAAGTTTCTATGTATGCCCCCCCCCCTCCCGTCCCCGATCCTGTCACACAGACAAGGGGGCTCGTTACGCAGTCTTTGTTCTCAATGGTGTCATCCCAATTGGCCTGTTCCCGATTCGCTCATATTCCCTTGTCACCTATTACTGCATTGGTCATCCCGAGTTCCTTATTCCAAGTCCGTCAATGTTCTGAGTTGTACAGTGTGTGTGTGTGTGTGTGTGTGTGTGTGTGTGTGTGTGTGTGTGTGTGTGTGTGTGTGTGTGTGTGTGTGTGTGTGCGTGTGTGTGTGTGTGAGTGTATGTGTGTGTGTATGCGTGTCCTTGATTTTTTGCCTGAAAAATATCTGGGTACGACATGACTGAAATGAACACCGTGGTTGTGCAGTTATTGTGACCACACCCCCATTGCACCCTTCCTTTATGACCACCAAACACATGGCGAAAATAACATCAATCATCAATTGGCTATTTCTTTCTTTTTTCTTGTTGTTGGTGGTGGTGTTCAAAGCGCTGTAGTGTAGCGACGCGCTCTCCCTGGGGAGAGCAGCCCGAATTACACACAGAGAAATCTGTTGTGATAAAATGAAATACAAATACAATTTATACATATTTTCTTCGTCGCATTTTCTTCCTATTTTTAGCATTAACATTTGCTTGTCAGCTTTTTTTTGCTTTTTTTTTTTCTGGACAGCAATCAGACTGCGATTTTCTTTCACGGAGGATGGGGGTTAGGGGTGTGTGTGTGTGTGTAGGGGGGGTGGGGGAGAACACATCAGTGTTCTGTGTCTGGGGTGTGTTGGGTACTGAGGGGTGGACGGACATTCGTAGTGTTTGACCTCACGTCTCCTTCTCTCCTCCTTCTTCTTCGTTCGTGGACTGCAACTCCCACTCGTAAGTACACGAGTGGGTTTTTACGTGTATGACCGTTTTTACCCCCACCATGCAGGCAACCACACTCCGTTTTCAGGGGTTGACGTCACGTCTGACGAGCCTCACACCCAAGGACATGAAGCTACAGTTAAGTCAACACGGTGAAACCGTCTTTCTACTTTTAGACAGGACTGAATGGGCCCCGGCTATTGCCACTGAAAAGTCGGCTCTTTTGAACGGAACTTATGTGTTCTTCAATACCCACCACCCCCGAAACTCCAACCTCCAATCCCCCACTCAGTTCACCCCCCACCCCCACTCCCACTCCCACCCCCCCCCCAGTCCTCAGTCCCCGTCTGGCATTTTGTCTCTTGGGGGTTAACTGCGCAAAAGCATCGACCCTTTCCGCTGCTCAGACCACTTCTTACGACTCCGGAGCCAACTTCAGTGCAACGGAATCCCTCCTCTCTGGGTCAACTAGTTTGTTTTTGGCGGGGGAGGGGGGCGGGGGAGGGGGAGGGGGGGGGGAGTCGTCTCTCAATGGATCGGGACGATTTGGAACTGTGAGCCAGCCCTCTCCATTGCTCTCAATGGGCCAAGCCGATTTGGAAATGCGTTTGCCTTCTCGGAATGGGCCATGCACCGAGCTGATTTGGAAGAGTGTGCCATTTAAAAGGTTGGTCACTTCGCACACACACAGAGACACACACAGACACACACACACAAACACAGACACACACACACACAAGCCGGTGTCCGACAGCCAGAGTTGTGAAAGAACGAACCTCTCTTTGGGGAAAGGATGTAGGTGGGGGGAAGGGGGGGGGGGGTCAGGTTTACTGGTTAGTTGGCTTTTTATTTTTCTCTTCTGACAAATGAAAGGGTGAAAAAAGGGGGAAAAACCGGCAAAAATATACGTTTAAACACGAAAAACAATAAATTAGGGAAGAGAGAGAGAGAGAGAGAGAGAGAGAGAGAGAGAGAGAGAGAGAGAGAGAGAGAGGGAGAGGGAGAGAGGAGGGGGGGACTGAGTCGGGGACTGAGAGAGATAGCCAGACAGAGAGACAGAGACAGAGACCGAGAGTGTATTGACAACCCTATGTTATGGCCCCTGCTCATAGAAGGAGTACATCTTCTGAATCTCTCTCTCTTTGTGTGTGTGTGTGTGTGTGTGTGTGTGTGTGTGTGTGTGTGTGTGTGTGTGTGTGTGTGTGTGTGTGTTAGCACACGCACTGACAATGCAATAATCGCTGCTCTTACCGAATCAAACGAGAGTCACGTGCTCTGTTTAGCTTCTAAAGCTCCCTCGCCTTTCTCTTTCGATACTTTTCGCTCCCTGTGTGTGTGTGTGTGTGTGTGTGTGTGTGTGTGTGTGTGTGTGTGTGTGTGTGTGTGCGCGCGCGTGTGTGTGTTTCGTTTGTTTTTCACAATGTTCTCAACACGTGGTCTAAACAAGAAGAGGAAAAACTTATCACCTGTCAAGATCAGCATTTTGACAACTGCGGACTCGACTTCGTCAAACGCCAAGGTCAGGAAACGTGTCCGAAAAAAGGCGCTTTGACAGGTTCTCAAAGACTCTTCACCACAGGATCTATAAAACGAGAATGCGGACTGAAGGGCTTTTTCCCTTTTGGAGTGTATTCAATTCAGATACAGATCCATGCGCGCAATGTGCAGAACAGTATGAAACGGGTTCTCTCAAGCATCCAGTTCGTCGTACTTCGAATCAAGTAAAAATCCAGACCGTTTCGACGCGCGAGTTCTTCTTCTTCTGCGTTCACTCGTATGGACACGAGTGGGCTTTTACGTGTATGACCGTTTTTACCCCGCCATGTAGGCAGCCATACTCCGTTTTCGGGGGTGTGCATGCTGGGTATGTTCTTGTTTCCATAACCCACCGAACGCTGACATGGATTACGGGATCTTTAACGTGCGTATTTGATCTTCTGCTTGCATATACACACGAAGGGGGTTCAGGCACTGGCAGGTCTGCACATATGTTGACCTGGGAGATCGTAAAAATCTCCACCCTTTACCCACCAGGCGCCGTCACCGTGATTCGAATCCGGGACCCTCAGATTGAGAGTCCAATGCTTTAACCACTCGGCTATTGCGCCCGTCGTCGTACTTCGAATCAAGTAAGAAAATCCAGACCGTTTCGACGCGCGAGTCCGATCAACCGGAAATGAACCTATCTCAAATACATACAACCCTTGATTTTTTTTTTTCAACGGATTTACGGTTCTGATGGTCGACCCCTGGGGCTCTCGGACTTATTTATTTCCGTAAATTTACGGAAAAATATCATCTATGACAATCCATTATTTGCGGAAAATCTCATCTCTGACAATCCATTATCAGGAAAGAGAACACCATGATAACAAAGTGCCCCATAAACACTGACGCGAGAACTCACCCCTTTAAAGGAAAGTAAACGATTTGACTAGAAAAAAAAGACCAATAGTGTCTCAAAAAAAACCCCAAACAAAACATGTGGACATGCACTAGGCATGGATTGTGGGGATCGATGACCTGGGAATGGTATCCACAATGGATTGAACGAATAGATTAACAAAAAGAAAATCCAGGGACATCGGACCAAACCGTCGGAACATCCCACTGGATGATACAGGGTTATATGTAAAAAGAAGAAAACAAGGAATTATAACCCCGGCTGTTATGTTTTTACGTTTAAGAAAATGTAAGAAGCGCACAAGCACAAACTCACGCGCGCATGTGCGCATGCATACACACATACACGCACACACGCAACCTCAACCTCTCTCTCTCTCTCTTCATCACACACACACACACACACACACACACACACACGCACGCACGCACGCACGCACGCACCTTAGGTCAATGAGAGAAGGAGGCACACGCTTTTCATGCCCGATATCTTTCAAACTGAAGAGACGTTAAACTAAAGAACGAACGACACCCCCCAGCCACGCCATCCCAAAAGGCGCAAGGAAAAAAAAGTTCAGTTCTGGTATTTTCATAAAATATTTTTAAAAATGTTTTAGTGAGTTTGACTTTTCATTTCCCTCTCTTTCCCTCCTATTTCTTTCTTTAAATTTATGTTCTGTTTCGTGAATTCTAAGCAACCAGGCCAGACTGTGCAATGCAAACACTGCAACACAAACACTATCATCCAAGTACAGAAACGAAAACAGAGAAAAGTGACAATAGAATTTCCCGGTTACTTTCTAATTCCATGCCCATACTCCCTGCAGTATGCAGACAGAGGATGCACATCGTTTCTGCCAGGCTGTTCACTCACTTTGATTTAGACGAGCTGACGGATGATATACCGTGATCGAGGCTAGCCTTTTTTTTTCGTGTGTGTGTGTGTGTCCCTCTTTTCCCGGCAGCCCGCCGACGAACCAATGTCCGAACGGCCAACACAAATCATGCGCTCCCCCATCAGAAATATCTCGCTCCAACTGCTTTCTCCCTTATCACTTTACCCCCTGGCGTTTTGAGTTCACTTTTTGTTTTTTTTTTCAAAATATATTTTATTTGCATTTTTGTTCCCTCTTTGCTTTTCCAGCTCTTTCGTATGTTGTCTCTTTTCTTCTTTGTTTGTATTTTCTGTCCATCTATTGATTGCTTTTTCTGTTCATCTATTGTTTGCTTTTTCTGTTCATCTATTGATTGCTTTTCCTGTCCATCTGTTGTTTGCATTTTCTGTCCATCTGTTGATTGCTTTTTCTGTCCATCTGTTTGCTTTTTCGGTCCATCTGTTGATTGCCTTTTCTGTCCATCTGTTATTTGCTTTTTCTGTCAATCTACTGATTGCTTTTTCTGTCCATCTGTTTGCATTTTCTGTCCATCTGTTGATTGCTTTTTCTGTCCATCTGTTGTTTGCATTTTCTGTCCATCTGTTGATTGCTTTTTCTGTCCATCTGTTGTTTGCATTTTCTGTCCATCTGTTGATTGCATTTTCTGTCCATCTGTTGATTGCTTTTTCTGTCCATCCGTTGATTGCATTTTCTGTCCATCTGTTGTTTGTTTTTTCTGTCCATCTGTTTGCTTTTTCGGTTCATCTGTTGATTGCATTTTCTGTCTATTTGTTGATTGCTTTTTCTGTCCATCTGTTGTTTGCTTTGGGTTTTTTTTCCTCCTTTACTGTCCAGCTCCCTTCCACTGTCCCCCACCCTCGTTATTCAACTTGTTCTTCTTTCAACAAGGGTTCAACATTTTCCCTTGCTACTAGTTTCCTCTCTCTCCCTCCCTCTCCCTCTTTCTCCCAAAGTCACAACATTCGGGTGACTTTTGTTCACAGCTCATTTCTTGAAATTTCTGCTTTTTTTTTTTTTTTTTTTGACCCGTTCCTTCTTAGTGGGCTCTAAGCATTATATGTTTCTGTTTCTTCACCTTCTCCATGTCCTTTGTCCACGTTGCAGTATTTTACTTGTTCACCTCTTTCTGTCGTTTTTTTTCTTCTTCTCTTCTGTCTTGAAATCACAACACTTTTTCTGGCACAATAATCCTTTCTGATTTCCTGCCTCATGGTTGTTTCCTTTCGGCCTCACCGAATTATATATATATATATATATATTATAATTAGAAATTATAACATTATATCACTACTATTTCCAAGTGGCAAAACTTTTCTTGTTCATCAGTGTTTTTTTTCCCCTTTCATTCTTTCTGTTCATTTCATTCGTTTATGTCTTTTCTTTTCTCTCATTTCTTTTCATTTTTCTTCTGTTTATCAATCAAGGCCCTCATCTAAAATGATGCAAGTACTGTTATGAAGACTACACACACACACACGCAAAAAACAACAATTCAAAAACACCTAAAACAACAACAACAAACAAACAACCCCCCCCCAAAAAAAAAACAACAAACAAACAACAAAACAACCAACCCCCCCGCCCCCCCCCCCAAAAAAAAAAAACAACAACAAAAAAACCCAACCAACCAAACAAAAAAACAACCAAAAAACCCAAACGCACAAAAAACAAATAAACTAAAGCTGTCGTGACTTGAGCTTGAGCAGCCCGGTTAGCTCAGTCGGTAGAGCATCAGACTTTTAATCTGAGGGTCAGGGGTTCGTGTCCCCTATTGGGCGCTGCGATTTTTTAAGCGCGTTGGGTTACGCTGCTGGTCAGGCATCTGCTCGGCAGATGTGGTGTAGCATATATGGATTTGTCCCAACGCAGTGACGCCTCCTTGAGCTACTGAAACTGAAACTGAAACTGTCGTGACTACTTTCTGATTCTTCCCCACCACTGGACAGTGGATGCACAGCCTTAACGTCAGTTTGCTCCCTTTGATTTACGGTTGTCGCCCTGGCTTAGATGAGCTGACAGAAATACCGTAATCAGGGCTAGCATTTTTGTTGCCCCGCAACCCTCCCCCCTCCCCCAAACACACACACACACACAAAAACTTCCCCTTTTCCCGGCAGCCCGCCGACAAATCAATAGCTGAGCGGCCATCACAAATCATGCACTCCCATCAGCGAAGTCTTGCTCCAACTGTGTCTCCTCTTTTAATTCATTCCATTCTTTTGCTCGGCCCTGGAATGCAGCTTCTTTTTTTTTTGTCCCCTCTTTTTCATTGTCTTTGTGCTTTCATTTTTTTAATTTTTTTTTTTTACCTTGCAGCTAGCCAACCGTCTTCTGTTTCCTTGTATCTCCCGTGTTTCTGTCTGTTTTTAATAGATAGTTTAGAAAAATTCTTAAGTTTCAAATCTCTCTCCGCCCCTCTTAATTATCAATATATTTTATTCATTCTTATTATACGTTTCCGCTCCTGCCCAGCACCAACACTGCGTTTATTTCTGCTTTCATTTTATTTCTGTGTCTCTCCATTTCTTTCATGCTGTCTTCCTGCTACATTTTCGCTGTCAATTGTTTTTACCTTCTAAAAATCCCTAGACATATGTTATTTCATCTTCCACCCTCACCCTGACTATAGTTGGGTTTTTTTTTTCAATCCCGTAAGTCCCAGTAAATTAATTTTTGTAACCGCTCTTTTCAAAATGATTAATTCCCTTCATCCTTTCTTTGTCCTTTTTGATTTGTTTCCTTCTCTTTTCTGTTTTTTTTTCTTCTTTCTCTCCTTCCCCGTTGTTTTCGATATTCTGTTAATTTTTTTTAACATTCTGCCTCCAAATCACAACACTTCTTTCCTGCTTTTTATTTTGTTCTCTGTTTTTCTTCTTCTTCATTTTCAGTGTAAATGTCTACTCAGCCATCTCCGATGGTGCTTACTGTTTGTTCACCAACTCTTTTTTCTTCTTCTCTTTCTTCCTTCTACTTCTTTTTTCAACCTATTTCTTTCTTTCTTTCTTTCTGCTTTCCCTTCCTTTTTGTTCCCCTCTCCTTTGTGTGTGTGTTTTTTTTCTCCTCATTATTTCTTTCCTTCCTTTCCTTTCTTCTGCTTTTTGTTATTTGTTCTTTTCTTCATGTCTTTCTTTTTGGTTGCTTTCTTTTTCTCCCTTCCTTTTTAATTTTTAAAAAAAATCTTTTCTCTCATCATTTTTAACGCCCCCCCCCTCCTCCCCCCCAATTCCAACTATAAGCATTTTCCTTTGCACAGACTTTGCGTCGATTTTTCTTTGCTTCTATAAAAATGTTAAAAAAGAAGAAAGAAAAAAAAAAGAAAAAAGAAGAAGAAGAAGAAAACCTCCCCTCCCCCCTCTCTCTCTCCCACCCCACCCGACCGCTCCAACCTTTCCCACCCTTTCAAATCTCCACATTCATATTTTTTTCGATTCTGCCACTGAGAGATCAAAAGTCTTCAAACTTTTTTGTTTTTGTTTTGTTTTTTTGCTGACTTCTTTGTGGATAACTCCCCCCCCCACCTCATCCACAACCCCGGACAAAAAAAAAAAAAGAAAAAAAGAGAGAAAAAAATAGAAAGAAAGAAAAAGAAAAAAAAGAAAAAAAAAAGGATGAAGTATTTCTGTTGCATGATTAACGATTGCTGTTATGGGGTTGGGGTAGGGATCGAAATCCATGCCCTGTTTTATTGTTTCTTTAAAAAAAAAAATTATTTTAAAGAGATAACATTCTTTATTATGCAAAAAATATTTTCAGGCTCTAAACTTTCCAGACCACCCTTTGCACCCTCCCCCCCCTCTCTCTCATACACACTGTGTGTGTATGTGTGTGTGAGCGTTCGTGCGTGCGTGTGCATGTGTGTGTGTGTGTGTGTGTGTGTGTGTGTGTGTGTGTGTGCGTGTGCGCGCGCGCGTGCAGTACAGAAAATTATCTCAAAGAAAACTTCCAAGATATGATTTGCGAAAAGCGCTTACGAGCATAATTATGTGCGCTTCTGCCCGGCGTGCATGAGTGGGTGAAAGCGTTAATACAGCTTCATGCCTACAATTTTTTCCCTTTGGCTTTTAATACTGCCTATATCTGCCTTTAAATCCCTTTGGTTCCCCCCAAAAAACAAACACTAAAATCAGAGCGAACTCCTTCTAACTTGGGCCTGTCCATTCTAGAATCCTCCGAAGACCACAATGAAAAAAAAAAAAAAAGATAAAGAGTTTTGTTTAGAATCAGAGCCGTACATTTCCTAAGGAACTTCGTTCTGCCTGTAAACCATGACTGGATGGATGCCCGGAATGGGTTATACACTATTTTTAGACTTCTTTCAACGGAGGACAACCGGCCTTGTGACGGGCTTATTACCCTTTCTCTCTCTCTCTCCCACTCCCCCCCTCTCTCTTTCATTGCCGTTCTGTCTCTCTTTATCACTCGTTCATTCAGCCACTCTGGCTTTCAAGAGAAAAGAATGATTCAACTTACATACGTGAAAAAATTAACAACCAAGGAGTGGACGTGAAAGCAAAAAAAAAAAAAAAAAAAAAAAAAAAAATCCAAGGACAACAAGCGGATCATGATTTACTTTTCTTCTCCCTTCTGCTTGCTTTTTTTTTTCTTTCTCTTTAATTTTTGACTATTTTTTTTCCTACCTACACATCCCCTTCTTTGTCAGTGTCTACACGTGTGTGTGTGTGTGTGTGTGTGTGTGTGTGTGTGTGTGTGTGATGCACGTGTGTGTGTGAGTGTGTTCGTTCTTTAGTTTAACGTCTTTTCACTGTGTGTGTGTGTGTGTGTGTGTGTGTGTGTGTGTGTGTGTGTGTGTGCATACACACGCGTTATAATGCTTGCTGGGCAGCCTCGAGGTTCCTGACCGTGAATAAATGTCAGTATCTTAATCATGGTGAAAGGCCCAATGGGATGGCTGTAAAACAGGCAAAAATGAAATGAATTATAAGCCAGATTCTATTGTCTTTCATTTTTCTTCAGGAAACTGAAGCACACACTGAAACACAGACAACACACACAAACATACACGTGCACGCACGCACGCGCGCTTTTGTGTGTGTGTGTGTGTGTGTGTGTGTGTGTGTGTGTGTGTGTGTGTGTGTGTGTGTGTGTGTGTGCTTACACATATAATCACACACAAATTATTTTTGCTACTGATTACACAATTCCTGTAACATTTAAAGA
>NC_134882.1:17143914-17151414 GCF_041734735.1 Babylonia areolata
TACAAGGAAGACAAACGCATCGTTTCCCTTCCCCAACAATTCTTTTTTCTTTTTAAATAGTCTTCCTTTGTGCGTGCTTACGCGCGTATGTGTGTATGTCTATTTGGAATGTAAGTGCGCGCATGCGTGTGTGTGTGTGTGTGTGTGTGTGTGTGTGTGTGTGTGTCTGTGTGTGTGTGTGCATATGTGTCAGTGCCTTTCTAGGGCCTGCGTTGCACATGAAGTCATTAATAGTCATTAGGTACTGTGATGAATACGATGAGAGAGACAGCAAAGAAGAGAAGAGAAGAGAAGAGAAGAGAAGAGGAGAGAGAGAGAGAGAGAGAGAGAGAGACAGACAGACAGACAGACAGACACGCACAGACAGAGAGTAACAGAGACAGAGATAGAGACAGCGAGCGAGCGAGCAAGCCACAGAGTGAGAAGAGATAGAGACAGAGAGAGAGAGAGATAGGGAGAGGGAGAGGAAGAGAGAAAGTGTTTTAATTCACGGATTTAAAATCTCAATGGAAGGTCATAACAGTTCTTCAGCACCGTGAATTCAGCAATTACTCTCTAGAAAGAATGAAAATGAAGAGAGTGCGTGTGTTTGTGTGTGTGTATGTAAACCTTCAAACAACATTCGCCAAGATCTTCACAAGCACAAAACCTCACACATACAACAAGGCCACCACGCATTTGCAGGTGTTCCACCTCCCCCACCCCTTTTTTAAAATGGTGATGTGTTCGCTTATTCTCAGCTATTTTTGTTGGTTTGTTTTATGAATTTTTCATTTCATGGTTATGGAATAAACAAAGTACAAAATCGCGCAAGTACTGAGCACTAGGAAAGATTCTAAAACACAATAAACAATAAAAATTAATCGTTTAAAGCATTCCTGTCGACTTTTTTCATTTCGTCCACCCACAAAACAACACGCACGCAGTGGATGCCACAGTGTTTCCGCCAGTTCTCTCCCCTTGATTTACGGTTGTCGCCCTGGCGAAGTTGAGATGACAGAAATGCCAGCATTTGTTGTTGTTGTTGTTGTTGTTTTTGTTGTCCTTTTCTCTCTTGCCCCGGTTTTCCCGGCGGCCCACGAACAAATCAATGGCCGAGCGGCCATCACAAATCAAGCATTCCCAATTGCACTATCTTGCCCAAACTGTTCCTCACCGTGGCTTCACCTCGTGGTCTGTAGTGTCAACCGGGCTTTTTATTATTATTATTAAAAAAAATGTTTTCGGCTTGCTTTTTGTTTCCCCCGGGTGTCTGTCTTCTTTTATTTCCTTTCTTTGTACCTCCCGTCTTTCTGTCTTTCATTTATTCGTTCTTTCTTTTATACTTTCCCTCTCCCCTCCCCCCCCACCCCCTTCTCTTTCTCTCCTCTCGTCAGTACATGGTTTTGATCTTCTGTCTCAAACTCCCTTTCTTTTTTCCTTGATGACTGTTTGTTTCCACGTTAGCTTTTGTTGCTGTCAATACTTGTTTCTAGTTCAGTTTTTGTTGTTTCAGTTAGTCTGTCTTTCATTTCATCACTACCTTTCCTCTTTGTACACTCTTCACCTTCTTCTTCTTCGTTCGTGGGCTGCCACTCCCACGTTCACTCGTATATACACGAGTGCGCTTTTAAGTATATGACCGTTTTTTTTTACCCCGCCACGTAGGCAGCCATACTCCGCTTTCGGGGGTGTGCATGATGGATATGTTCTTATTTCCCCAACCCACCGAACGCTGACATAGATTTCATGATCTTTATCGTGCGTATTTGATCTTCTGTTTGCGTATACACACGAAGGGGGCTCAGGCACAAGCAGGTCTGCACATATGTTGACCGGAAAAAAATCTCCACCCTTCATCCACCAGGCGCCGTCACAGAGATTCGAACCCGGGGGCCTCAGATTGAAAGACCAACGCTTTAACCACTCGGCTGTTGCGCCCGTCACTCTTCACCTTCGAATTTCTAGTATTTCTTTCACTCACTGGTCGTTTCTGGAATGACTTCATTTATTCCCCCCCCCCCCCCCCACACACACACCGCCCACATCACCCCACATTTTTTCCAACTTTCAATATTTATCATGTTTACTTTTTTTTTTTTCTCTGTCCATCTCTGTGACTGTCCCACAGTTCCTGGTCATTATTGCTGTTCTATCAGGTATTTAGTTTTAGCTGTGACATCATTATAACGATCCTTATTTGTGCAGTGTTCGGATTCTTCTTGCTCCACAGTTCCATGTCCACTTCTGTCTGTCTTTCGCTTCTTCTTTCCTTTCTGTATCTCTGTTCTTCTCTCCTTTTTTTCTTCGCTGACCCCAACCCCCCTCCATCCCCCCCCCCTTCGTCTATTTTTGTATTGTCACGTTAAAAAACAAACAAACCACCCTTTCCTTTTCCTTCTTCGTTTCCGGTTTCCGCTCTTTCTGTTTTCTATTTTCTTTCTTTTTTTGTTTTGTTTTTGTTTCCACCAACATCATTTGTCATCCCTGGTGATGTTGATTAAAACAATCTTTCTTTCTTTTTTGCCTCCCCCCCCCTACCTCCCCCTCGAGAACCTTCTGTATTTCCCCCCATTGCATTGAAGGTTATATTTTTCATACTGAAATATCAACATCATCCTTATCGGTATTTTGTATTTTTATTTGTATTTCTCTTTTTTTTTGTCACAACAGATTTCTCTGTGTGAAATTCGGGCTGCTCTCCCCAGGGACAGCGCGTCGCTACACTGAGAGCGCCACCCATTTTTTGGGTATTTTTCCTGAGTGCAGTTTTATTTGTTTTTCCAATCAAAGTGGATTTTTCTACATAATTTTGCCAGGAACAACCCTCTTGTTGCCGTGGGTTCTTTTACGTGCGCTAAGTGCATGCTGCACACGGGACATCGGTTTATCGTCTCTTCCGAATGACTAGCGTCCAGACCACCACTCAAGGTCTAGTGGAGAGGGGGGGTGGGGTTGCGGGGGGTGGGGTGGGGGGGTGGGGGTGGAGAGAAAATATATCGGTGGCTGAGCCGTGATTGGAACCAGCGCGCTCAGATTCTCTCGCTTCCTAGGCGGACGTGTTACCTCTAGGCTATCACTCCACAGTTCGTACATATCACTGTAAATGGAGTACACCATTGACACAGTAAGCCATTGCAGAGTACTCTAGCGACAATTAATTTGCAAGGGTGTTTCTACTTTGTAACAAGATAAATAAACAAACAAATGTAGGATCTCCAGTCTTTCCTTCCCCCTTGACTTATGACCGAACAGTCTAGGTCACGATCCTGTTCGCGGCTTCTGTCTGATTAGTAACAAGCACACCAAAAATCAGGGTTATCTCCCTTCACCCTCCTCAAACCTCTCCCCACCAAACTCTTCACATCTTTCTGCATATCCCCACATCCCGTTCTGCCATTTAGTTACAGGTCCAAACTCTTCACATCTTTCTGCACATCCCCACACCCCGTTCTGCCATTTAGTTAGAGGTCCAAAGTCTTCACATCTTTCTGCACATCCCCACATCCAGTTCTGCCATTTAGTTAGAGGTCCAAAGTCTTCACATCTTTCTGCACATCCCCACACCCCGTTCTGCCATTTAGTTAGAGGTCCAAAGTCTTCACATCTTTCTGCACATCCCCACACCCCGTTCTGCCATTTAGTTAGAGGTCCAAAGTCTTCACATCTTTCTGCACATCCCCACACCCCGTTCTGCCATTTAGTTAGAGGTCCAAAGTCTTCACATCTTTCTGCACATCCCCACACCCCGTTCTGCCATTTAGTTAGAGGTCCAAAGTCTTCACATCTTTCTGCACATCCCCACACCCCGTTCTGCCATTTAGTTAGAGGTCCAAAGTCTTCACATCTTTCTGCACATCCCCACACCCCGTTCTGCCATTTAGTTAGAGGTCCAAAGTCTTCACATCTTTCTGCACATCCCCACACCCCGTTCCGCCATTTAGTTAGAGGTCCAAAGTCTACAAAACTTTTTTTTGTTGCCAACTTCTCTGTGGAGATTCCCACGCCCCTCGAACATACCCCCATCCATCGTTTCCTCCCAGCAAAGACTGGATACTTGATTTCGTGGTTGTATAAGTTCTGTCGCATGATTTAACGAAAATGTCCATGGAAGAAACAACAACAAGAACAAAGCAACAATAAACACACACATAAATATACCGAAATCCATGCAATGTCCATGGATTGGCCTTTTCCTTTAACAATCCTTTTTTATGTAGATTCTTATTTTGCAAAAATGCATTTGCTCTCAAAACTCACTCTCTCTCTCTCTCTCCTTCTCTCCCTCTCTCTTCCCCCCTCTCTCCCCCCTCTCTCTCTCTCATTGCAAGTTCTGTAAGATTTCAAATGGTCTTGATTTTACCACTTGATGCA
The DNA here is from genome assembly GCF_041734735.1 of Babylonia areolata. Classification (NCBI taxonomy): domain Eukaryota; kingdom Metazoa; phylum Mollusca; class Gastropoda; order Neogastropoda; family Buccinidae; genus Babylonia; species Babylonia areolata. Next base: position 17,148,268 of record NC_134882.1, read on the forward strand.
TATTGGGTACAGGCACAAAATATAATCATAATTCTTTTTTCCTTTCTTTTTCAATATAGATATATTGCCTTAGAACTCAGAAGCGCTTTCGAACAGTAAGTGTTCAACATCCGTTAGATAAAAAAATCTCTTTTTTTCTTCTCTCACATGCAAAGGCTAAAAAAAAAAGGTAAAGTGTTTTCATGCCTGTTAAGTTTTTTTGTTTTTTTTGTTTCTCGTTCTCTCTAACCTTTCTTTTTCTTCTTCACGATCATTGAACAATCAAAACCGCCAGCTACAAAGATGAGCACTGCCATCGAAGAGTGATGAAAAGAAAACGAAAACTGACGGTAAAAAAATCTGCGCTGACTATTTTCTCATTTCCTGACCCAACTGACTGCAGCAGGCACACAGTGGATGCACAGCGTTTCCGCCAGTTCTCTCCCTTTGATTTACGGTTGTCGCCCTGGCTTAGATGAATTGACAGAAAACCTTGATCACGGCCAGCCTTTTAAAAAAAAAAAAAAAAAAAAAAAAAAAAATCCCAGCAGCCCGCCGACAAATCAATAGCTGAGCGGGGCCATCACAAATCATGCGCTCCCATCAGCGATATCTCGCTCCAACTGCTGTCTCCTCTGTCGTTTCATCCCCCCCGGCTTTTTTTTCGGGTGAACTGGGATGTGCTTTTTGTTTTTTTTGTCGTTGTTATATGTCATTCCTGTTTTCTCTTTCTCAGCTCCCTGTCTTCTTTTCTTCGTGTTTTTTTTATTTTATTTTATTTTATTTATTTTTTACCATCCTATCTTTCTGTCATGTGCTTCTTCTTCTTCTTCCTTCGTTCGATCTTTCATTATGTTTCACTTTCTTCCCCCCCCCCCCCCCCCGCCCTCTTTCTCGTTATTACTATCTGATTTTTGTGTGTGTTTTTTTTCCCCTTGCACTTCCATCTCCCATGTCTCAGCGTTCTCCACACTCATTATTTGTTTCTGCTTCATCACGTTTTCTTTCTAGTGGTTGTCTTCCCTTCCTTTCCCCCCCCCCCTCCACCTCCACCTCCTTCATTCTAATAATCGACGTTACCTTCCCAAGTCAAAACTGTTTTTTTTTTTTTTTTCAAAGTTTGTTTCCAAAATGTCACCATTCTTTGCCCCCTCCCACCCCTCTCTCCACCCTCCTAATCAGTTTTGTTCTTCCGTAACTCCCAAGACCCAACATTTTTCTTGTGTATTCTTCGTGTCTATGAAAATTTCCACCACTCTTTATTCTCCTGCCTCTAGATCACACACACACACAGACACAGACACAGACAGCCAGACAGACAGACACACACACACACACATGCACACCCCAAAAAACAACAACCAAACCAAACCAAACAAAACGCCACCACCACCAGTAACATTCAATGTTCGTTTTCTGTCACTGTTCACCCTACCCACACCACTCGGCAACTTGTTTGTTTTCAATTCTTTCTGCATTTCATTATTTTTCTGTCCTTTCTTTTCTTCATTTTTGTTGTTGGTCCCTTTCATAACCGATAGACTTTTTTTCTTTTCTTGTTTATTTCTGTCTTTTATTTTTATTTCCTTTTCTATCTCCTTCTTTTCCTTTTCTTTCCATATATAGTCGTTCAACTTATTTTATCTTCTTCTCGTTTTATTTCTTTTTTTTCCCCCAATGTATTTTTTCTTTATTTTTTGTCTTCCCCTCTTCTGTACACTTTCTTAAGCCCTTTCCCTCTCTCTCTCTCTCCCCCCCCCCTCTTCCTCTCATCGTTTCTAATTGCTCCCAGTCCAAGTCACTGATCATATTATCGTCGATGATTTTCTTTTTCTTTTCTTTCTGTCTCACCTTCATTATTTTCTACTGTGTTCCGTGCTACAATTCTTTGTTGTTGTTGTTTTGTTTTCTTCCTGCACAGCTCGCACGTGATTCAGAGACATTATATTGTATTACCAGCCTGTGTGGCGAAGTGGTTTAGCAGCAACGGGGACGTGCGACTGGGAGAATGCAGGTTCAAGCATCAGAGGAGTGGGGTTTTTTGTTGTTGTTGACTCACTTGTGTAAACAAAGTGAGTCTATGTTTTAACACGGTGTTCGGTTGTCTCTCTCTCTCTCTCTCTGTGTGTGTGTGTGTGTGTGTGTGTGTGTGTGTGTGTGTGTGTGTGTCCGTGGTAAACTTTAACACGGACATTTTCTCTGCAAATACTTTGTCATCTAACACCAAATTTGGCATAAAAATAGGAAAAATTCAGTTTTTTCCATAGATCCAGTCATCTTGTTTTAAACAATATTGCACCTCTGGGATGGGCACAAAAAATAAAAAAAGAAGCCTAATTATATGCAAACTGCATTTACTGTTATATTTATATTTTTTGTATTCTCTAAACTTGGCACTTTGACCTCTTATTCGACACAACAACAAGAGGAGTCATTATTATCACTTTTTGTTCAAACAGGAACTTCTTTTGCTAAGCATGGAATTTTTATTTATTTTGCAAACGTTTTGGTGCAGGTGTAAGAAAGTGAAATTACTCTGTAATTAATGCTAGGGGACTTAATTTATCACAAGTGAGTCTTGAAGGCCTTGCCTCTCTTGTTTTTTGTTGTTTTTTTCCCTCTCTTGGCCCGTGGCCAGCTCCTTCCCCGAGCCGAGTGTGCTCAGTGGACTCAGATGGTCAGACTGGGCAATCGAGGACAAAGTGAAATCACCCACTTCAAGAGTTCGTCCTCGTCTGGAAAGTGTCGCTCCAATTTCCTGACCAACGCTGCAGGTTTCTGTGATCTTTCCGGTCTGATGAACGCCCAGGTAAAGATTGGTGATGAAAGGAAGAGCACAGTGCAGACAAGTCACGTGGTCTGGTCCCAAACCTGAAGTGGACCTCTGCAGCAGCATCGCCATTGTACAAGATCAGCACTCTGTGCTACAAATGTATTCACAAATCAGCACCTTCCTATCTCTGTGGCTGCCTTCACCTCTACACTCCATCTCGCTCACTACGATCAGCTTCGGATCCACTCCACTTACGCATACCCTGATTCAAACTCTCGACCGTTGGCCGCCGTTCTTTCTCTGTCTCTGGACCTTGCAATTGGAATGAACTTCCTCTTTCGCTTCGTCAAGTCTCCGCACTCAGCTCTTTCAAGTCTGGCCTTAAAACCCACCTC
>NC_134882.1:17156414-17158914 GCF_041734735.1 Babylonia areolata
CACACACACACACACTGGGGAGAGCAGCCAAAATTCTGCAGATAGAAATATGTTGTGAGAAAAGAGCAATACAATACAATAAAATACAATACAAAAAAGCTTTCACGCTGTTCATATCACCCTCCATGAGGGGGTGAGAGGGGGGTGTGGGGGGATGTGGGGAAGTGGGTGGGTGGCGGGGGACGGGGCTGGTGGGTGGTGGGGACGTGGGAAGAGAGACCCGAAGTGTCCCCCCGTCCCATTTCTTCTCTCCATGTTGAGGGAGGAAGGTGGCAGAATGGTTAAGACGCTCAGCTGCCAGTATAGAAGAGTCCGTGAGGGTGCGGGTTCGAATCCCGCTCTCGCCCCTTTCTCCTAAAGTTTGACTGGAAAATCAATCTGAGCGTCTAGTCTTTCGGATGAGACGATAAAAAACCGAGGTCCAGTGTGCAGCACGGACTTGGCGCACTGAAGGAAAAAAAAAGAACCCATGGCAACGAGAGTGTTGTCTTCTGGTAAAAAAATTATGTAAAAAACCCCCCACTCTGATAGGTACAAAAACAATTTATAATATAATCATGCACTCAATACCTGACAAGCGCGTTGGGTTATGCTGCTGGTCAGGCATCTGCCTAGAAGATGTGGTGTAGCGAATATGGACTTGTCCTAACGCAGTGACGCCTCCTTGAGAAACTGAAACTGAAACTGAAACTTCTCCAGGGAAACTGCCACCCCACTTCCACGCATGCACACACAGGGCGAGTGATCCCCATTTCGCTGTCTCAGTGCTCACTTACCGTGGACAGACTGAAGTCAAAACTGAAGACCAGGTGTGTAGGTATCAAGGTGTGCTCACTTGTCCATCAGCTGGCACCACATTTGCCAAGCGTTGAGGTACACGGGCTGAAAAAAAAAAAACCAACAAAATTGTCATCGAAATGGTTGTCTCCACAACAGCCCCCCCCCCTTTTTTTTTAACACGCTCACGCACGGACACACACACACACACACACACACACACACACACACAAACAGACGCGCGCGCGCGCGTTCACACCCATCTTTGGACAAAGGCAGATATGAAATAAAGTGGCACAGACGCAAATACCAGAAAGACAGTCAAAAGAGACTCTCAGACAGAAAAATACTTCCTGAACACACACACACACACACGCAAGCACGCACACACAAACACACACACACACACACACACACACACATCTACACACACACACACAACACAACACACACACACACACACACAAGCAGCTAAATGTCGACAAAAGCAGAAAGAGCACCATCAAATATTCACGTTCTTGCTCACAGCTTTGGCCTGGCTTTTACCACACCAACAGGCCATGTGGGAAAGGAGGACAAAAAAAACAACAAAAACAAACAAATCCAAGACTTACAGTAACGTCACGTTTCCTGGCACACATATAGGGAATGGGGAAAACAAACCCAGTCTTTATAGTCTGATTTTCTCTCTCTCTCCCCCCCCCCCCCCTTTCTCTCTCTTAACTCTCATAGGTTTCGGTACCGAGCAGATTTATCCCCTCAGCAGATACAATGCCCAACGTGTAAGCTTGAAATCGAAGATGAAAACCATGTTTTGTTTGTCTTTTCAGCTTTTGTAGCTTTACGTAACCGAGTTCTTCCCGGTTGAGTCCGAGGCTCATAATTTGCCTGCACTGATGGGAGCTGACGACGACGAGACCGTGTCAAAGCTATCTCGCTTTCTGTATAGAGTTTCTGTATAGAGCGTACACGCTGAAGTTGGCTTCCAATTTGCATCGCAGCGTTCCTTTTCTGATACTCGTGTTGTTAGCGTGAATTATCCTCTGCTACGCTTCATGACAGTGTCTGTCTACTTGAAAATGAGTTTTTCTTTCTTTTTAACGCTGAATGACCTATTCCCCAACTCCCCATTGAAATGAACCTTATGTGTTTTTTCAATGAAACATCATCATCATCATCATCTTCTCTCTCTCATACGTTTATTATAATGGTTCGTTATAAATTGAAAGTATGTTGATGCATTTACCCATGTCATAAGGACCTCATGGCCAATGACATTAAAGTGTCAAAGGTCTCTCTCTCTCTCTCTCTCTCTCTCTCTCTCTCTCTCTCTCTCATTCGTTTATTATAATGGTTTGTTATAAACTGAAAGTATGTTGATGCATTTACCCATGTCATAAGGACCTCATGGCCAATGACATTAAAGTGTCAAAGCGTCAAAGGTCTCTCTCTCTCTCTCTTTCTCTCTCTCATTCGTTTATTATAATGGTTTGTTATAAATTGAAAGTATGTTGATGCATTTACCCATGTCATAAGGACCTCATGGCCAATGACATTAAAGTGTCAAAGCGTCAAAGGTCTCTCTCTCTCTCTCTTTCTCTCTCTCATTCGTTTATTATAATGGTTTGTTATAAATTGAAAGTATGTTGATGCATTTACCCATGTCATAAGGACCTCATGGCCAATGACATTAAAGTGTCAAAGCGTCAAAGGTCTCTCTCTC
>NC_134882.1:17163914-17176414 GCF_041734735.1 Babylonia areolata
ACAGGCACTTTTCCTTTGTTGCTTATCTCGAGGATGTTACACGGTCTGCGACTGATAAGACACAACGTAATTAATCCGTGTGGTGGACGGTAATTACAATGTATTGTATTGTATTACTTTTCTGTAACAACATATTTTCTCTGTTTGAAATTCAGGGCTGTTCTTCCAACATCGGCATCGTGCAGGGTCACATGCCCCCTTTTTCTCAGTCTGCAAGTGTATTTGTTTTACCATCTCAGTAGATTTTTCTACAATTTATAAAAAAAAAAAAGTTCCCTACGGACTGCCGACGCTGGAGCTGTGGCAGACGAACCCGGGCGTGGCCGTGTATGGAGGAATCTAAATGAGCGGGTGGGAGTAATGCCACTGAAACGGTGCAGATGATGAGGCAGAAAAAATAAAAAAAATAAAAAAAATGGACAAACCTCTTTGCTTGCTCTGGATTCTTTTACGTGCGGCAAAGCTGCACACGGGACCTCGGTTTGTTTGGACTGTTGCCTGAATTTGGAGGTTATCGCCATATTTGTCTTTTTGTCCCCTTGACATAATGAAAACTGGCATTCTTTCTTTATTTTTTTTATAATCTACCTGGCCAACAGTGCCAGTTCAAATAAGACCCGAAAAACAGATTAAAAAAAAATCGTTTCTTGTCCCCCTTTTCTTTGTGGTCATTTGCATCCTTTCGGTGATGAATGCACACGTCAAGGTGCCTGTGACAGTGGGGAAAGAGAAGAGAAAGGTTACAAGACACCCTGGTGTCCTGACCGTACTGAGATATTACTTCTTCGAACCCTTTATCAGCGTCTCTGCCGTCATTGCTACAACACTGTGTGCCCACTGAATACCCCTCCCCCTTAACCCTCCCCCCTCCCCAAATCATTAGCCATTCGGATGAGACGATAAACCGAGGTCCCGTGTGCAGCATGCACTTAGCGCACGTGAAAGAACCCACAGCAACAAAAGGGTTGTCCCTGGCAAAATTCAGTAGAAAAATCCGCTTCGACAGGAAAAACAAATAAAACTGCAAACTAGGAGAAAAAAAACACAAAAGGGTGGCGCTCTCAGTGTAGCGACGCGCTCTCCCTGGGGAGAGCAGCCCGAATTTTACACAGAGAAATCTGATGTGACCAAAAAAAGAGAAATACAATACAATCACCACAGTCTGTTGACAGCAACAATATTTGCGCCACCTTGCTGGTCACCACTGGTCATCAAAGCGACATTTGGCACATGCCTGCTAGCTGACATGTTTATGACTGGTTCATTTCTTTTACGACTGCTTCACATGTGGTTGGTCAGTTTTTAGGATTGCTTTCTTTCGACTGGTTGTCTGTAGGATTTCTCTCTTGCCTGGTTTGTTCACAATGACAGCTCTCTCAGACTGTGTCTATTGTGTGAAGCGCGAGAGTGACGGACATGTGTGACTGACGGACACAGCTCCATTCTGATGTGGGACTGATCTGTAGGAAGGAAGGAATTTTGTTTAATGTCCCGTCACACATATCGGTGATTGAAGACATTTTGTAAAATTATTTATGAATACATCTGAGTGTTATCGGTTAGAAGGGGTGGGAGATGTGGATGAATGGAGGGTTGGGAGAAACTGGGCAAATGAGGGTAAAAATGTGGGTGAAATTTGAAAGAAAAACAAAACAAACAAACAAACAAACAAAAAAAACCCCTCTAAATACAGTTACAGGAAATTATTTAAAGGACTTCGTAAAAGAGAAGTCGTTAAACTGACAAGCGAAACAACTGATAGTGAATGCAAAAAGTCAAAAACATCAACATCTGTGTCTGTGGCAAATCTATTGCAAATCTCTGTGTATTTCTTTTTAACTTGTTTGTGTATTTGATCGCCTTCTCTTTGGTCGGGTTTTCTTTTCTTTTTTTTTTTTTTTAATGGCGGGGGGTGGGGTAGGGGGTCTTTTATTAACATGTGTTTATTCAAAATTTACATTGTAACAGATACATATACATGCATACATACATATGATATACATACACGATGATAGAAAACAGAATACACATGAGAGAAAGAAGAAAACGAAAAATCAACAACTGAATAGCAATTCGGTAATATCTAGATTTGAATTAGAAAATAAAATGAGACCATCCCTGCACATGAAAAGGAACAAGAAGGGGGGAAAAAAGCACGAAATGTTGGCAAGAATACATAAATCAAAAACCGACAAAGAAACGCCGGATGCAAGTCAGGAAGCGTGATGAATGGTGGTGGGTTGCCAGTCACACTATAGCAAGACGGGTTTCTTCTGCGGGAAAGTGGGGTGGGCCGGGTTTAGGGGCTTGGGGGTGGGGGAGGGGAGGCGGGGAGAGGGGGGCAGCCTTCCTGTATCTGACATGCGCATTGCGTGGTCGGAAACCATTTCCTGTTCTCTACATGACGAGCATTTGGCCCTATATTGAGAACTCTGTCATTATCGTTTCTCACAGCCTAGCCAACTGTATCACTCATACCAATGTTGAAAGATGGTGTTAAACTGTCTACACACAAAATTCAATATCAAAAGGCAGCTGCACAATCCAACCAAAGAGACAGACAAAACTCTTCCTCTTCCATGAAGATACCAAGGCGTCCTTCCGTCATCAATAATATAGGTCAAACAGCCTAACCTTCCGGTAACTGTGCACTAGCAATTTATCTCGGTTGCTCTCTGGTTTCTCGGAGTTCCCCCGTTCTGTGTCTCTCTGGTTTCTCGGAGTTCCCCCACTCTGTTTCTCTCTTGTTTCTCGGAGTTCCCCCGTTCTGTTTCTCTCTTGTTTCTCTGAGTTCCCCCGTTCTGTTTCTCTCTTGTTTCTCGGAGTTCCCCCGTTCTGTTTCTCTCTTGTTTCTCGGAGTTCCCCCATTCTGTTTCTCTCTGGTTTCTCTGAGTTCCCCCTTTCTGTTTCTCTCTTGTTTCTCGGAGTTCCCCCATTCTGTTTCTCTCTTGTTTCTCGGAGTTCCCCCGTTCTGTTTCTCTCTTGTTTCTCGGAGTTCCCCCGTTCTGTTTCTCTCTGGTTTCTCTGAGTTCCCCCGTTCTGTTTCTCTCTTGTTTCTTGGAGTTCCCCCGTTCTGTTTCTCTCTTGTTTCTTGGAGTTCCCCCAGTCTGTTTCTGGCTTCCTCTTGGCAGCTTTTCACCTACACACACGCGTACGAAAAGTGTGATGGGGAAAAAAAAAACAAACAAACTAGCAAACAGGAAAAAAAATAGTTGTAACACCATGACGACAGTTCCAACTGACTTCTTCACTCAGCATCCCTTCAATGTCTCTCCCTTCATCCCCACACTTCTGTCCGGGCAAGAAGACTCCACTGTGATCAGATTCCATGCTTTAGTAACCTGACAATTGAGCATATAATTTTTCACTGTAGCTTGATGAAGCCTATTGTACACGAAAATGTGTCTTCACAAGTGACTGAGAACGTTGATGTTTTTGACTTTTTGCATTCATTATCAGTTGTTTCGCTTGTCAGTTTAACGACTTCTCTTTTACGAAGTCCTTTAAGTAATTTCCTGTAACTGTATTTAGAGGGGTTTTTTTCTTCCAAATTTCACCCACATTTTCACCCTCATTTGCCCAGTTTCCCCCAACCCTCCACTCATCCACATTTCCCACCCCTTCTAACCGATAATACTCAGATGTATTCATAAATACTTTAAAAAAAATGTCTTCAATCACCGATATGTGTGACGGGACATTAAACAAAAATTCCTCCTCCTCCTCCAGCCAAGACAGTCGGGATGGACAGCGTTTTGTTCTTCTGCTGTTCCAAGTGGGACACGGCTGTCATACAGTACAGTACCTAACGACTGGACCCCCCCCCAAACCCCTCGACACACCCACACCCACTGAATGCTAAATCTAACACCACCACCACCTTGTCCATTACTGCCACTACGCTTTTTGAGCATACACGCCTGCTGACTGATATATTCATTTCCCTTTCATATATTTTCGCTGGGTCCAAATCTTTTTTTCTTCTGAATATTTCACTTCCATTGCATTTCCTATTCAATGGTCTGGTTTTAGTTTGTTTATTTTTAGTGACCCAGATTTTAGGATATTTTGACGTTTACATTTCGATTAAAAATTAAAAAAACCAACAACATAAACAGATAAGATGCTGCTAAGAAGGTCCATTTATGTTTCGGACCACTTGACAAGACTGTGCTCTAAGAACACACCCCGAAGTCAACCAAGCTAGAAAGAAACAAAACACCTGCTGTGTCAGTCAGCAAAATTCAGCAACACGCCCAAACTCCCAAAGACGCATCCACGAAGTACATGTCCCTCCACTGTGTGGTCCCAGTCTTTCCACTTGAGCCCACAACACACTCAGCTCTGGGTAGGACGATAAAAAAACACACACACACACACAGAAAACCACTCTTCTGGGGATCGAACCACAGTCCTAGCTGTCAGTCCGCGGCGCTAACCACTTCGCCACAGTGGCAGGTTGTTAGGCAAGAGAGTGAAAGACAGACAAGACTAAGGGAGGCAACAAACATTCACATGCGAGTTCAGCCTCAATCTCCCGCACTCTTCCGAAAACAAAACAGGCACAAGGTATTGCCCCTGAGCCTATATAATTTAACAACAACAACAACAAAATTCACAAACTCTTCTGCTTAACAAGCAATTTGTACACACACACACACACACACACACACACACACGCAGGCATCCGATTTTGAGTCTGGGGAATGCTGACTTCTGTTCTTCAATGTTTTGTGGGTCCACGAACTGAACAGTCAACACACATATCACCTCTGGTCTTGTGCCGCACACACAAAGTTCGTGGTTCTTTCGGACGTGTCTTAGTCTTCAAGACACGTGTTGTCTCGAGGCTGCACCAGCCTCATCAGACTACAGCCAGGTCTGTCCCGCTCCAGTCTCCCCGGACTGGGCCGCTACCACGTCTCCTCGGACTGGGCTGTCTTTACGTCTGCCCCGGAACTCTGAAGGCCAGAACCACAGAGCACCAACAGCGAGCCCTTTTTCTTCCAAGCCTCTGCGACAGACTGTGTGTCGCTAGCCAGTTAAACCGGGCAGAGAAAAATATACTCACTAACCAGTACAAAAAAACACGTGCAAATAAACAGAAACGCTCGAATTCTCTCTGCACGAGGAAATCCGATTGTGGCACTCCGTAACACAGGTGAATGGACTGTTTTTGTTGTGCTGCGTTTTATTCAGCACATTTCCCCTGCATTCTTCTTTTTTTGACTCACTTGTGTAAACAAAGTGAGTCTATGTTTTAACCCGATGTTCGGTTGTCTCTCTCTCTGTGTGTGTGTGTGTGTGTGGTGTGTGTGTGTGTGTGTGTCCGTGTGTCTGTAGTAAACTAACATTGACATTTTCTCTGCAAATACTTTGTCAGTTGACACCAAATTTGGCATAAAAATAGGAAAAATTCAGTTCTTTCCAGTCATCCTGTTTAAAACAATATTGCACCTCTGGGATGGGCACACAAAAAAAGAAGCCTAATTATATGCAAACTGCATTTACTGTTATATTTATATTTTTTGTATTCTCTAAACTTGGCACTTTCACCTCTTATTCTGACACAACAACAAGAGGAGTCATTTTTATCATTTTTTTGTTCAAACAGGAACTTCTTTTGCTAAGCATGGAATTTTTATTTATTTTGCAAACGTTTTGGGGGCAGATAGTAAAAAAAGGAAATTACACTGTAATTAATGCTAGGGGACTTAATTTATCACAAGTGAGTCTTGAAGGCCTTGCCTCTCTTGTTTTGATTGATTTATTCAATGCCTTTGATTGATGGGTTTCCTTGAAGGAAAACACCACAGTGATAAGCGCTGAGACTGGCATACACAATGCAATTCTTACAGTGTGATGAGAGGCAAAGCCTTCTCCAGTTTCTGCAGTTGAGTACTTTGTTTTCTCATCATGTTCTTTAAGACCCAGCTGACAGCACTGGCTATTCAAGGATGAAAGCAACTTTAAAAAAAAGAAAAAAAAATCTTTAAAAATATTAAAAAGATTAAGTGACGGAAAAAGTTAAGACTGATTTAGAAAACGCCTTCTTCTCCTGTGAAAGAAAGGTTCATGGCACTTATATAAAACGAACAGTATATCAGCTTGAACAATAAAGAACAAAAAGAGAAAAAGAATCAAGAAAAAAAGAAAAGAATAAAAAAAAGCACACACACACACACACACACACACACACACACTGGAAAATACCCATCACCCCCATCACCTTTACTTCGCCCTCTAAACTGCCTTTTCTCATTGTTGTGGGTTCCTCTTTTCTCTACACCTTCGTACACACGAAAGCACGGAGGAAATAAAACAAAGCAGACAACCAGACAAAAACAAACAAACAACAAAACAAAAAAAACCCAAGAAACAAACAACCCCCTCGCCCCCCCCCCCCCCCCCCCCCCCCCCCCCCCCCCCCCCCCAAAAAAAAAAAACCCAGAAAAAAGACAAAAAAAAGAGATCATCACCCTAACGACAGTTCTAAAAGACTTTTTTTTTCCATTCGACACCCCAGACTCATCATCATCCCATCGTGTCCTTCTGTTCAAATCCCGTCTGTCCTCTGATCCCAGCTGACTTGTCAACCAAAATCCCCACACAGTCTGCAGGAATTCCCCCCCCCCCCCCTCCTCCCTCTGTCCCTTTCCTGCCTGTCGCCGGGTCATCAAAGCGCCACGAGCACGCACCTGCAGACTGGCACGTTTCTTTGTGTCTTTCTTTTTCATTGGTCCATTTCCGCTGTCGTCGTTTCCTTCTGGCTGTGTCATTTCCTTTCATGTTTCCGTTTGTCGGGTGTCTGCGATTTGTTACACTTCGTATCTAACCACCGGTACATTTCCTGTATATTTTATTTTTTTATTATTATTTTTTTTCATGGCTGCTTCATTTCCTGTGAATTTCCGTTTGTTTGGTCTGCATTCTCTTGCACTGAATCGTTTTGACTGCTACATTTTCTGGACATTTCTTTCCGGTTGCTTTGTTTCGCTTGACAGTCTTTCTTTATTGACTGCCTGGTTCCTCTGTGGCAAACTGGAGGGTGGCTGGGAAGTCAATGACTGACATATACACAATGCTGTTCAAATGTGGGTTGAGAAGCAGTTTCCACCTTTTTTTTTCTCCGAATTATCAGCTTATGACAGCAGTTTGTGAGTTCGGGAAGTTTGCGTTGACTGCCAATTACAGATTCATTTGAAGCTTTTTATTACCCAGCTGATAGCAAGAGCGAAAATGGAGTTTCAAGATATCTGAATGAAATATAGAGTCAAAGACATAACAAAACGATCAAACCAAACGAACGATTCAAAAACCAGCTTTTCCAACAGCTGTTGAAATGCAGAGAGTGTCTTTTTTTTTATTTTTTATTTATTTATTTTTTTTTTTTTTAGCTAAAACAACCTTCTGAACATTTTGTAATCAGTGATTTTTTTTCTGCTGCTCTTTATTACTTTTTTTTTTCTATTTTCTCTTTTCTTTTGTTGATTCTTCCGTTTTGTCATATATGCACCGGTGATGGAGTGCGAAGGAAGGAAAAGAAAGCAGCAGACACCTCAACAAAAGAATATGCTTCACTATCAGGTAATGATGTGATTATAAACAGGGCCGATCGGGATAGACACTACCTAATCCGACAGTGTTGTATGCATAGTTCGCGAAGGTGAACAAGGCTGGCTCATGTTTCGGTCAGCATCTGCCCCAAGAGCAGGCAGTGAGTAAGAGAAGATAAAAAAAAAGAAGATGTACTGAAAGTGATCAGCCATTTTTCACGCAAGAGTTATTGTTGAAAGTAATTAACCATTTTCTAAGCAAGAAATGTTGTTGATAGTGATGAAGCTTTTTTTTTTTCTTTTCTTTTTTTTAAAGCAATGACAATTGTTACGAATGAAAAACTCCTTATTGTTTTACAAGCAATAACCCATTAATGGTACTGTGTGGTGCAATGGGCAAAAGGCAACAAGTATATCAATATGATCTACAGGTGATTAAAGGTGTACTAACGAAATGATCAGGTGGAAGACGTTTTGTAAAGATTTATTTAGTAAGAAGTGAAAGACTGGCAAAATAATTCACAGACACGCACACAACAACAACAACAACAACAACAGACACACACACACACACACACAGAGAATAGGAGGGATGTGAAGTATTTCTGAGCGTACCAAGGTGTGTCAAAAAAAGACACGCAAACCAGTATAGTAGTCCTGACAGAAGGGATAACCGTTTCAGTCTTCTCCTGATCTCCGCATTCAACGTCTCAGACTCCAAAGCCCCCCCCCCCCCCCCGCCCTCCCCCAACCCCCTCATCCCCCACCCCACTTCCCCTCACCCACCCCCATTCATCCTCTCTTGACAACAACCACAAATCACCTAGCATTCAGGCTGACACAACCTCACAAGTTCCTTTGCTGTTTCTCGTTTACTCTTTTTTTTGGTTATCACGGTGCCCGCGGACACCTCTCTGTGCCAGATGATTACAGTTTCTTGCTGATGATTGGTCCGTTACCACGGACCCCCCCCCCCCCCCTACCCCCCGGCCCCCCCCGTCTTTGATTGGGTGAACTTATCCCCCGCTCCCATCCCCCCCACCCCCCACCCCCCCACTCACATTTCTCTCTCCCCTTTTTCTTCTTTTGTTGGACCGCTTCTACTGCCGGTGCTACTGATTGATGTATTTCGTGTGTGGGGGGTGGGAGTTCGAGTGTGATGGAATTGTGTGAATGAGTACAAAATGATGTTTGTGTCGTGGGTGCGGGTGTGTGCCGGCAGAGGAATTCTTCCCTGTTGTTTGCAGTTAAAGATTTGGGGTGTCTTTGTTTCTCAGTATAATAATGGCAGAATTGTTTTCATGGTTACACGAAAGACGGATTGTGTGCACACACACAGACACAGTCAGGAGAGAGAGAGAGGGAGAGAGAGAGGGAGAGGGAGAGCGGGAGAGAGGGGGAGAGAGAGAGGGGGGTAGAGGGAGAGCGGGAGAGAGGGAGAGAAAGGGAGAGAGAGGGGGGTAGAGGGAGAGGGGGTAATAGGGAGAGAGGGAGAAAGAGGGAGAGGGAGAGCGGGAGAGAGGGAGAGAGAGAGAGGGGGGTAGAGGGAGAGCGGGAGAGAGGGAGAGAAAGGGAGAGAGAGGGGGGTAGAGGGAGAGAGGGTAATAGGGAGAGAGGCAGAGAGGGGGAGAGAGAGAGAGAGAGAGAGAGAGAGGGAGAGAGAGAGACAGAGACAGAGACAGACAGACACATACTTACAGACAGACCAACAACAAAAAGGAAACAGAAACCACGCAAGGAGAAAAGACTTCGGGTGATAGGAAGTGGAAAGAAAAGGAGAAAGAGGAGGAGGAGGAGGAGGAGGGGGAGGGGGAAGGAGGAGGGGGAAAAGGCACCAAAGTGCTGACAAGTGGGATCGCCACTTGAAGACAGGCCCAAATTACTTCGTGACTCCGTCAGTCAACAGCCCCAGACTCCCCCCCCCTCCCCCTCCCCAACCTCTCATTGCCTTCCTCCTTTCCTTCCCACACCCTGTCAGTTCTATCAACTGACCCCCTCCCCACCCTTCCTTCCCACACCCTGTCAGTTCTATCAACTGACCCCCTCCCCACCCTTCCCTCCCACACCCTGTCAGTTCTATCAACTGACCCCCTCCCCACCCTTTCCTCCACACCCTGTCAGTTCTATCAACTGACCCCTCCCCACCCTTCCTTCCCACACCCTGTCAGTTCTATCAACTGACCCCCTCCCCACCCTTCCTTCCCACACCCTGTCAGTTCTATCAACTGACCCCCTCTCCACCCTTCCTTCCCACACCCTGTCAGTTCTATCAACTGACCCCCTCCCCACCCTTCCTTCCCACACCCTGTCAGTTCTATCAACTGACCCCCTCCCCACCCTTCCTTCCCACACCCTGTCAGTTCTATCAACTGACCCCCTCCCACCCTTCCTTCCCACACCCTGTCAGTTCTATCAACTGACCCCCTCTCCACCCTTCCTTCCCACACCCTGTCAGTTCCATCAACTGACCCCCTCCCACCCTTCCTTCCCACACCCTGTCAGTTCTATCAACTGACCCCCTCCCCTCCCCACCCTTCCCACACCCTGTCAGTTCTATCAACTGACCCCCTCTCCACCCTTCCTTACCACACCCTGTCAGTTCCATCAACTGACCCCCTCCCCACCCTTCCTTCCCACACCCTGTCAGTTCTATCAACTGACCCCCTTGTTCATAAATGCAGCACTCTTTATATATATATATATATATATATATATATATATATATATATATATATATATATATATATTCAAGAAAAGCAAACAAAAGTACACACACCCACACACACACACACACACACACACACACACGCACGCACGTACGTATAAACACGTAAGTGAGAGAGAAAGAAAGAAGAGATAGAGAGAGAGAGAGAGAGAGAGAGAGAGAGAGAGAGAGAGAGAGACAGAGAGAGACAGAGACAGTTAGAAACGAAAATTTATTTATTCTATATCTTTTTTATATCTTATTTCATGAGAGAGAGAGAGAGTCACACACACACACACACACACACACACACACTGAGAGAAGCACAGACGCGCGCGCACACACACACACACACACACACACACACACACACACAGACAGAGCTAGTATGTGTAAAGGCCATACTTATCAGAGGTGACGAACAGCTAAAATATCGATCCTGTAGCAGAACAAAGAAACAAAACAAAAAACAAAAAAACAACAACAAAAAACAAAACAAACAAACAAAAACAACAACAACAACAAAAAACAAAAAAAACCAAACAAACAAATAAACAAAACACACACACAAAAACAACAACAAAAAACCAACAGTAGCTACAGGCACAGCCACATTCATTGACATACACCAAAGATATAGCTCTGAAGTTGACGATACTGTAATTTTGTTTTCGTAAGAAGATAAAAAACACCCACCCAACAAACCTGAAGATTAACACAAATATGCATGATACATAAAATCATACTAATAACAGGTATATAAAACAAAACAACCGCCCACAGATACCTCACACGTCCAAGGAAGCGAGAGAATCTGAGTGCACTTGTTCGAATTCCATGCTCGCCAATATTATCTCCCCCTCCACTAGACGTTGTGTGGTGGTATGACGCTAGTCATTCGCATGAAACGACAAACCGAGGTCCCGTGTGCAGCATGCACTTAGCGCACGTAAAAGAACCGACGGCAACAAAAGTGTTGTCCCTGGCAAAAATTCTGTAGAAAAATCCACTAAGGAAAACAAATAAAATTGCAGGCAGGAAAATGAAAAAGAAAAAAAAGGAGTTGAGCTCTCAGTTTAGCGACGCACTCTCCCTGGGGAGAGCAGCCCGAATTTCACACACAGAAATCTGATGTGACTAAAAAAAAAAAAGAAAAAAAAAGAGAAATACAAGGTAATACAATACAATACGATACAAAGAAAACGAAACAAGCCCGAAACAAAGAAAACAATACAAAAGACGAACATTCTAGCACGTAATTTCCAGAAAGCGGGGGATACTATCAATATAATTATCTATCTATCTATCTATCTATCTATCCATCCACCTATATGTCTATCTGTCTATCTATCTATCTATCTACATGACAACAACTCCCCACCCTGCATCTCCACGGGGAAAGGGAGGGAGGGGAGGGAGGGAGGGAGGGGATGGAGTGGGTAGACAACCGTCCCCAGAGGTCGTCCCAGCGTCGGCCGAACAACGACACGAAAGATCAGAAACAGCCGACATGACGACCAACGGGAAGGAAGTCGACAAGCGTGAAAAAGACGGCGTTACGCACCACTGCACTCACTGGTACTCACTGCCATGCTGGACCTTGGGGAAGGGAGGGGTGAGGGAAGGCTCTTCGTTCGTAAGGACACTGACTGAAAGGTTATCCGACACAGGGATTGAGAGAGCAGGAAACAAAAGAGGGTGGATTATGCAACCGGACAGGGCAAGACAAGACAAGACGAGACGAGACTACACTTGACTGGGCAAGACAAAATATCAGGAAACCCCGAGTTGATACATGAAAATGTTACACGATTATTTCATGTAATTGATGGCGGGAGCAACAGCCGAGTGGTTAAAGCGTTGGACTTTCAATATGAGGGTCCCGGGTTCGATTCCCGGTCCTGGCTCCTGGTGGCTAAAGGGTGGAGATTAAGTTTTCCCGATCTCCCAGGTCAATAGATGTGCAGACCTGCTAGTGCCTGAATGTCCGTCGTGTGTATGGGCACGCAGCATATCAAATACACACATTTAGTTCAAGATTCCGTTATCCATGTCAGCGTTCGGTGGGTTATGGAAACAATAACACACCAGCATGCACCCCCTTTGCCCCCCCCCCCTCCCACCCCCATGGAAATGGAGTATGGCTGCCTACATGGCTGGAATGAAAACGGCCATACACGTAATAACCCTCTCATGTTTACAAGTGAATGTGGAAGTCGCAGCCCACGAACGAATAAAGA
>NC_134882.1:17181414-17183914 GCF_041734735.1 Babylonia areolata
ACACACACACACACACACACACACACACACACACACACATACACACACCAATCTAAATTATCTCTGTGAACGATAATTATCTGTGGAGTTTTATACCCAAATTTCATAAAATGAACTCTGAAAAACACTCAGCACAAATCAAAAGGGCAGGACATGGCCAGCCACATGCTCTGATGGTCCACTGGCAGTAAACACTCAAACGGCACCAGCAGAACAGCGGACCGTTGAAAGCAGAAAGTCTCTCTCATATTAAATCAACCTCACCCACCAAACTCAGTTTGTCTGCGTCGATTTCACGAGACCGCTAAAAATGTCTCATTCCTCCATGAGAAAGGGAAAACACGCAATGATGCAGAAAATGCCCTGCGCGCACACTCCAATTAAAGCAAATCTGATGGGCTGATGGACGCTGAAGCAATCCTGACGATGGCAGGCCCAGCAGTGACGTCACATCTACAGGCCAGCCGAGTCCAGAGATCCCAGCAGGCTTTTCTGCCTGGATGCCTGTCAATCATCCTCGTTACTGACTGAAGGGGCGGGGCAAACAGGTTGACGGGCATGACAGTTACCATCTATCTCCCCTCCTAACATTCCTACAGCAGCCATCAACACGGACAGAACAGCCATTTCCGTGATGTGAAGGGCAGGGAGGGAAGGGTCGAAAAAGGTTATGAAGATTGCCGATAATAACTCCTGATACAGGAGTGGATATACAGGATTTGTTCTGTGTATCTGTCCATTAAACTGATTGCAAATCCACATTTCTTAACCAACCAAGCTCAAACGTGGAACAGTTAATAATTTTAATGACTTATCAGTTTCGACCAGGTTTGGTCTGTTGCTTATTAGAAGAGGAATACAAGTAAAATTTCGAAGCGGTCGGTGATCCAGCTGACAGCCTCTTTAACTCTCTCCATACGAACGGCGAAAGAGACGACGTTAACAGCGTTTCACCCCAATTACCATCATCAAAATATTGCAAGCGGAAGGCTCTTATACTGAAGAGGTGAATGTTGACAAAGAATACCACAATTCTGACGACGGAAGCTAAAGGTTGGGTCATTCAGATACCCACTGGACATCCGAGGGGTCTGTGTAGAGGAAAAGAGAGGACTGGCCGTACTGAGTGAGTTAAGGTAGCCACTGGCACTGCTATGGTGCACAGTAGACGTGGAAGTTCAGCCTAACTGTTCTCATATTCTAATATACGAGGAATGG
Organism: Babylonia areolata; assembly: GCF_041734735.1. Taxonomy (NCBI): domain Eukaryota; kingdom Metazoa; phylum Mollusca; class Gastropoda; order Neogastropoda; family Buccinidae; genus Babylonia; species Babylonia areolata. Next base: position 17,182,633 of record NC_134882.1, read on the forward strand.
AGGTGGAAAAGGGGAATACCCTAAAAGCACAATGGTAGAAAACAAAAGAGGTCCTTGGACTGACTCCTGGAGGGAGCAGATAATTCTCCTGCACTCTCCCTCACCCCCTCACACATATTCAATGCAGCTTGTTTGGTGACTTGGCTGGGTGAATATCTTAAAGCTTTTGTTTGTGTGCAGCATACAACTCAAAATATGTGCAACCACGAAAGATTAAAAAACAACAAAAACAAAAAAAAAACAATACGTGCAAGCAAATTACTTTTTGGATTGTTGAAAATGTCTTCGTCAATTTCACGTTTTTTTCCACTCGAAATGATATCAGCTGAAATATGAACTCAAAATCTCTTTCTGAAGTGATGGGTGTGTCCAGCCACATGTCTTGAATCAAACAATCAGTAGTTTGCACAGACAAAAAAGTTAGTTATAGGTTGGATCAAACTCATCTAAAAAGTATCTAAAAGATGCATGGAGAATCACTGAATTGATTGAATATGCATACATATAAAGCATACAGATACATAAAATTCATAAACCACACATACATTTTATAATGATCTGGAATGGTAACAAGTGAAACAGAGTGTGAGTTTATGTACCTGTGTGTGTGGGGGGGTACTGACAATAATGAAATGGCCCCTGCTCATATCGAAATAAACGAGATTATCTTGCTGAATTCATCTTCTGAATGTGTGTGTGTGTGTGTGTGTGTGTGTGTGTGTGTTTATTCTGAAGAATTTTGCCAGGGGACAACACTCATGAGCTATTTTTCATTGCGTCAAGTGCGTGTTGCACACGGGGACCTCGGTTTACCGTCTCACCCGAATGACTAGACGCTCAGTTTGAAACAAATGTTCCAGTCAAACGTGGGAAAACGGTCAAGAGCGGGATTCGAACGAAACCAGCCCCTCACGGGCAGTGTACTTTTGAACCGACGGGCGCAACAGCCGAGTGGTTAAAGCGTTGGACTTTCAATTTGAAGGTCCCCGGTTCGAATCAAGGTAACTGCGCCTGGTGGGTAAAGGGTGGACATTTTTCCGATCTCCCGGGTCAACATATGTGCAGACCTGCTAGTGCCTGAACCCCGTTCGTGTGTATACGCACGCAGAAGAGCAAGTACGCGCGTTAAAGATATCTATAACCCATGTCAGTGTTCGGTGGGTTATGGAGACACGAAAATACCCAGCAATTATGAAACACGTCAGAGTCATCGGCAAGTCGATGTTGATCGTGCAACGGAAAGAAGAAGAAGAAGAAGAAGAAGAAGAACCATTCTACCACT
>NC_134882.1:17206414-17208914 GCF_041734735.1 Babylonia areolata
AGGTGCGGAGAAGTTTGTGAGACAAATTACAAGCAAAACCGTAAAATTTGGCACATAAAAAATACAACAAAGTTCTATCACGCTGGTGAAGAGTTGAGAGCATGAACATTGCGGGTCGTATGATGATAGCCATTCACAAATGCTGACTTGGAAGCAAGTGATGTTTGGACTGCAGTGTTGATCATCTTTGTATAAAAAAAACTTTTAAAAAAAGAAGATTTTCAAGTACCATTTTGTTATCTCTGATCTGTTTTGTTTTCTTCAAAATTTGTTTTCTTTTCATAAGCTATGCCAGCTTGATAACGTTGACGTCAATATGAACAAAGGTTGTATCTGAAGTACTCGTTTGCACACTAAAAATGACAGCAGCGATATTCATAGTTATGTGGCATAGAAACATGATTCTATTGTTGCTGTGTCAGAAATACATTGAGTAGTTAAGTGGCACGTGTTTGAGAACTCAATGAACTATTAGCGAGTTGTTGTACTGACAAATATGTATAACTATGTTTACATGAAGATGATGAATGATCTTTTTTCCCAAATGATGCTGACGAATCCATAAACAGCTCTGAGTTTAGTACTCTTTCTACAATAAGCTAGTACTTTATACATTCGAAACATTTTACAAAGCCATAAGTGATACTGCATTTTTTTTTTTAATCATTTCTGAAATAAAAATCAAACATTGGTAAGCGATCACAAGTGCCGTTTTCTTCAAACTACTAACTTACTGACCACAATCTTCCGGTGTGTCATAATATGAAACAAATAAAACATGTGATTTTCTTTTCCTTCAGGTCTTTACCACGATGCTAAAATACTTCCAAACTAATTAAAGTCCCGTTTGGCAAAATGACTTAAGCCAAAATAGTAGTTTTTGAATTACGTCAAAATGCCTGATCCTTAGTTTACATCTAACGTAATTTCAATCGCTTTTAAAACATTTTATTTTAATTTTTTACTTTACTACATTAAAAAAAAAAGCTTACCAGACACACAGTAAAGTGATTCCATATTTTCAGAAAATCTTCTATAATCCAAGGAATCAATCATCATTTTCTTTCTGGCGAATATTTGTTGGCCGAGATGTCCATCCGTCTCCTCCACACATTAGCTGTTGACAAGCCGTTCAAAACGTCAGCACTGCCCCTCACTCTCTCCGCCACAGCGTCTGCCTTTCTGTCTAACTGTACCAACACACACTTTCTGTCTAACTGTACCAACATACACTTTCTGTCTAACTGTACCAACATACACTTTCTGTCTAACTGTACCAACATACACTTTCTGTCTAACTGTACCAACATGCTCTTTCTGTCTAACTGTACCAACATACACTTTCTGTCTAACTGTACCAACATACACTTTCTGTCTAACTGTACCAACATACACTTTCTAACTGTACCAACATACACTTTCTGTCTAACTGTACCAACATACACTTTCTGTCTAACTGTACCAACATACACTTTCTGTCTAACTGTACCAACATACACTTTCTGTCTAACTGTACCAACATACACTTTCTGTCTAACTGTACCAACATACACTTTCTAACTGTACCAATATACACTTTCTGTCTAACTGTACCAACATACACTTTCTGTCTAACTGTACCAACATACACTTTCTAACTGTACCAACATACACTTTCTGTCTAACTGTACCAACATACACTTTCTGTCTAACTGTACCAACATACACTTTCTGTCTAACTGTACCAACATACACTTTCTAACTGTACCAACATACACTTTCTGTCTAACTGTACCAACATACACTTTCTGTCTAACTGTACCAACATGCTCTTTCTGTCTAACTGTACCAACATACACTTTCTGTCTAACTGTACCAACATACACTTTCTGTCTAACTGTACCAACATTCACTTTCTGTCTAACTGTACCAACATTCACTTTCTGTGTAACTGTACCAACATACACTTTCTGTCTAACTGTACCAACATACACTTTCTGTCTAACTGTATCAATATACACTTTCTGTCTAACTGTACCAACATGCACTTTCTGTCTAACTGTACCATCATACACTTTCTGTCTAACTGTACCAACATACACTTTCTGTCTAACTGTACCAATATACACTTTCTGTCTAACTGTACCAACATACACTTTCTGTCTAACTGTACCAATATATACTTTCTGTCTAACTGTACCAACCTACACTTTCTGTCTAACTGTAGCAACATACACTTTCTGTCTAACTGTACCAACACTTTCTGTCTAACTGTACCAACATACACTTTCTGTCTAACTGTACCAATATACACTTTCTGTCTAACTGTACCAACATACACTTTCTAACTGTACCAACATACACTTTCTGTCTAACTGTACCAACATACACTTTCTGTCTAACTGTACCAACATACACTTTCTGTCTAAGAACTGTACCAACCTACACTTTCTGTCTAACTGTACCAACATACACTTTCTAACTGTACCAACATACACTTTCAAACTGTACCAACATATAC
>NC_134882.1:17211414-17213914 GCF_041734735.1 Babylonia areolata
CACACACACACACACACACACACACAATAATGAGCAAACAAACAGGCAAATAAATGAACATAACAAACAACGCAAAACAAATAATAGATACATGACTGAATGATGAACGAAACAATCCAATAAAAAATAAAAATCCATTCATCTCGAAACACTCGAGCCTCATTTACTCTCTCCATTCATTCTTCATTCATTTCTTTAATTTGACGTCAACTCATACAAATAACTCCATTACAGTTTAGACTTCAGCAACATTTTTGTTTACCTATTCATTCAACCCGTTTCTTGAGTTAACATCCTTTCATTCAATACCCCCTATTTCAGTTTCAATCTGATTCCGGCCAATCAGCGTCAACGTTACAGGGACAGCGGATAACAGCGCCACCACCGGATTTCCTGCACATTTTCCCGGCAAACCGCTGCTTCTGCTATGCGGAATGGGAATGAGAGAGAGAGAGAGAGAGAGAGAGAGAGAGAGAGAGAGAGAGAGAGAGAGAGAGAGAATCGTTCTTTCGATGCCTGTTTTCTTAATACATCATGAGCGATGCATCAATAGCTCTCTGTCTTTTTTGTCTCTATCTCCGTTTCCATTATTCTCTCCATCCATCTCTTTTTTTTTTTTCTCCGCCTGTAGTCTGTTTCTGAATGTCTGTCTGTCTGTCTCTCTCTATGTATGTCTCTCTATGTGTGCCTCTATCTCCATCATTCTCTCCCTGTGAAAGTGTATTTTCCCCCTGTCTCAATCATTTTCTCTGCCTGTCTGTCTGACTCTCTCCGTCTCCATTATTCTCTCCATCTCTTTTTTCTCTATCTGCTTGTATTCGGTTTCTGTCCGTTTGTGTCTACGTGTGTAATTCTTCCCCTGCCCCATCTGAATTTCTGAAATGATGATTTATAAGTAATAATAATGATAAGATAATGAACATGATGATAGAAAATAATAAGGATAACATTAACAATAATATCATGTATTTTCAGTCTAATATCATCTTAGATGAACAGACTATAAATAAATAAACCAAACAATCTCTGCGTGTGTCTCTATCTTCACCATTCTCTCACTGCGTGAAAGTGTCCCCCCCCCCCCCAACCGTCTCCCCCGTATCAGTCAATCTGTGTGTGTGTGCCTGTTTCCACCATTCCCCCACTGTCTGCATCACTGTCAGTCTCCTATTGTCTAAGCGTTTGTTTCTCATTCTTTCTGCCTCTGTGTCTCTGTCTCCTCCGTTCTCGCTTTCCTTGTTTTTTGTATTTGTATTTGTATTTCTTTTTATCACAACAGATTTCTCTGTGTGAAATTCGGGCTGCTCTCCCCAGGGAGAGCGCGTCGCTACACTACAGCACCACCCTTTTTTTGTTTTTTTTTTTTCTGCATGCAGTTTTATTTGTTTTTCCTATCGATGTGGATTTTTCTACAGAATTTTGCCAGGAACAACCCTTTTGTTGCCGTGGGTTCTTTTACGTGCGCTAAGTGCATGCTGCACACGGGACCTCGGTTTATCGTCTCATCCGAATGACTAGCGTCCAGACCACCACTCAAGGTCAAGTGGAGGGGGAGAAAATATCGGCGGCTGAACCGTGATTCGAACCAGCGCTCTCAGATTCTCTCGCTTCCTAGGCGGACGCGTTACCTCTAGGCCATCACTAGACCATCCCCCCCTCTCTCCCCCCTCTCTCTCTGTAAGAATAAGACCATCCTTCCATCTGTCTGTCTGTCTGTCTATCTGTCTCAGCTTCTTTGTCTAACTGTTCTTTGTTTCAGTCTCTCCTTCCCCCCCCACTCATCCCAATCTCTCTGAGAGTAAGCCTCTATCTCAGAGGAAAAGTCTCTCTCTGTCTCTGTCTGTCTCTCTTTATCTCCCTCTCCCTTTCTCTCGTTTGTTTACGTCACCCCTCCATGAGGGGCCATGGCCTACACTGAATAAAACATCCGCATCTCTCTCCCATCTCCCCCCACCTCTCCCTCCATAACATCTCTCTATCTCTCTCTCTATCTCTCCCTCCCCCACCTCTCTCCCTCTCTTTATCTCTCCCTCCATCACCTCTCTCTAAGGGGGATATATCTCTCTCCCATCTCCCCCCACCTCTCCAGAATACAGAAAAAAATCCCCATAAATACTACAACCTTCCCACCGCTTTTTAGTTGCTGTTGTTTTGCAAAACGAAATGCACACGCAAAACGTAGCTGTGTATGTGAACGAAGATTTTCAAAGTGCGTAGAAAGGCAATTCCGTACACAAACTGGTGCTATCTAATGAATTATTTTTCTTGCGAGTGGTTTTTGCCAACCCATATCGTATGCACTGACGTGTGTGTGTGTGTGTGTGTGTGTGTGTGTGTGTGTGTGTGTGTGTGTGTGTGTGTGTGTGTGTGCGTGCGTGCGTGTATGTGTGTGTGTGTGTGAGCGTGCGTGTATGCATGTATGTATGTGTGTGTGTGTGTGTGTGTGTGTGTGTGTGTGTGTGCGCGCGCGCGCGCGTGTGCGTGTGTGTGTGTGTGTGTG
>NC_134882.1:17218914-17223914 GCF_041734735.1 Babylonia areolata
CCGCTATCCCCCTTCTTCTCCTCCTTCTCCTTCCTTTTTCTCCTCCTCCTCCTTCCTTCTCCTCCTTCTTCCATCTCCTCCTCCTCTTCCTCCGTTTCTCTTACTCCTCATCCTTCTTCTCCTCCTCTTCCTCCTACTTCTTCCATCTTCTCACCCTCCTCCGTCCCTCCTACTCCTCACCCTTCTTTCTTCTTCTCTTCGTCCGAGGGCTGCACGTCCCCACGTTCACTGACAGAGATCTGCGGGAGAGCTTTTACGTGAATATGGGCCGTGTTTTACGTTATCATCTAAGCAGCCATACTCCGTCGTCGGGAGAGTGTTGGGGGGGTGGGGGGGGGTGCCTCACGCTGTACACGTGCGTTCCCTCGTCTTCTTGGTATTTAAATATGTTTATGTTTTTTGTTCACTGTTTCTATTTCATGCTTTCATGCCCCGCTTTCCCACCTCCCCAAAAGTGATGTGGCTCTTTTAGACGCTGCCGGACGGAATAAAACAACAACAACAACAACAACGACAACGACGACAACAACAACAAAAACAACAACAACAGTAGCAACAACAACAACAACAACAAAAACCAACCGATAAAACAAAACAAAACAACAACAAAAACAACAACAGCAAATAGACAAGTCTGCCTGACATCATTTAGGCGGAGCGCCTGCATTAAAACTTCATTACAACGAGCAACACAGCGACAATCCGGACTGTAAGAAAAGCAAAAACAAAACAAAAAACAAAACAGTTCTCCCCATGTCGGCAGCTCCACACTACAGTCAAATCGCCTTTCCCGGCCTGGCCATTTGCAAAGCCCTGTTCAATATTCATGCTTATGGAAACAAGTGAAAGTTTTCAGCCTCCCCCCTCCCCCCCACCCCCCCTCTTCTTTTCTTTGTTTTACAGGGCTTCTAAAATAGGCAATGCATGGAACTGAACTGTGTGTGTGTGTGTGTGTGTGTGTATCGAAAACGGGAGGGGGGCAGGGCAGGGGGGGGGGGCGAAGGTGGGAGGGGTTGGGGGCGGGTATATGTGCTTGCGTGCGTGCGTGCACTTGAAGTGGGTGTTGGAGTAAGTTTGTCTTGTCTGCAAGTGAGCATGCGTGTGTGTGTGTGCCGCGTGCTAGCGTTCGAGGAGGGAGCATCCATGCGTTCCCGCAAAACGGCTTGGGTACAGATTTTTTTTTTTTTTTTTAAACAAAATTTTTATTCAGTAAACGTGTCACACATTTACAGATAGACAGCGGAGCAACAACAAGCTAATAGCTTATATCGTGCTCAGGAATGTGATTAAATACATGTGTTTCGTTTGACGGCTGGTGGACGCTACACAATTGATTTTATGTTGAAATACACATTTTCCAACTGCATATAAATGACAGTCATTGCAGACATACATTGTTTCCTTCTTTTTTTTTTTTTTTTTAGCCGCCGTGGAGATTAATATATTTAAAGAATTTACAACGAATATAAACATCATTTTTAAGATACGTTGTTCACAACAGAAAGCAGAAAAAGGTCAGAAAAACAAGAAGTTAGTGGGTACAGATCAACACCGAAGACAGAAATTCACATAATGTTTTCACTCAGGTGTCTTCCACTCGCGATCAAGGGAAGGTTCACTTGAAAAAAAAACAACCCAACAGTTCTCCTCCAAACCGTACTTACTAACTTAGGCCCTTCGCTCCCTGTAGAGCATAGGCCATCAACGACGTTTCTCCACGGAACTCGACACTGGGGCTGTCCTTTCTGCATCCCTCCAGCTGGATCCCAGCCTCTTTAGCTTTGCGTCAGTGCCCCGCCCCCTGCTCTTCTCGGGCCGTCCTCTCTTCCTCCAACCCGTGAAACCATTTACATGGCATGTCTCGTGGCTGCAATCGGCATCGTGTCTTCCAGCACCTCCTGGTAAGGTCTCGCTAAGTCACAGGCCTCGTTCTCTAAAACCGTTCTTAAACTCGCAAACTTTCCCTCCTCCACGCTTTCACGAAGTTTGAATCCCAGATTCCAAGGCGCAATTCGCCTCGTTCTCTAAACCGTCCTTAAACTTGCAAACTACCCCCCCCCCCCCCCCCCGGCCCCCCCCCCCCCCCAACTCCCCCCACCCCTCCAACCTTTCACAAAGTTTGAATCCCAGATTCCAAGACGCAATTCGAATGCAAACTCTCGAATATCACATGTGAAGAACTATCAGGCAACAGTAACAACTCTCCACTTTGACCGAAAAGAACACGGCCACCGCCTTGGTAAAAAAGAAAAAAAAAAAAAGAAAAAAAAAGTTGTTGATCGGAAAGAAAAGTGTACACGATACACTCAACAATCACAGACAAAATGGTAATTTTATGTCTTATTCCTGATTGTTTGTGTGTTTTGAACTGAAGTGGTGCGCACGTGTTCTTCATGTCCCTCACTGGAAAGACATTGCTGTCCGTGTATTGTTTGGTGTGTGTGTGTGTGTGTGTGTGTGTGTGTGTGTGTGTCTATCCTTCTCTCCCTCGGAAAAAGTGTGTGCGTTTGTGTGTGTGTATGTGTATATGTGTGTTTGTTTGTGTGTGTGTGTGTGCGTGCGTGCGTGTGTGTGTGTGTGTGTGTGTGCGTGTGTGTGTGTGTGTGTGTGTGTGTGTGTGTGTGTGTGTATGTGTGTGTGTGTGTGCGTTTACGTGTATGTATGTATGTATGTGTGTGTGTTTGTATGTGCGGGTGCACACAAGCTGGCTGGGCTTGGCGGTTTCTATCATCATTGTTTTATTTCAATTACTCGCCTGTTTTCACTTGATTTTATTATATTTAACGTATTAACCTATTTGTTCATTTTGTTTGATCATTTCATTTCATTCCGCGTTAACATCCCACCACAAGCCCTTGGCAGGCTCTCAAACCTCAGTGGGTTTATGCGAAAGCCAGGCATCATCGGCTCTTGTTTTCCTTTTCCCTCTCCACTGAAACAGATGTGGTGTGGCGCATATGGATCTGTCCGCACGCTTTTGACACCTCCTTGAAACTAAAACTGAAATCGCACGTGTTAATTAATTAATTAACAACAGCCTGATGAACTGGTTTCTATCACGTCTGATGTTCCTATACCGATGTTATGTTTCTCTGGAACATGTTACCGAACAGAAAACCCAATTTGCCTGATTGAACACATCGGTCAAGACGGCTATTTTCAAACTTCATTACAACGAGTAACATAGTGCGTAAGAAAGAAAGAAAGAAAGAAAAAAAACCAAGTCTCTAGAGGCATGCCATGCAGGAAGCCTCAGTCAAATCGTCTCCCCTGGCCAATGCAAAGCCCTGTTCAATATTCATGCTTTTGGAAACGAGTTCAAGTTGCATTCACTCCCCTCCCGTTTTTTCCCCCTTTCTTTTTCTCTAAAGGATTCAAAGGAAAGTGGCAATGGATAGAACTGACTTGTGATACTGTGTGTGTGTGTGTGTGTGTGTGTGTGTGTGTGGTGTGTGTGTGTGCGCGCGCGCGCGCGTGTACAACCACGTGGACGATATCCATTTAGACAAGATCTTCTCCAATTGTAGAACGATTTTCTTGTTAAAAAAAAGAAAAAAAAAGAAGAGTATATCTCGAAGAACTTTAGTGTACTGGATGGGCGCAATAGCCGAGCGGTTAAAGCGTTGGACTTTCAATCTCAGGGTTCCGGGTTCGAATTTCGGTAACAGCGCCTGGTGGGTAAAAGGTGGAGATTTTTCCGATCTCCGAGATCAACATATGTGCAGACCTGCCAGTGCCTGAACCTCCTTCGTGTGTATACGCAAGCAGAACATCAAATATGCACATTAAAGATCCTGTAATCCATGTCAGCCTTCGGTAGGTTATGGAAACAAATACATACCAAGCATGCACACCCCAGAAAACGGAGTATGGCTGCCTACGTGGCGGGGTAAGACCGGTCATACACGTAAAAGCTAAAGGGGGGTGGGGGGATGGCGGGGGGAGTGGGGGTGGTGGTGGAGGGATGTATGTGTGTGTATGCGCCTGCATGCGTGTATGTGTTTGTGTGTTTGTGCGTGTGCGTGCGTGGTGTGTGTGTGTGTGTGTATTGTATTGTATTGTATTGTATCACATTTTGGTCACAATAGATTTCTCTGTGTTTAGTTCGGACTGGTCTCAATGGAGAGAGTGCGCGACAAAAGTGCATCGCCACTCATGTCTTTTTTCCTCTTTTTCTTTTCTTTTTTCTTCTGTCTACAAGTGTATGTCATGTTTTTACCATGAAAGTGGAGTTTTCTACTCCACCATTTTGCCAGTGACAAGCCCTTTGCTGGCATGAGTTTTGTTTTTACCATGAAAGTGGAATTTTCTGCTTCATGATTTTGAAAGAGACTTGCCCTTTGTTGGCATGGGTTTTCAAAAGTCTAAAGAAGAGAGTGGGGGTGGGTGGTTGGGGGGGGGGGGGGGGGGGGGGGAATCTCGGTTCGTATACTGGACTCAAACCCACGCACACTCGTTTCTCGCTTCTATGTCTGGGTGCACTGTCACTAGATCACGATCACTGAAATCACGTGACCTTGTCTAATTAAAGACCGATCGTCCCTTTTGTTGTTCACTGAAAGTCATGTGGTCTTGCTTCGTTTAGGCGCGGCTCACATTAACAACAGCAATCTGCTTCTTCTTCTTCGTTCGTGGGCTGCAACTCCCACGTTCACTCGTGTGTACACGAGTGGGCTTTTACGTATATGACCGTTGTTACCCCGCCATTTAGGCAGGTATACTCCCTTTTCGGGGGAATGCATGATGGGTATGTTTTTGTTTCCAAACCCCACCTAAACGCTAACATAGATTACGGGATCTTTGACGTACGTATTTATCTTATGCTTGCGTACACATGAAGGGGGTTCAGGGACAAGCAGGTCTGCACATATGTTGACCTGGGAGATCGGAAAAAAAACACCTCCACCGTTCACCCACCAGGCGCTTTTCCCGAGATTCGAACCCGGGACCCTCAGATTGAAAATCCAACACTTTGACCACTCGGCTACTGCGCCCGTCAA
>NC_134882.1:17228914-17238914 GCF_041734735.1 Babylonia areolata
TCGAGTCCCCATAATTCGGCACCATATTGGACTATTGGTTGAATCTGTGAGTCAAACAGCTTTAAATATATGTTTAAAGAATTACATTTCAGTTTCGATAATTTCTGTAAAATATACAATAAAGCGTTTTTTTCCCCTACTGTTAAGATCGCTACAGGCTGCCCCAAAACTCAACTTTGTGGAAAAGTAAATTCCTAAGTATTTATATGCATTAATAACTGGCATTACAACGCCATTATGAAACCATCTTTCCCTGGCAGCTAAATACCCTCCTTTCCTGAATACAACGATATTGCTTTTATTCATGTTTACTTTTAAACGTAGAGCTGAAGCCGCATGATATAAATTGTTAAGCTGTGTTTGTAAACCTATCACAGTTTCGGATAATAAAGCAACATCATCAGCTAATAACAGTATAAATAATTCAAAATAATTAGGCATAAATGTTGCTCCATGTCTACCTTCTCTGATTACTTCTAATGCTATCTCATTAATAAATAAGGAAAACAGAACAGGACTGCAAACATCACCTTGCTTTAAACCACGGGTACAATTAATGTAATCTGTTAATCTGGCACCACATCTAATTCTGGCTTTAACATTAGTATACATACTATAGATACAACGAAAAATCTTACCCTTAATACCGCTTTTCAAAAGAATAGGCCATAATAAATTTCTCTCTATGGAATCAAAAGCTTTTTCAAAATCAATAAAGGCCACATACAATTTACGATTAAAAGAAAATTGTTTTTGTATCAGTGCCAATAACGTGAACATGTGATCAACAGTTGAATAACCTCTTTTAAATCCTGCTTGATGTTCACCTGTCAAATTATGTTCATTTATCAGTTCTTGGAGTCTATTATTTATAACTGCACTATACAACTTGCTACTTACATCACATAATGTTATACCTCTATAATTACCTGGATTATTTATATCACCTTTTTTAAACAAAGGGAGTACAATAGAGTCTGTCCAATTTTCCGGAAAAGTACCTTCATCAAATAAGACATTAAAAAGCTTTACGAAAAAGTCAGCCACTCTATCCCCAGCATATTTTAACATTTCCCCAATTACCCCATCTGGTCCAGCAGCTTTACTATTTTTTAAATTTCTAATAACAAGTAATACCTCTTCTTTTGATATTGGCCGGTTCATGTAATCAATGTCCCCTTCATTATCATCATTGTGGTTTTCATCAATACCATCTTCAGTTATAAAAGATACATCTGCAGATGTCTCTAATTCAAGTAAACTTTTAAAATGCATAAACCAGTCGTCGACTGTTAAATTATTCCTAACCTGTTTCTTTTTAAATGAAATTTTATGTACAGCATCCCAGAATTCTCTTTGATTATTTACCGCACTGATAAGCTTATCCAGTAACAAATCATTGTATTCCTTTTCTTTTCTTTTTATCAAATTTTTATACTCTCTTCTTGCCACGCAATAGGCATCACTATCATCTTTATCTTTGGTCCGATTAAATATCCTTAGCAATTTTTTCGCTTTTAACTTGCTAGTTTTACATTCATTGTCGTACCAGTCGCTGTGTTTATCATGCATTGCCAGATTATTTTTTCTTTTCATACATTCCGCATGCACTTTAAGACAGTCATTAAGCATGTTCAAAGCAGCATCACAATCAAAGTCAATCAATTCAATTGCACGATCAAGTAACAGTAGTGTTTCATCAGAGTTCATTGCCTGTGTAAAAGTATATTGTAAATCAGTGTTCCATACAAATTTTTCTATAATATGTTTTTCATCTGGTATGTGCACATGTGTTTCATTTCTTGTGTCTGCAAAACTTAAATACAATTCAATGGGTTGATGATCCGACTCAATTCTTTCTGATACTATCAATTTACAAGAGGAAAAAACACTGATAAACAAATCCATAGATAACAAAAAATAACCATTAACACTGCTACCTGTGTCTGATATATATGTATACTTACCCTCAGTGTCCCCATTACATATACCATTCATTATACACAAACCAAGTGCAGTACACATACTTAGCAGATATTTGCCATAGTTATTAACAACACAGTCAGCTGATTTTCTACGGCTGCTAATGAATGCATGACTATTTTTAAATTGATTACAATGGACATCAATGCCATTTAAAAAATCCTGAGAAAGGTTGGAAATTCTACTGTTTAAATCGCCAGACAAAATAAAATGTGCATCATTAAACTCAAGCATACAGTCAAAAAGACAGTCTTCAAGTGCGCTTATACCATTTTCAATATCGAAGTAAGTATAATACGGTGAGCCCTCAGGTGGAACATAAGAACACACATATATGACATCTTCCGGTAAACCAAACAATTTTTTTATCAATTAGAAACACTAGACTATTAGGAGATTTCATCTTAATTTCTTCAACGTAAGGAATAAATCTGTTTCTGATAAGACATAGTATACCACCTGAGCGCCTTCCCTGTTTGGTAAATTTAACAGCTGGTTTACCAAAGACAGTATAATCGTCAAATGCAATACATCGAAAGTCTTCTATAAAGGTTTCAACCATGCATATGAAATCAAATTCTAACACAAATGATAGAAAATCTTTGTCACTTATTTTGGAGAAAAGTCCATTTACATTCCAGTGCAGGAACGAAAAACAAAGTCCGTGCTCTCTAGAGCCGCCACAGTCATCAACACGTCGCTCTCTGTCACTCACACACTCTCTTCCTTTTAGCCTCGCTTGTGCACTTTTTTCAACTCGTTCATTCATCATGCCACAAATCACACTGTTCTCACTCTCCTTGTTAACAGTTTCGTTTTGAAATGACCCCTCAGCAAGACTAACAACGTCAACTTCTCTCAGTGGTGGACATTTTTGTACTTGGGAAATATGATCAATATCACTTTCTGCATAACCATTACATATAGTTCTCATCACATCTCCACCGGAAACATCATTATAACCAACATCATTACAAACAACAACAGGCTCACCAATCATAACGTTCAGATTGTCAGAATTAAACACATTTCTTTCATCATGATTCACATCGGTCACCCACCCCTGAGCCCTCGTGGATTCAATGTTTACATTGTCAACCGGTTCATAACTCACTGTGCTCTTGTCACTGACCTCGTTCCTGTCCACTGGTTTTTTCACAGCTATCTCGTGCACGGTTTTCAGTTGTCACCGGTGTCGAATTGGGCCGGCCACCCCCCTAGTCAGTCCCCCTAAGAGAATCTCCTTCACCAAGATAGAACCTTTTCCCATGAATAAGGAGATGATCGAAGATCATAGTCACTCGCTTCCCCTCACTCCTGGCCTTCTTCAGGTGTGGCGACAGCTTCTTCCTCACCTCCCTGACTCGCAGCGAAAAGTCCTCTCCAATGAAGATGTCACTGCCCTTCAGTTTGGACTTGGCCTTGAGGATTGACTGCTTGTCCTTAAAAAAGGTGCAGCATGCGATGATCGGAGAGTTGGGCCGGGAGTTCAAGCGGTGTACTCTGTCCAACTGAATGTCACCAGACAGCTCCAGCGTGTCCACCAAAAGATCGTTGATTCTTCCCTCGCAGTCAGCCTGCATTTCGTTTTCATTCCTTTTAAGACCATAGAAGATAACATTGTTACGTTTAGAGCGCCCTTCAAGGTCGTCCGTCTTACTTTCCATTTCCTGCATCCTCTTCTTCAGGTCTTCGTTTTCTCGGCGGAGATCAGTAACTTCTTCCTTCAGGGACTGAACCTCTTCCTGCAGGGCGGTTTGAACATCCCGAATGTCCTTGATGTCTTCTTGCATGGCATCAAATTTCTCATGTAGTGACTGGAGTACGGACATCAGGTCAGTCCGAGATGGTTCATCAGCAGGCTGAGAAGTCGTGGGGAAGAAGTGGTCTTCTCTGTGCTGGCTCTGCGACCTCCACCCGTCAGACAGGTCTGTCGCAAGCTGTCCTTTCGTGGTCCCGGGTTCTGTTCCACATCACCGCACTGTAGCAATAAACTGCCCCAGAACAAGTACGTGAGGAGACAACCTACCATGACACCGCCTGTCACCGTCTTCACGTTCAATGTCTTCTGTCGCAAGGCGATACATTTCTTTGCTCTCTTGAACATAAACGCCATGAAAACTGGGTGGAAACAACCACACCTGACTCGGAAATCCAGCCGAGAGGAAGGCATAGTACTTACGAAGGTACATGCAAGGTTTTAAAACCAGACACTCCTGAAGTCTCCAGCAATCAATGAATTTAGCAGAGCTAAATAACTCACGTGTGTCACCATTGACTGCAGCTCAGACACCCCCAGGTACAGAGAGAGAGAGAGAGAGAGAGAGAGAGAGAGAAGCGAGAGAGGTGCAGAGAGAGAGAGAGAGAGGAGAGAGGGAGGGACAAAGAGAGAGAGAGAGGGGGTGCAGAGAGAGAGAGAGACAAGGAGAGAGAGAGAGAAGCGAGAGAGGTGCAGAGAGAGATAGAGAGAGACAAAGAGAGAGACAGACAGACAGACAGGCAGACACAGACAGAGACAGAGACAGAGAGGCACAAAGAGAGAGAGAGAGGAGAGAGAAACAGAAACAGAAGCAGAGACAGACACACAGAGAGAGGCGAGAAACGATCAAAGAACACCGAAACAGCACAACAACAACAACGACAGCGACAAAAGAGAAACTCTCCAATGCAGTATAAGAGGGGAAGCTATCACTGTGGCTTTTCCCACGCACATCCCCCCCCCCCCCCCCACCCCCCCTTTCCTAATCTGTCCGGCAGGAAATGAGATCCGGCCTGGACCCTGCCCGTACTTTTTTGTCCGTGCTTCCTTTTCCACCCCACCCCCCCCAACCCCCCTCCGTCCGCCCCCTTTTGTCCCCCCCTCAACCCCCCCCCCCATATCCTTCCCCCACTTGTTTCCGACACTTGGAAAAAAAAAGTTGCCCTCCCTCCCTACCCCCCCCCCCCCCCCCCCACCTCCCAGCCCCCTTCTCTTATTTCCGACAGTTGGAAAAACGTCGCGTGTCTTCCTATCAAGTGGAGGGTCTGGCCTTTCTATTATTTTTATTTCTTGTGCTGTTCCATATTAGTCTTTCATTATAATGTCTGTGCGAAAAACGAAAAATGTCACAAACAAGTGGCACAGAAAAAGAAGAAGAAGAAGAAGAAAGGTATGTTGACAGACATAAGGAGTGGTCTTGTCTTCCATCTCAGGCATTCTTGTGGGTTGTTTTTTTTTGTGTGAAATGTCATGGTGTGTGTGTGTGCGGGTGGGGGGGAGGGTGTGTGTGTGTGTGTGTGTGTGTGTGTGTGTGTGTGTGTGTGTGTGTGCACGCGCCTGCATGCGTGTATGTGTTTGTGCGTGTTTGTGCGTGGTGTGTGTGTGTGTATGTGTGTGTGTGTGTGTGTGTGTGTGTGTGTGTGTGTGCGTGCGTGCCTGCGTGTATGTGTTTGTGCGTTGTGTGTGTGTGTGTGTGTGTGTGTGTGTGTGTGTGTGTGTGTGTGTGTGTGTGTGTGAGTGTGTGTGTGTGTGTGTGTGTGTGCGTGTGCGTGCGTGCGTGCATGCGTGCATGCGTGTATGTGTTTGTGCGTGGTGTGTGTGTGTGTGTATGTGTGTGTGTGTGTGTGCGTGCGTGCGTGCATGCGTGTATGTGTTTGTGCGTGGTGTGTGTGTGTGTGTGTGTGTGTGTGTGTGCGCGCGTGCGCGCGCGCGCGTACGTGCGCGTCCAACGTGCGGCGCAAGCGTTCCCACAACTACTTCCTCGTGGTAAAAACTGATTATAGATTCTTCATTTCGGATTAATGCTGACAGATCCATTCATTAAGGTTTTCGCTTTGAATGTTCTACATGCTTCTGAAACAAATGGGGAAAGAAGAAAAGCAAGACAGAAAAAAATAATACAGAAAGAACAAGAGATAGATTGAAAGAAAAGAAAAGAAAAGACAACTAGAAAACTGAGGAGGATACGTTACGTTTTTCGGAATAAAAAAAAAAGGTTCAGCATCAAAGGCAAACGTTTGACAGGAAGATCCAAAAACAGAACACTTTTTTTTATATATGGAGAAAGTGCGCACAAAACAACAACAACAACAACAACCAAACACAAATAAAAACAGTGTCTTCTTTCCAATTCAAAGAAATTTGTTTTTTGCAACAGCAACAACAAAAAAGTTATCGTTCCTGCTAATAAAACTGACACCCTGTTTCCTTTTCTATCCACTTGCTGATCAGGACACAGAGAGAGAGAGAGAGAGAGAGAGAGAGAGAGAGAGAGAGAGACAGACAGACAGACAGACAGACAGACAGAGAGAGAGAGAGAGAGAGAGAGAGAGAGAGAGGAGGGAAAAGGGTGAGGGAGAGAAAGCAGGAGAGACAATGAAAATTACAATGACAAATGTTTTATTGAGGGTAAACTGGTTAAGCTGAAAGCTTCTTTACACCATACCCTGACACAAACATAAACACACACACACACACACACACACACACACACACACACACACACACACACACACACACACACACACGCACACACACGCGCACACACACACACACACACACACACACACACACACGAAAGAAGGAGGCAAAATCGGTATGGACACGATAGATTGTAACAACAACAACAAAAAGTTAAACGCGAAACATAAGAAAATAACATGGAATGCGACTCTCTCTCTCTCTCTCTCACACACACACACACACACACACACACACACACACACAAGCTTACGCACGCATGCACACATACTTCCGAGCTCTTTTCCCTGTTTACACATTAGAGAGAGAGAGAGAGAGAGAGAGACAGACAGACAGACAGACAGACAGACAGAGAAACAGTTGTGAATATCATAAGGTGAACAGCTTTATTGTGTGACCCGAAGTTACAAATTTTCTTTCGCACTGCTTTTGTCTTCTGTCGATCGAAACAGACAGAGAGACAGACAGAGACAGAGAGACAGACAGAGACAGAGTCATTTGACAATATGACAAACTGAACGTCTTTGTTGTGTGACCCGAAGTCACAAACTTTCTTTCGCACTGCTGTTGTCTTCTGTCGAAGAAGAAGACAACAGTTTCAGTTTCAGTTTCAGTGACGCCTCCTTGAGCTACTGAAACTGAAAATGAAACTGTTGTCTTCTGTCGATCGCTTTTGTGTCATTGCTCGCGATTTCGAGTAAAAGTCAGAATCACATGCGCAAGAGTGATGGCCTAGAGGTAGCGCATCCGCCTTGGAAGCGAGAGAATCTGAGCGCGCTGGTTCGAATCACAGCTCAGCCGCCTATATTTTCTCCCCCTCCACTAGACCTCGAGTGGTGGCCTGGACCCTAGTCATTCGGATGAGACGATAAACCAATGTCCCGTGTGCAGCATGCACTTAGCGCACGTAAAAGAACCCACGTCAACAAAAGGGATAGTCCTGGCAAAATCCACTTCGATTGGAAAAACAAATAAAACTACACGCAGGAAAAAATAAAAAAAATGGGTGGAGCTGTAGTGGCGCGACGTGCTCTCCCTGGGGAGAGCAGCCCGAATTTCACACAGAGAAATACGTTGTGATGAAAAGAAGAAGAGGAGGAAAAAAAACAAAAACAAAAAAACCCCCAAAGAACGAACAGCTGGGTGGAGTGTGGGAAGTCGAAGCGAAGCGCCTTTTCTAAGAAACTCCAGGAAATGGGGGTCTGGAACCCTGATCACTGGTGAACAGTGGATTTAGGAGTTCCACGCCTAGTCGATTCGGCCACGGCAGCTCCCTAAAAAAAAAGAAAAAAAAAAGAAAGAAGAAAACAACAGCAGCCCCTTCCAGCATGAAGCCCGAAGACGAACACTTGGTCCATACACGGCGTCCAGATCTTCTCTCTGCTACTTCCCATTCCTTGTCCCTGCACAGACTTTTTTTTCCCCTTCCCAAAGTCCATTCCCTACCCCCCGTACCCCCAGCCCTCAAACTCCTGACATTGACAAAGGGGATACCATCAGGCTCAGTTCAGTTCAGTCACTCAAGGAGGCGTCACTGCGTTGGGACAAATCCATATACGCTGCACCACATCTGCCAAGCAGATGCCTGACCAGCAGCGTAACCCAACGCGCTTAGTCAGGCACAGAAATAAATATAAAAATAAGAAAATGAAAGTAAAATAAAATGACAATAATGATGGTAAATAAACAGATAAGCAAATAAATGTCAATAAACATACAGACGCGCGCGCACACACACACGCACGCACACACACACACACACACGCACGCACACACACACAAACACACACACACACACACACACAAACACACACACACACACACACACACACACACACACACACACACACACGCACGCACACACACACACACACACACACACACACACACACACACACACACACACGCACGCACGCACAAACAGATTACTATCAGGAACACCACGTCGATGCGTATCTGCTGTCAACGTCATCCTCTGCCCATCCCCCCACCCCCACCCCCTTGCCCCCCCCCCCCCCCCGCGCCACGCCACTCTGTTTATACCTTCCTACCCCACTCTCCTTCCACGAAACACACTGTTGCCTTCCCCTCACCCCCCGCTGACAAAGGAGACTGTTCAGGAACACCTGGTACCACAACCCCTGGTTCCAGTGTGTCCGCGCGTCCGCGCCGTCAGTCTATTTCCTCTTCTGAATCAATCCACGGTGTTTGACCAGGCTTCTGCTGGGACGGGGGGGAAGGGGGTGAGGGAGTGTGTGTGTGTGGGGGTGGGGGGGACAACTAAATGTCCAGACACAGCTGATTATCTCGCCTGTCTGGCTGAAACCTCTTCACACTGGGCGAAATCACTTTACTCAGGGTGGAACCTGTTTACGTATGGTGGAGACTGTTTACACAGGGTGGAACGTTTTTTTGTTTTTTTTTACATAGGGTGGAATCTCTTTACACGGGATGGAAACTGTACTGGGAGAAATCACTCTCTACAAACCGGATCTTGTTTACACAGGGAGGAGCCTGTTTACACAGAGCTGACTCTTTTACACAGGGCGGACTCTTTACACAGGGCGGACCTTCTTTACACAGGGTGGACCTCCTTTACACAGGGCGGCCTCTCTCTACACAGGGCGGACCTCCTTTACACAGGACGGACCTCCTTTACACAGGACGGACCTCCTTTACACAGGACGGACCTCCTTCACACAGGGTTGACCTCCTTCACACAGGGAGGAGCCTGTTTACACAGAGCTGACTCTTTACACAGGGTGGACCTCCTTTACACAGGACGGACCTCCTTTACACAGGGTGGACCTCCTTTACACAGGGTGGACCTCCTTCACACAGGGTGGACCTTCTTTACACAGGGTGGACCTTCTTCACACAGGGTGGACCTTCTTTACACAGGGCGGACCTTCTTTACACAGGGCGGGCTCTCTTTACACAGGGCGGATCTCCTTTACACAGGGCGGATCTTCTTTACACAGGGCGGGCTCTCTTTACACAGGGCGGATCTTCTTTACACAGGCGGATCTTCTTTACACAGGGCGGACTCTTTACACAGGGCGGACCTTCTTTACACAGGGCGGACTCTTTACACAGGGCGGACCTTCTTTACACAGGGCGGACCTTCTTTACACAGGGCGGACTCTTTACACAGGGCGGACCTTCTTTACACAGAGTGGACTCTCTTTACACGGAGAGGAACTTGTTAACTATACAGAGCGAACACTTTTTACACAAGAAGGAACCTATTTACACAAAGCGGACTCTCTTTACACATGGTGGACCCACTTTTCACAAAGAGGACCCACTTTACACGGGGCGGACTCTGTCTACACTGCAGTCCGTGATGACAAGCTCTCTCTCAATCAAATGCCCTTTAGCAAGAAACAGACAGACTACAATTAACAGGAAATCTCGATAAGACCAATATTATAGTTTTCCGCAAAAGACGTCATCTTTCGACTCATGAAAAATGGTGCTATGGTGACAGAGAAACGAAAGTAACCAATTCATATAAATATTTAGGAATGTTATTCACAACTAAATTGAGTTTGACAT
>NC_134882.1:17243914-17258914 GCF_041734735.1 Babylonia areolata
TTCCTTCACCTCACCTCAGTCTATCACTCCCCCCTCCCTCCACAAATACATCTTTTCCTTCACCTCACCTCAGTCTATCCCTCCCACCTCACTCCACGAATACATCTTTTCCTTCACCTCACCCAATTCTAACCCCCCCTCACTCCACAAATACATCTTTTCCTTCAGCGCACCCCATTCTATCACCCCCGTCACTCCACAAATACATCTTTTCCTTCACCTCACCTCAGTCTATCCCTCCCACCTCACTCCACGAATACATCTTTTCCTTCACCTCACCCAATTCTAACCCCCCCTCACTCCACAAATACATCTTTTCCTTCAGCGCACCCCATTCTATCACCCCCGTCACTCCACAAATACATCTTTTCCTTCACCTCGCCTCATTCTATCACCCCCGTCAATCCACAAGTACATCTTTTCCTTCACCTCACCTCATTCTTTCCCCCCTCCGCTCACTCCACAAATACATCTTTTCCTTCAGCGCACCTCATTCTATCACCCCAGTCACTCCACAAATACATCTTTTCCTTCACCTCACTCCTTTCTGTCCCTCTCGCTCCACAAATACATCTTCTCCTTCACCTCATCCCACTCTATCCCTCCCTCCCTCCACAAATACATCTTTTCCATCACCCTACCCTATTCTACATCCAGCTCTCTCTACCAGTAACCATCACACAACACCTGGAAGATTGAAAAGGAAACACTTGGTCAAGAACATCCTCGAACGCATATTATATATATATATTACTGCTTTTTTATTTTAATAATATCGTTTTACATCCCTTCTCTTTCCATCCACACACAAACTTTTCTCTTCCCCTACCCACAGATTTTCTCCACCACCCTTAAGCCTTCCCCTCCACCCACCCTCCCCTAACATCAGGAACACCTGGCAGATGGAGGACGGTGTATTCGGTCCGTATTTGCTGTCAACGACATCCTCTGGGGCCCCCTGCACTCCCCTCCCCACCCCACCCCCTAACCCCTTAAAAAAAAAAAAAAAAAAAAAAAAAAGAAGAAGAAAAAAGAAGAAATCTGTATCAGCGACTCACAAAGGAGACGCATCAACAACATCTGGCACCAGTCCCCTGGTACCATAGTGTCATCGAGGCCATTCACTTCCTTAGGAAAAAGTCATTGTGTGTGCGCGCGCGTGTGTGTGTGCATGTGTAGGGCATATTTTGTGTCTGTGTGTGTGTGTGCGCGCGCGCTCGCGCGTGCGTGTGAGTGATTGTTTATATCTGCAATTTGTAGTATTATCTTGGTGTATGTAGATATATATTATGTATTATGTATTGCTTTTTTCATGTGAAGAGGTATGTTATTATGCGCTATTGTGTATGTATTGCTTTACGTTAGGCACTTAGACTCCATGATATGGGGAGTTTGCGCATATAAGTACTCAATATATCTATCTATCTAACTAACTATTATTGTTGTTGTTGTTGTTGTTAGTCCCTGACAGGGATGATGGATCAATGCCAAGACACAGCTAGTTGTTCCCGTGTCTTGTTCAAAATATGGTCACTCCGAGTGCATGAAGTTAACTGTTTTGGGTTGGCCCTAAATACAGCCCACTCGTGTTCGTGTGGAGTGACACTAGCTGAAGATAAAGTCCGCGTTAATTATAATAATAATAATAAATAATAATAATAATAATAATGATGATAATAATAATGGTATTTATATAGCGCTGAGTCTTGTGCAGAGACAAATCAAAGCGCTTTCGCACCAGTCATTCACTCTAAAACTGTAGAAACTAAAGACAAGGAAGAGGCAGGAAAGGGAGGCTATTTTGGGAAGAGGTGGGTTTTATGGCCAGACTTGAAAGAGCTGAGTGTGGAGACTTGACGAAGCGAAAGAGGGAGTTCATTCCAATTGCAAGGTCCAGTCGAGTGTTTGAATCAGGGTTAGAGTGCATTAGGGGCTGTCCCAAAATTAACTCCATGCCAGTTTCTGTTTTCTAAGTTGGTAAGTTGGTAAAGTTTTAAAGGCGTGAAGTCGTTTCAGGCGAACGATTTGAATTTTCCGGGTTACGTCCCCACTAAGTCATTTCAAGGAATTACTCCATTCAGTGACGGGCGAAACAGCCGAGTGGTTAAAGCGTTGGACTTTCAATCTGAGGGTACCGGGTTCAAATTTCGGTGATGGCGCCTGGTGGGTAAAGGGTGGCGCTTTTTCCGATCTCCCAAGTCAACATAATTATCTGCAGACCTGCTAGTTCCTGAACCCTCTTCGTGTGTATACACATGCGGAAGATCAAATACGCACGCTAAAGATCCCACAATCCACGTCAGCCTTCGGTGGGTTATGGAAACAAGAACATATCCAGCATGCACACCCCCGAAAACGGAGTATGCCTGCCTACGTGGCGGGGGTAAAAACAAAACAAAAAACGGTCACACACATGATACCCAACTCGTGTGTACGAGTGAAGGCAGCCCACGAACGAAGAAGAAGACTTCATTCAGTTAACTTGGGTGTCGCGGGGTGGGAGGTGTGTGTGTGTGTGTGTGTGTGTGTGTGTGTGTGTGTGTGTGTGAGTGTGTGAGTGTGTGGGTGTGTGTGTGTGTGCGTGTGTGTGGTGTGTGTGTGTGTGTGTGTGTGTGTGTGTGTGTGTGTGTGTGTGTGTGTGAGGGGGGAGGGTACGGGGGGGGGGAGGGGGGGGGGTAATTTTTCGGCATGACACCGCCGCCCATGGACCGCGACGGGCCCCAGATGAGACTGTACATGTGAGGACTTGGGCATGAGGAGCCGGGGTAAAAGACACTAAAAGACGGGACAGAACAAAGACGTCAGTTTCACTGAAACCTCTCTGCGCCAAGTGCCAGAGGCCAGCCGAATGACTTGCTGATGTGGCCATTGTCCATCCGTTCGAACAGAAGCCAGAAAGTTTTACTGCCCTGTGTCCCTCGCGTTATCTGCCCAAAGGGGGGGGGGTAGTGTGGGGGGATGGGGGGTGGGGACGTAAACTGCCTTCAGACAGCCCGTTCTGATTGGACATGAGTCAGTTTCCTTTCCGCACGAAAGACGGGTCCGATGGTTCTTGGGTGTCCTGTCTTTGTATGCTGAAGACAGGCCGATTCTTCTTCCACTGAACTGAAACATGGTCAATACCCCTGAACAGAAAGATGGACAGAGAGAGAGAGAGAGGGGGGGGGAGGGCAAAGACAGAGACACATATAGAAAAACAGAGACAGAGAGAGGGGATTTGCGAGAGAGAAAGAGAGATAGACGGAAACAGACACACCAAGACAGAGACAGACAAAGACAGAGAGAGTCAGATAATTAGAGAGTGAGAATGAACGAGAAACGAGATAGAGAGTGAGAGAGAGAAGAGAAAGAGAGTGAGGGAGGGAGGGAGGAGAGAGAGAGAGAGAGAGAGAGAGAGAGAGAGAGAGAGAGAGAGCTAGAAAGATAGACAAGACAGAAACAGACAGCGAGACAGAAACAGAGAGACACGGAGAGAGAGAGAGGGAGAGAGAGACAGAGAGAGGTGATACATCAGGATAAAAAAAATGACCAGCAACCAATTTCACGACTAAAAAAAAAAAAATTTAAAAAAGTCCTTCTCGGGCGTAATACATATACACATACTAATATCGAGTACCCACAAACACGACAATGACACCAAACAAAACGAATTGAGCATTCGTTTTCTGGTGCTCATTCTTAAAAATCTATTCTGAACAAAATCAGAAAAGACAAGAAAAGAAAAAAAAAGGTGACAAAAGAAAGGAAAAATGCAACTGTTCAAATTCATAAAGTCAACAATCCTACAACAACTAGATCAACCACAAGTACACGTGCTGACTTTTACGAATGCAACCACCCTTCCCATCTACCCCCCCACCCCACCCCAACCCCACCCCCCACCCCCCAAAAAAACCCATCAGATTGGCAATGCTTGAAACCACTCAACTTCATAAAGCCCACACGCATTCAAAACTCGATCGATCAAAACCTTTCCAAAAAAGTATACAGTCGATACACGTTTAAAGTCCTCCCAAAGGCAGACAGATCGAAACCACTCAAGGTACGGAAGCCAAATGTTCCTCACTTCTTACACACCATTACGGCCACCGCTTTCCCCACAATCCTCGCTACCTCCCAAAGCTTAGAAGTGACCAAATATTCCATCAGGGAAAACTACACTTTGTTTTTAAAGGCCTACCCATTGCTATACTTTCAAAAGGCTTAAACATTAAGACACTAATACTCCACCAGGCAAAATTCGTTACCGATCAATCCGAAAAATACAGAGAAAATCCCTTGCTTGAAACGTGTTCAGCCCGCTGTGAAAACTGTTTCCTCCCCCACCCCCCTTTTTTTTTCTCTTTCCGTTCAGCCATCCCACTTCCACACAGGACGACCAGCCAGCACTCACGCCAGTGAGCACTCCATCATGTCCCACCCAGGCCTATCGCTGGAACCATGTAACTATTGCATGCACGACATTTCCTGTTGAGCCGTGGGA
The DNA here is from genome assembly GCF_041734735.1 of Babylonia areolata. Taxonomy (NCBI): domain Eukaryota; kingdom Metazoa; phylum Mollusca; class Gastropoda; order Neogastropoda; family Buccinidae; genus Babylonia; species Babylonia areolata. The sequence goes on from NC_134882.1 coordinate 17,248,398, forward strand.
TGCTTTCTGCGGATGGTCGCAGACACTTTCACTCACTCGCGCACGCACGCATGCACGTCCGCACGCACCCGGGTGTTGGATTAGGGTTGGGTGGGGTGTGAGAGCGAGAGAAACTGAGTTAAAGAATGAGAGAGAGAGACAAAGAGAGAGAGAGAGAGGGAGCGGTGGGAGGAGTGAAGAGAGTAAGAGAGACAATGTTTGTGAGTGAGGGTGAGAGAAGAGAGAGAGAGAAAGAGAGAGAGAGAGCAAGAGAAAGAGAGACAGCGAGAGAAAGAGACAGAGAGAAAGAGAGACAGCGAGAGAAAGAGAGAGCGAGAGAAAGAGAGAGAGCGAGAGAAAGAAAGAGAGAGAGAGCGGGGGAAAGGGATGTGGGAGGAGTGAAGAGAGTAAGAGAGACAATGTTTGTGAGTGAGAGTGAGAGAAGAGAGAGAGAGACAGACAGACAGACAGACACACAGAGAGAGAGAGAGAGAGAGAGAGAGAGAGAGGTGGGAGGAGTGAAGAGAGTAAGAGAGACAATGTTTGTGAGTGAGGGTGAGAGAAGAGAGAGAGAGAGAAAGACAGACACAGAGAGAGAGAGACAGCGGTGGGAGGAGTGAAGAGAGTAAGAGAGACGATGTTTGTGAGTGAGGGTGAGAGAAGAGAGACAGAGAGAGAGACAGACAGACAGACGCAGAGAGAGACAGACAGACAGACAGACAGACAGAGAGGGGGGGGTAGGGATGAGGGAATGGAGTGGAGAAAGTAAGATGGATAGTGTGAGTGAGGATGAGATACACACACACACACACACACACACACACACACACACACACACACAAATATATATATGTATACATATGAAGACTCACAGACAGACAGACACAGAGCGACAGACAGAGAAAAGCCCCACCAACGACCCAATGCCAATGCCCCAATCATTCATCACAAAGAGAAGAAAGCAAGTCTGCTGGAGGAAAGGATTTCGTGGTATCCTCGTCCTGTCTGGAACTTCCGTGTCTCAATCATTCATTTGTTCAGGAGAACAGCAAGCACGTCTGATGGGGGATTCGGGATACACTCGCTTACTTCCTGTTAGAAAGAAATGGAAATCAAACAAAAAATCCTCATCCACGTTTTCATTAAGCCATGAACAGGCGCTGGAAACACAGCCACGGTCGAAGAAGATGGAGCACATGTGTTGTACTCAATGATGCCAATGATATATCCCGACAGCAGCCAATAGACCGCGGGTTCACGATACGTCACAGACTTGGAGGGAGGGTAGTGGAGGAAGGGAGGGGGGCTTGGGGGAGGGGGGGGGGGTAGGAATATGCTTTCGTGACCCACTGTTCGCTTATGTCGAAGTTCTGTCGCTTATCATTATCCACCTTGTATTCATTTGCTAAGCCATTGAACAGTCTGGTGTTGATCTTAAGTCTTAGTATATCATTTGCTAAGCCATTGAACAGTCTGGTGTTGATCTTAAGTCTTAGTATAGTACGACGCCGTCTTATGTTTATTCTCTTACTGTAATTAGTGCATAGGCATGCCAGCGATAATTGTGAAGTTTATGTCAACCTAGCATTTACAGTTTTAATGTTTTTGATGCGTTCTTACTGAATGGCTGTGTCACTCGTGCACTGTTTGTGTAACATACACTACGAAAAAATCTCTCTAACTGGGGATATAGTTACGTGTTCTGTATTCTGTCTCATTCCTTCTGGTTTTCTCAGTCCAGTGATGCCAACAAACTGCAGACACTCCACGACGATTAATCGTTCCTGCTTCTGCTTCCCTCCCCTTTCTATCTGTCTGTCCGTTTTTCTTCTTGACACGTCTTTGCTTCTTAAGATCTTTCCTTTTGTTCTGTCGTTTTGTTTGTCTTTTATTTTATTTCCATTGTTCTCCCTTCCCTAAATCTTTATCAAGAAAATATACATGTACACATAAACACTATAGCAAACAAAAAAAATTAACAGCGTGTAATCGTTCTCAAGCACAGATAAAATGACATTTTTCTTCCCGTACGTCTGTACTTTCGTTCTTTCTTTTTTCTTCTTTGCTTTATTTCTTAATTTATTCATTTATTTCTTCATCTCTTCATTTATTTACTTCCTTATTGATCTAATTTAATGAATTTATTCATCTTTTGCTTTTCGCCTGCAAGTGACCACCACCAGTGATCACACGTTTTCACTGCACAGTCTCACCTTTGTGTACCACGCACTGACCAAAGCAGACACCGTGCACCAGGAGGACTCCACAGGATGTGTCCGCTGACTGATGAAACGCAGAGACTCCCACAGCCACGACCCCCCACTCAAAGATGCTTGTCCTTATCCCACTTATATCTATGGTCCGTCCCACAATATACATATATATATATATATAATGCTTCAGCGTCTGCTTGCTATTCGTAGCGCCACTCCTATCAGACCTGTCAGATCTCCCCCGATGTCGCGGGGCTGTCAACTGAAACAGCTGACCGACGTCGGATTGGTCCTGTACTATTTTGAGCAGGGAATATATTCTGAGCAAGCACCGACTGCTGCAGAGACGGCTCAAGAAAGTCACGGGCAGGAAGTCTGTGCTATGTTTAGGTCCGCGTGCACATGGTGTCATTTCGTTCACCGTGAGGACAGAAGCAGAAACTGCTGAGGGAGGCAGACGTAAGAGGCTGGTGGTGGGGGGGGGGAAGGTTGGGGGCAGGAGGGAGGTTGGGGGGGGGGGGGGGGGGGGGCGGCTGGTGGAGAAAAAACCCGATGAACTTACAACATTGCAAAAAAGACAGAAAAAACAATTTGCAGTGACCCTGGTTTTGACCACACAACCGACAGATCTGCTGGAAGCCAGTGAACAGTTCTGTGCGGTGCACAAATGATTCTTCAATGAGTTATGGGAGGAGGAGCAGGAGGAGGAGGAGGAGGAGGAGGAGAAGAAGATGAAGAAGAAGAAGAAGAAGAAGAAGAAGAAGAAGAAGAAGAAGAAGATGATGATGATGATGATGATGATACGAGGGGCAACGAATGAATACTGTATGATAATGCATTTGACCATAAGCACATATACATACCTCGGGGGTAAAGGGAATTAGCTATCGGAGAAAGCTAATCACAATTAGGATAATATGATTCCCAAGAGAGAGAGAGAGAGAGAGAGAGAGAGACAGAGAGAGAGAGAGAGAGAGAGAGAGAGAGAGAGAGAGAGAGAGAGAGGGAGAGAGAGAGAGAGTGAGAGAGAGATCGAGAGAGAGAGAGGGAGAGTGAGAGAGAGAGAGAGAGAGAGAGAGAGAGAGAGAGAGCAAAGCAAAAACGAGAAGACATGATGATCCGAATGCATGAGGGAGCATTCATGGCCGCCATCCGAAAAATATGATTGGGGTCACAAAGGTGATGATTATGGATCACAAAGATGATGATGATGATGATGGTGATGGTGATGATAATGGTGGTGATGATGGTGATGATGCTCGACGTCTAGTAAAGCATCCAAACTGCTGCATCACGCGCCTTGGAAGCGGTCCCAGCGCAGCACTGTTCCCACACATGGTGGAACTGTTTTCCGCTCGTCGCTAGATCCACATTCCCTTCCTTTCTCTTTCGTGCCGTGGGAGAATCGCTTAGGAATTCTGATCCAGTCTTCGTTCGTTCACTAATGACGGGCGCAATAGCCGAGTGGTTAAAGCGTTGGACTGTCAATCTGAGGGTCCCGGGTTCGAATCACGGTGACGGCGCCTGGTGGGTAAAGGGTGGAGATTTTTACGATCTCCCAGGTCCACATATGTGCAGACCTGCTAGTGCCTGAACCCCCTTCGTGTGTATATGCAAGCAGAAGATCAAATACGCACGTTAAAGATCCTGTAATCCATGTCAGCGTTCGGTGGGTTATGGAAACAAGAACATACCCAGCATGCACCCCCCCGAAAACGGAGTATGGCTGCCTACATGGCGGGGTAAAAACGGTCATACACGTAAAAGCCCACTCGTGTGCATACGAGTGAACGCAGAAGCAGAAGTAGAAGAAGTTCGTTCACTAATGATCAGAGTCCGAGGCCCAGTTTCCGTATGGTGATCTGTCCGGTGGAAAGACAGCATCCTCCGATTTTCCATCCACCTAGGTGTCAATAGGTACCTGACTTCGGTCAAGGACAGTTAAAACGGCGGAAGGAGAGGATTGGGCCCCGCCTTCCTACGCCGAGCCCAGGACACAGTGGGTGTGATTTCACAGCCCCGATGGCCGTCGAAGGTTATAGGACCGACCTGACCTTTCTCTCCGGTAACTCCACGTTTCCTGGAATTCTGCGGACGGGTATGCTTGGCGGTATTTTTCATCTCTGGTGAGGTTTTGGTAGTTTGATATACGGATTCTTGTATTTTCAACTGACCAGTTGCAAGGACTGAATGTTTTGCCCCCACAGCAGCGGCCTCTGTGGTATAACCAACATTTCCACATATTGGGGAGGCGGGGTCAAAAACTAGGGTTTAACCGCTTGTGGATTTCGCCTGTTTTATGACTAAAGTTCACCATGGAGGCTTTCATAGTCTATTCAAAAACGCAACACAACTGATTCGTGTGTGTGTGTGCATCTGTGTGTGTGTGTGTGTGTGTGTGTGTGTGCATCTGTGTGTGTGTGTGTGTGTGTGTGTGTGTGTGTGTGTGTGTGTGTGTGCATCTGTGTGTCTGTGTGTGTGTGCTTGCTTACATATGAATTAGAATGGAGGTGATGGTGGTAGAAGGGTATCGACACCAAACCTTTACAACGGGGTTTTGAAAATCAACTTTTCACTTTTTTGCGCTTTTTGTTGACTGCAAAACCTCGTTTTAGTGATCGAACATTATTATGTAAAACAGAAAGTCGTTCCAATTTACTTACACAGGGCAAGGGGATTAAAAACAAAAAAAAAGCGTTTCATTTTTTGGGGGGGATGGACCACAGTTTAAGAAAGGACAGTTGTCACCAGAACAGAACTGTTTCCTATCCAGTTCCCCTCTTCAAATGTGTCTATGATGGCTGCATTAACAGGGACTCGGCGCAAAATTACGTCCTTAATTCTGATGATGGAAATGCCGCATCATTTCAAAGCGAGTGTTAAAGGTTCCATGGCCTTATACGACGGCAGGGGCAGTGAATTAGTACTCACTGTGTCAAGGGCAAGGCGGGGCCCAGTCCTCTCCTTCCGTTGCTTTCAACCTTCCAAGTCTGGCACACACTTACACCTGGGTGGAGTAAGAAGCATTGAAGTGAAGTGTCTTTGCTTGGGACACGTCACCTTGCCGAAACACAGCTTCGAACTCGGTTCATGGCGAGCACTGAATACTCATAGGTCCACCGCTTAACTGATTCTAGCACGATGCCGTCATTGTTTACATAGTGACAAGTGCGACTCTTGTTCTTCCACGACCACCATTAGTTTTCTCATGATCATATTGCTTTCACACCATTAATTTTCTCATGATCATATCGCTTTCACACCACTAATTTTCTCATGCCCATATCGCTTTCAGAACGACCACCATTAGTTTTCTCATGCTCATATCGCTTTCACACCATTAGTTTTCTTATGCTCATATCGCTTTCACACCATTAGTTTTCTCATGATCATATTGCTTTCACACCATTAATTTTCTCATGATCATATCGCTTTCAGAACAACCACCGTTAGTTTTCTCATGATCATATTGCTTTCACACCATTAATTTTCTCATGATCATATCGCTTTCAGAACAACCACCATTAGTTTTCTCATGATCATATTGCTTTCACACCATTAGTTTTCTCATGATCATATCGCTTTCAGAACGACCACCACTAGTTTTCTCATGATCATATTGCTTTCAGAACGACCACCACTAGTTTTCTCATGATCATATTGCTTTCAGAACGACCACCATCAGTTTTCTCATGATCATATCGCTTTCAGAATGACCACCATTACTTTTCCCATCATCTTTTCGCTTTCAGAATTAGAACCGGGTGCAATTATTGAGATAACAAAACCCCGTCTGGATCTTCACACACTGCGTACTCTCTCCCAGCTCTAAATTCTAAATGAAGTCAAAACAAGTTTTCGTGATCAGGGAAGTGTTTGAACGCTATATGATCCAAATGATATAACTTCTTTAGAAACTTGTCACCTGCAACACATAAGATTAGAGCCACATATATGGCATTTGGTGGTAGTGCCAATCCATGCAAAATTTATTTTTGCAAAACAGTGACTGTGTGATAAGGTGGCCTTACCAAAATGTGAAAACGAGAGAGAGAGAGCGAGAGAGAGAGAGAGAGAGAGAGAGAGAGAGAGAGAGAGACAGACAGACAGACAGACAGACAGACAGAGACAGAGAGAGAGAGACAGAGAGAGACACAGACAGAGACAAAGACAGAGAGGCACACACACACACACACACACACACACACACACACACACACACACACACACACACAGACAGTGATAGACAGACAGACGGAAGTCGAAACTGAAATCGTTTTCTAGAATGCTTGGGTCTTCTCTGATAACGTACCGATATCGTATCAGATGCGAGAGAGAGAGAGAGAGAGAGAGAGAGAGAGAGAGAGAGAGAGAGAGAGAGAGAGAGAGAGACAGACAGACAGACAGACAGACAGACAGACAGACAGACAGACTGAGAACGAACGAAAAGTTATTTTAAGAGGGTAATGGGATGAGCACTATTAGTTTTTTTTATCCGGCCTTCTGAAAAAAAAGAGACTGCATGCACAAAAGCAAATTCTTTACACATAAAGAGAAAGACAGACAGACAGACAAACTAACATACAGACGGAGGCAGAGACAGAAATATGTCTGGGACCAGACATTAAATCCACCCCCCCCCCACTCCTTCCCTTCTTGCCCCTCCACACGCAAAAACTTATCTGAAGTAAAGTTTCATTTCGAAAAAAAAAGAAGAAAAAAAATGTACTAACCTTCAACGAAAACTCCGTGAAGTCACGGCTCTCACACACACTGCACGAACGTTTCAGACTAAAACTCAGCCGCTGTGACAACTGCTGGCGACAACAACAGCACCACCACCACCACCACCACAACACACACACACACACACAGCTCCTTTCCCCTCCCTCCTCTCCCACACCACAGTAGCTGTCCACACACAATTTTTTCCCACACCTCCGAGAATTTTTAGAGACCAGCGACTTAAAGGGTTTCCTTTCCCTCATTCACTCACTCACTCACAGCCTTTGCAACAGGCACTGGACAAGTGGACACTTTACTTCTCTCGCCGCGTTGCACGTGCTTGTAATGACTTTCCGTGGAGCAAAGGAGAGGAGAGCAGAGAGTTCTAAACGAACGGGGGGAACTGCCCCCCCCACCCCCCCTGTTGTTAACTTCCACTTCATGAAGTCCAACACACTGCTGCTCACACCTTCTACAAGTCTTGCGTACCACTCTCCACACCATCCCCTCCCTTAGACGGGGTTTCCCAGACAACACCCCCACCCCCTCCCCTCCCCTCCCCCCCCCCCAAAAAAGAAAAAAAAAAGAAAAAAGAAAAAGAAACACCACTGTTTCGTTTCTTGGCTCGAGTCGAAAGAAAAGGAGCGGAGGGTGGGGGATGTGAGGTGCGGGAGATGGTGAGGGTGGGAGGGGAAGTGACGTTTGGACAACTTCCGGTCGCCACACACGGCGCAGACGGAACGGCGCTATATCGCCGGGCTGAGAAAAGGCTTCACGGTTGTCTGAGGAGAGAGGGAGTCTAGTCGGCAGTGAATCGGTTGATACCAAAAAGGACCGCCACCACCGCACCGCCGCCGTTCTTGCCTTTTCACGACAAGTTTCTGTCAACGACTGGTGAGGACGACTGAGAAAGAAAAAAAAAACGTACAAAAAAGTGATTTCACACACACACACACACACATAGACACACACACACGCGCGCGCGCGCTGAGACATCAGTGTTTGTCACCGAGTAACGTATTTCACGTGCGGTGTGTGCTGGAGACACTTGCCCTTACCTGTCTGTTGATGAACAGAACACACGTCATTCAGCCTCAAGCCACCAAAAACTGTTGGGACGCTTGTGATGTATGGAAATCAGAACAAGGACTATTTCACGACAGCAGCCATGCGGTGGTGGTGGTGGGGGTTATTGTTGTCGCTGTTGGTGGTGCGTGCGATGTTGGCCGTAGTGGGATGGTGGTGGTGGGATAGTGGTGGTGGTAGTGGTGGGATGGAGGTGGTGGGATAGTGGTGGTGGTAGTGGTGGTGATGGTAGTGGTGGTGGTATGTTGGTGGTGTTGGTAGTGAGAGGTTTGTGGTGGTGGTGGGAGGCTGTTGTTGATGGTGGTGGTAATGGTGTTGGCAGTGAGAGGTTAGTGGTGGTGGTGGGAGAATCAGATTCAGAATCAGATTAACTTTATTATCTCAGTAGAGAAATTAAGTGTGGTGAAGTCTGAGATCGCCGCTCGCATGCAAGCCACCCATGCACACTTATTGTACATACATGTGCACAACATATCAAACAGACACAGCGGTGAAATAAATATAAATGAATACTAATCCGCGAAACAGGTTGGCCGTGGTGGGCGAGAGTGGAGCTGGGAGTATGGTGGATGGGAGGGAGGATGAAGGAGGTGTTGGTGAGCGGAGGAGGGGCGTGGGGAAGGGGCTGGGGCATTGTGAAGGGGGAGGGGGGAGGAGGGGGAGATGCCTTATGGGATCGCCTCCCTTCCACCAACAAGCAGACCCTAGGGACAAGAGCTGTCCACTTGAACGGGGGTGGGGGAGAGGGGGGAACAAGCGGCTTGCACCGACATAGACACAGACACGCACAGAAGTCGTCGCCTGGCTGGCTGTATGTATGCATGTATGTATGTAGAGCTGTTGGTTTTCCGGCTGACGACCTCTCTCACTCTGGGTTCGCTGGGGACCAAGAGGAGGGTGAACAATCACTTGCACCTCTGTCAACAAGCCGCCAAGTACGTGGAGCTGGCTCTGCTACTTCAGGAAGCAGGAGAGAGGAGAGGAGAGAGAGTTGGGAAGTAAGGGAAGAGCAGGGAAGGGCAGCGTTGTGCGTGTGTGTGTGTGTGTGTGTGTGTGTGTGTGTGTGTGTGTGTGTGTGTGTGAACGAAAGAGAGAGAGAGTGTGTGTGTGTGTGTGTGAACGAAAGAGAGAGAGAGAGAGTGTGTGTGTGTGTCTGCTTGCGTCAAAGTCAAAGTGAACATTTTATTTCAAGATAATAAATTTGAGAAGTAACAATTGACCTTTAACAGTGTGTGTGTGTGTGTGTGTGTGTTGTCTTCAGTTTAACGTCTTCCACTTGAAGTGATATTAAACGAAAATAAAACAAAACAAAAACAACAACAACAACAACAAAAAACCGTGGGGGTAGGGGTTGTGGTAGGGGGAGGGTTAAAAGTAACCCCTGTGTGTGTGTGTGTGTGTGTGGTGTGTGTGTGGTGTGTGTGTGTGTGTGTGCGTGTGTGTGCTTGCGCGCGTGCGCCCGTGTGTGTCAGTGTGTGTCAGTGTGTGTGTGTGCATGTGTGTGTGTGTGTGTGTGTGTGTGTGTGTGTGTGAAAACTACGTGAGAGGGGAGGGTAGGGGGTGAGGGCAATGTCCTTACAGGTCCGTGAGAGGAGTGACAAGCGGCGTGAGGAGAGAGGTGAAGAGAAAGAAGCAAGTGGCCATTCAGATCATATCATAAAAGGGGACACACAATGCCGGTGTCCTCTTCCAAAACGATCCCCAAACGTTCGCATCAAACGATGCCATCATGAAAACGCTTTCTCATATAACGGGATCAAAAAGGTTATCATTATGATACCATCTCTCTATCTCTCTGTCTCTCACTGTCTCTCTCTCTCTCTCTTGAGCAATGACGTGGGCGCACAATACCCTCCTCCCCACAGACATACAATGTACGCAATGTACACACGAGCACACACACACACACACACACACATAGACACGCACACACACACATAGACACACACACACACACGTACACACACATACACACACACACACACACACTCCAGAGAGTTGGACATCTGTGAGTTTAAAAAAACAAAACTTTTCAACTTAAATTCGAAAAGTTCATCGCTCCTGGATTTTTTCACTGTATAAAATCAAACGACGCAAAAAAACAACAACAAAAAACAAACAAACAAAAACACACGCATCTCCCCTTCCTCCACGCACGCACACATACAAACACATAAGCGCGCATACACACACACACACACACACACACACACACACACACACACACACACACACACACACACGTTTCAACTTTCAAGTTTTAATTATCCTTTCACTCCTATTGGAGTATGGAGGATTACTGCAAAATAATCTTTTCATGCCCAGAACAAACATTTCCAAATACACAGCAATGTCACATTAAAGTTGAGAAAACACAAATGTCTTTTAACTCCAAAAGTATAGCTAGGCAACATTTGCAAATCTAATCATCTTACTTACAGCTAAAATTACTTTTTTTGCCTCCTTTGAGCATATTACAAAACTTAAAAACCGATTTTGGAGAGAAGTATTTTT
>NC_134882.1:17268914-17281414 GCF_041734735.1 Babylonia areolata
GTGTGTATGGGGGGCAGGGAGGTGCATGTGTGTGTGTGTGGGGGGGGAGCAGGGAGGTGCATGTGTGTATATAGGGGGCGGGGAGGTGCATGTGTGTGTATGGGGGGCAGGGAGGTGCATGTGTGTGTAGGGGGGGGGCAGGGAGGTGCATGTGTGTGTATGGGGGGCGGGGAGGTGCATGTGTGTGTATGGGGGAGCAGGGGAGGTGCATGTGTGTGTATGGGGGCAGGGAGGTGCATGTGTGTGTATGGGGGGCGGGGAGGTGCATGTGTGTGTATGGGGGGCGGGGAGGTGCATGTGTGTGTATGGGGGGCGGGGAGGTAGAGTTGGGGATTTAAACGAAGAGTCCTGTCGACTTCAGGACTGTGCTCGTGCTGAGACATGATGGAAAACGATTATCATCATTTTTCATCGTTGATTATATCCCAGCCGACCGCACGTAGCCATGACAACAATACACTGCAAGCAAAAAGACTTGGGCAGGGTTCCGAAAAAGGCCATAGCGTTCGATGTTTGTCTTGCAGGTTTCAGATCAATGGTTCAATTCCGGGCTGTGCCTGGTGGTTAGAGAGTCAAGATTTTTCCATTTCGCCCTGGGGAACATATTGTACCACATGCTGACTTGATGGCTCTTTAACCATCTACAGACGTCGGCAAGAAACACGCACACACACACACACACACACACACACACACACACACACACACACACACACACACACACACACACATTCATTTATGTGCTGGTATGGAAGTTTGGGAGTGAGGAGTAAGCGTGTTTTGAACGATGTCATGAGTGTATGTAGTAAAATTGTGGGAGTGAAACAAGCTAGTATGCAAGAGCTGTATGAAAGTCGAGTGATTAAAAAAAGCAGGCAGATAGCAACTGACGACACCCATATTTTAGCAAAGTATTATGAGCTATTGCCATCAGGACGACGCTACAGAACTTTTAAGTTGAAATCCAGAGCTCTGAAGACTTTTATTCCACGTTCAATCCACCTTTTAAATTCTTGAGAACTGTGTGTGTGTGTGTGTGTGTGTGTGTGCGCGCGCGCACTCTCGTGTGAGACGTGTGAAAGTCCGTGCATGATAGGCTGTACCTTGTTCTAGTTGTGGTTGTGTGTGTGTGTGTGTGTGTGTGTGTGTGTGTGTGTGTGTGTGTGTGTGTGTGTGTGTGTGTTTACTGAGCTTAAAACGTGACAATTGGTTATAATGAATGTGCAATATGTAGGAAGAATAATGTGCAATGTGCAGGATGAGTGTGCAATGAATATGTCTAATGCTAACGTCCATATTCTAAATATATTTCTGTTTAATAATTACGATGTAATAATTGATTGCAATGTTTTTAAGAGCGAATATGTGAAATGCTTTTATTTGAGAACATATGTTTATTACTCTTGTTTAATCAAGTTATCCGCGTGTGTGGGGTGGGGGGGCGGGGGGGGGGGGGGGCGGTGCGGGTGTGTGCTGATTATCTGGTTGTGGTTTTCCGCAATTCATCTTTATTCTTATCTTATCTGTCTATTATAATCAATGTGCAGTATAGTAGGCTATGTTTATAATTATATTCAAATAATGTTTCTTAATTCTTTCTGTTTTTACATTAAGAATACTAGTTATTACCTGCAGTGTGTGGATGTATGTATGAAACGATGTATGTGATATTTTTTACATTTGTATCTTCGTAATATTTGTTGGGGCTGTTGTTGGCTTTTACAGTTATGGTCCCCATGTTGTTTACTTGTCTATGTTGTGATAATGCACCTGACCAAATTTCTCCAGTTGGAGATAATAAAGTTATTTTTATCTTATCTTATCTTACACACACACACACACACACACACACACACACACACACACACACACACACACACACAGAAAACATGAACAGGACGCACATTAAAACCCTGTATTTCATGTCAGCATTTGAAGAGTCATACAAATACGGAACATTCATCATGCGCTCGATCCCGGAAACGGAGTATGGCTGCCTAAATGGTAGGTTAAGAACGGAGAAACACGAAAAAGCCCACTCACATAAATGAGTGAACATGGGATTGAGAAGTCGGCGAACCCAAGAGAAGGGGGAAAAGAAAGAGAAGGAGAAGACGATACAGGGACCTCTCACACTTTCTAGATGTGTGTGCTTTCCCACTGGGCCCCCTGCTGTCTCTGCCCATTATTTCATTATCTTCATCCCAATTCTCTTCATTCATAACATGACCATGGGCAGTTTTTGCAGCTTTTGCCATGGCAGTAAAACACCGTCTGGTCCGAAAAATCCTAAGCCCAAGGAAATGACCATCACACACCACCATGGAACCAACCACCAGCTGATCCTTCCTCCAGTACCACTGGTGGCTGTTTATGAGCTAATGGAACATAAGAGCAACAATAAAACCTCTTCCAATACCACTTTGGTGGCTGTTTATAGAATAACAGTTTCAGTTTCAGTAGCTCAAGGAGGCGTCACTGCGTTCGGACAAATCCACATACGCTACACCACATCTGCCAAGCAGATGCCTGACCAGCAGCGTAACCCAACGCGCTTAGTCAGGCCTTGAGGAAAAAAAAAGAAAAAAAAAGGTAGTAGTAATAATAATAACAATAATAATAATAAAATTAATAACAATAATAAATAAATAAATAAACAAATAAATAAATAAATAAGATAACAATGATGATAAATAAGCAAATAGATGTAAAACATGAAAACACACATTCACATATACACACCGAACATGCAGTTTCACAGATATGAAAGCACAGTTAAATAGATATAAACGTACATGAGCTCCAACACACATACACACACCACACACATTACCCTGCACCTCCTCTACCTCCCTCCTCCACACACTCATTTCTAGTCTACGTATCGCAGCTTCCACGGCACACACACACACACACACACACACAGATGAACACTTACTTGTACAAGCACACACACATATGCCCATATCTCCACACACATATATACAAAGATAGATATAGATATATATATATATATATATATATATATATATATATATACGTTCCAATATCCTGTTGCTCCCACAGTGTAGGCATGCATACACTCACATACCTCATCCTCTACCCCACCTCCCCCCGAACCCCCACCTCCCCCCCTCACACACACACACACACACACACACACACACACACACACGTGCACAGAACTCTACTGACACTTGTGTACACTTACACTCTCGCGCATGCACAAACGCACTCAAAAATACAGACCCACACATGCACACAAACACACACATACACACACGCAGAGGCTGCCACTGATTGGCCGCAAGAGGGATGGGAAAAGATCTCTGATGCCAAGCACGTGGCGTCTAGTGGGTATTATAGAATAATAAAAGAGCAGGAATAAAGAAAACTCCTTCAGTATCGCCCCGGTGACTGTTTGTGGAATAATAAAACACAGCAACAATAATGGAAACTTCTCTAACCACTTTGATGGCTGTTTGTGAGAATTAAACAGCAACAATAATGGAAACTTCTCTAACCACTTTGATGGCTGTTTGTGAGAACTAAACAGCAACAATAATGGAAACTTCTCTAACCACTTCGATGGCTGTTTGTGAAAACCAAATAGCAACAATAATGAAAACTCCTCTAACCACTCTGTTAGGTTCAGTTTCAGTTTCAGTAGCTCAAGGAGGCGTCACTGCGTTCGGACAAATCCATATACGCTACACCACATCTGCCAAGCAGATGCCTGACCAGCAGCGTAACCCAACGCGCTTACTCTGTTAGCTGTTTGTGAGCTAACAGAAATAACAACAATAATGGAAACCCCTCTAACCACTTCGATGGCTTTTTGTAAGCTAATAAAACAGAGCAGCAACAGTGGAAACCTCTCTAACGTCCACGACAGTTATTGGTCAGGGTTTCCAACGAAGGTCGGAGGGGGGTGGATCAAATGAAACGGAAACTTGGCCGCTGCCTTCTGCTGGCGGTCTGAGGGAAACGGGTGTAGCGACGATGGGAAGTGGAGGTTATCATGGTGCCACTCCACTTCACACAGCCAACACATGGGACTCTCGGCAAGCAGTCTGGGGAAAGGTGAGGGTGGGACTGACTGGGACAGAGAGAGAGAGAGAGAGAGAGAGGGAGGGAGAGGGAGGGAGAGAGAGGGAGAGTGTGGACTGAGGGACTGGAACAGAGAAGGAGAGAGAGAGAGAGGGTGGGTGTGCGGAGGAAGAGACAGAGGGACAGGGGGTGCAAGAAGAAGAAAAAGAGAGAGAGAGAGAAGGAGAAAGAGATAGGATGCAGTGAGGAAGAGAGCTTGTAAGTGTGTGTGGGAGGAAGAGACAGAGAAAGAAAGAGAGAGAGAGGTGCGGGAAAGAAGAGAGAGAGAGAGAGAAAGGGAGAAAGAGAAAGAGAGGGAGGGGAAAGGGAGGAAGAGAGAGAGAGAGGGGGGAGAAGTAGGTAGAGAGTGGGTAGAGTAGATACAGAAAAACAGAGAGAGAAAAAAGGCTGGATGGGAGAAATAAAGAGGGAAAGAGAAGAAGTAGGAAAAAAGGAGGAGAAAGAAGAGGAGCAGGAGAAAAAGAAACGCTGTGACCTCTCACACTTTCCAGAGAGAGACAAGAGAAAAGAGAGAGAGAGAAAGAGGGGGAAAGGGAGAAAGAGGAAGACAGAGGGGTAGAGAGGAGACAGAGAGACAGACAGTAAAAAGGGGAGGTGGGTGGGAAAATGAACGAGGGAAAGAGAAGATGGAGTAGGAGGAGTAGGAGCAGGAAGAAAACCAATGCTAGGACCTCCTGCTCTTTTCAGATGTGTGTCTCACCCACTGGGACCCTAGCTGCCCTAGCCCATTACTTCCTTATCTTCATCCGGATTACCTTCATTCACAACATGACTGAGGGCCTGTTTTTCCCCCCCAGACATTGCCATGGCAGTAAAACACCGTCTGGTCCGAAAATCCTCAGCCCCAGGTAATGACCATCACACACCGCCAGGGAACCAGCCACCAGCTGATCCCTCCTCTAGCACCACTCTTCTGTCAACACACGGTACTCGCCACAGGCGATCGTTCAAACTCAGGCAGGGAATACGGTACCGCGTGCATGTCGAATAGTGTGTCAAGTCATATGTGGCTGCAGTCATTATTTTTTTTATTACTATTATTATCATTATTATTATTATTCTAGTATTATCATTATCATCTAAAATTATCATAATCAACAAAACTTCTTGTATTTCTTTTCAACCTTGAATGTATTGCATACCATTTCAAGAAGAGAAACAGGAAGAAAGAAAAAAGAGATAAAAAATGAAAGATAGTTTAAAGTATATAATCATGTTCTGACAGTTAAAAAATCATACTATTTGTTTAACTTGCATATATTATTCACACAAAAAGTACAAAAGAAAAAAGAAAGAAAGAAGGAAAGAAAGAAAGAAATAAAAAAGAAAGAAAGAAAGAGAGAAAGAAAGAAACTGATTCTGTATGCATGTACTTTCATCCACATTTCTCCTGGAACCAGGAAAGCCAGCAGATTCCCATCCGTCACAATGCCAGACACATTCAAAGAGACGCCAATATGGACATAATCTTCTTGACAACCGTGTCAAATGGCCAAAGCTAGCCAAATTCATAATCCCTCGCGAGCATGTGTTCTTCTGAATTTGTTTTTGGGTCTACAGTGCAAAATGACCGATTCAGCGTTATTCTCCCAAGAAGCTGTTCCCTTAGAAATCCATAACTGTCCAACCAACGGTCGTTGGCCTTCTATTTTCAGACATAAAAGGAGAAGACACATACCAAAAATAGTAAATCCTGCCCAAGAAAGGCAAGTAATGTGTCGGAAGGCGTAGTCGTCTGTGTGTGGACTCACAGAACTCTTCCCGGCACTAATCATGCCACGTTCAGTGAAGAATCACCACGATAAAATATGGCGAATGCAGAAACCAGTTTCATATATCATACCATATAACATTTTTATCTGTCAGTAAAATTATTCGGGTGACTCTCCAGGAGCAGTCAGGTGAGACATTTCCTTAGAAAGCCACAATGCGGTCAAAGCTATGATCACAGCCTCTGTATTTTCGGTCACGAGAAGAGACACAAACCAATACAGTCAATCCTGCCAAAGAAAGAAAAGTAATCTGTCGGAGGAAGTCGACTGCATGTACTCATGGAATTCGTCCCGGCAGTAAAAAACAACAACAAACAAACATGTAAGTTCAGTTCAGTGAAGAACCACCATGATTAAAAAAAAAGATAATAAAGAGAGAGAGAGAGAGAGAGGGAGAGACAGAAACAGAGACACAGAGAGAGAGAGACAGAGAGAAACTTGAAACTTGAAATTTTTTTAATTGCCATTGCTTGCAAAGGTCTTTGAGAGAGAGAGAGAGAGAGAGAGAGAGAGAGAGAGAGAGAGAGAGAGAGAGAGAGAGAGAATGCATAAATCAGTTTCGTAACAACATATTCTATTGCATTCCTTTTTTTTTGTATTACCTCTGTAAAATTCGGTTAGCTCTCAGTGTCATCCCCTCCACCTCTCCTCCCGCCATCCTTCCCCCCCCCCCCCCCTGCACCCCCTCCCCCCCCCCCCTGTCCGCCCACTCCCCGATAGAGTTGTGTGCAACGACCTGTTTGCTTTCGCCCTCAACTTCATGGTTACGGGGACTTCACCATCATTAAAAACACCCACTTTGCGTCCCTTCACACAGGTGGTTACTAACAATAATAATGAGAAACCGCCCCCACACACGCACACACACACACACACACACACACACACACACACACATTTGATGTTACCCTGGCCCCAAGGAAAAGTAGTGAACATAATGACAGTCCACTGGAAGTCATGAAAGTGGAGGGGGACAAAAGGGAACGCTGCTCTGGTGAAATGGATGAGGATAAGAGATATTCATTTATTTTGTAATATTTCCTCCTCAACCTCAACCTCAGGCCCATAACTACAAAGTAGTCGTTGGGGGGGAGCCTGAGGACCGCAGACGCAACCTCCCTTCTCCATCTGTCTCTGTCGGCAGCCGCTGGCAGCAGCTCACGTGTGTGGAGTCCGGTCCATTGTTTGATGTTCTCATGCCAGTTCTTCCGCTGTCTTCCTCTTCTTCTCCCGCCCTCGATGGTGCCTTGCATGATTGTTTTATTGACAAGCTGGTGTGTCGAGTGTTGTGTCCAAACCATATCAGCTTGCGTCTCTTCACAGTTGAAAGGAGAGGTTCCTGTAATATTTCACTCGTCTTTAAATTCTTATTTTTGTTGCCTGACTTCCTTTCCCCTTTTACACAGTGATTGATATGTACAACGCAACGTAGTATTAAAGGAAAGGTGTACAGGTTTTCCCCCTGGAGAGAGCGTGACTCCATAGCACAGCGCCACTCTTTTTTTCTTTACTCTTTTTTTTCTCCAGGTGAATTTGTCGATTTTTCAACACGAGTTTTGCCAGGAACAACCCTTTAGATGCCGTGCGCAAAATACAAGCTGCACACGGGACCTCGGAATGATATCGTCTCACAGAAAACTAGCACCCACATCACCACTCCAAGTCTAGTGCAGGATGGGTGGAGGGGAGGGAGGGGAGTATATGGGTCTGGAAACGATTCTATTGCTCCATTCCACTACTCAACAAGTGGAGTGATGGCCTAGAGGTAACGCGTCCGCCTAAGAAGCGAAAGAATCTGAGGGCGCTGGTCCGAATCACGGCTCAGCCACCGATATTTTCTCCCTCTCCACTAGACCTTGAGTGGTGGTCTGGACGCTAGTCATTCGGATGAGACGATATCCCGAGGTCCCGCGTGCAGCATGCACTTAGCACACGTAAAAGAACCCACGGCAACAAAAGGGTTGTTCCTGGCAAAATTCTGTAGAAAAATCCACAAATAAAACTGCACGCAGGAAAAAATACAAAAAAATGGGTGGCACTGTAGTGTAGCGACGCGCTTTCCCTGGGGAGAGCAGCCCGAATTTCACACAGAGAAATCTGTTGTGAGAAAAAGAAATACAAAATACAAATACAAATACAGTCGTTCAGAAGACGAACGGTCTCTATGCTGTGCAACTGTCCCGCAGATGTTTTATGGACAGCCAGTGTCTTCCATGGAGTCACACAGAAAATTCAAGATGAAAAGGACGCGTGTAAAAAAACAACAAAACAAACACAAGAAGAAACTTTCCCATTCAGAAAGGAAAACACACACGCAAAAACAAGTCCAGAATCTCATCTCCTGGAAGCAAACATATCAAACAAAAGCAGCGACAGCAAACAAACCTTCACAAAAAAACGCCCACAGTGGCCCCACCCCCCACCCCCTCCAAAAAAAGATAAAAGAAAATAAAAACAAATTAAACACACACACACACACACACACACACACACACACACACACACCACACACACACACACACACACACACACACACACACACTTCCACCACTACAACAATACTAACACCATCTCTTTGAAATAATACCAATAATCAAAAAAAAAAAAAAAAAAAAAATCCAGGAGAAAATATAACAAACAGGTCTTCACCCAACAAAGTTCCCAGAGGGAGGGCACAGACCAACAGTACTGAACATCTAACATTAGTGCCCAGATCGTCATTTTCAGCCCACAAGGGCCGTATAAGTTTAACGAGGTCTGGAAGCGTTTCGTTCTGTTTATTCATGGGGGCTTTCGTTCACCCCCCCCCCCCTCCCCCCACTTCCCCCCTCAGGGATGGCTGGGTGACTGGAATCGGAACGTCTGAGGTCAGGAGGTCATTATGGAAACTGGGTATGGAGTGAAACGTCTCTCACTCTGCAGTCACACAGACAGACACAGACACAAACAGACAGATATTCACACATACACACACACACACACACGCACACGCACACACACGCACACACACACACACACACACACACACACACACACACACACACACACACACACACACACACACACACGCACACACACACACACACATACACGAGGGAGGGAGAGCGGGAGTGGATTTTCGTCGTCTGAAATCGCATTTGTGGACAGACATTAAACAAAAGAACGAACTCGGGACACAGACGCACAGACACAGACACAAACACGCGCGTGGTGGAAGAATCATAACGAAGAAATAAGTGAAGCTTTGCCGCCCTTCAAACAGTGTCTCCCAAAGCCAGACAGAAGCTGATTGAACTGAGCCCACGATCACCCAATCCATCAATCGAATGACCAAAAAACAAATAGAACAATCAATCTTGTTGTCTACAGACCACATGACGGTGAGAGAGAGGGACACGCACACACACACACACACACACACACACACACACACACACACACACACAGAACTGAACACTGAACACTGAAATGTTTAATGTCATTACCTGTAAAGCTCTAGTGATATAGTAGGTACAAATCATAACCAAAAAAAGGGTGCAAAACAAATAAAATGGAACAGAAAGGAAAAATATAATCAAAGCAAACTAAACTACTAAGGGATAAGCGGCACTTTGGTACTTTGTCATTTGCTTAAAAAGTCCATGTGACAGGCGGGTAGCGTGCCTTTTTCCCCCCAGTCGTTCGTCTCCAAGGTTTGGACAGTACACAGGAAACAAAGTACATATAATCCGTATAATAATTATTTAAGCATGTGACATCGACACACACCATATCAATACGAACACATAACAAAGTACATATCAAATATATGATAATTATTTAAGCATGTAACACCGAAACACGTCATATCAATTCGAGCACATCATAAAAATACATGGTCGAAATTAACCCTCCAAATGTAACCCTTCCTTTTTGTCTATGATGTTTCCCCCCTCATAGAACCTATACTAAGTTTTTAATTGATTAAATAGTATTTGTACCGATAGTAGACGTTTTACGTATATTTACTACCTCAGATACATATTTTGCTAGTGAGAATATCATATCTTCATTTTCTGTCATCAGTATGCCGAACAAATCTTTTCTCTACGCTGGAGCTGTATTGAAAAGGGTACAGTTTTTTTTGCAATTCTTCGTATCTTTTCCAGTTAAATATGAAATGGTTTTCATCTTCTGGGCTTTCGCCACACATTGGGCAAGGGGATGTTGCTACGTCTGAATCGAACCATCTTCTGTTGGCATTCAGTCCAAGTGCTCTCAATCTGAGACTCGAAAAGCAGATACTAAGCCACTTGTTCGTTACGATCTTGAAAAAGATGATTTGGACCAGAGCGTATAAAGTGAATATAAAATTATGGTCAACAGTGCTATAACCTGTTCTAAAGCCTGCCTGTTCCTTTATATTTTTTTCTTCTATTTCTGCCCATTCTTTTTAATCTGCGATTTAAACTTAAACTTTACTAATTGCACCGAGAGGGAGAGAGAGAGTGAGAGAGAGAGAGGGGCAGACAGACAGAGACAATGAGACAGACAAACAGAAAGAGAACAGATACAAAGACAAAGAGACAGAGAAAGACAGAAAGGCAGAGAGAGAGAGAGAGAGAGAGAGAGAGAGAGAGAGAGAGATACCATACAGACAGAAAGAGAGGGGGGGAAAGGGAGGGGGGGGGATGGTAGGGGGCAGAAAAGACAGAAATACAAGCGTTCAGGACAGTGCTGTGAGTTACAGTTTCAGTTTCTCAAGGAGGCGTCACTGTGTTCGGACAAATCCACATACTCTACGCCACATCTTCTAGGCAGATGCCTGACCATCAACACACGCTAATGCGCAAAGTCAGGCCTCGAGTGCATGCATATATATATATATATTAGTGTACCTGTCCATATAGATTTATTCTCGGCTGCAGAATTTTGCCACAGGACAACACTTTGGTTGCCACGGGATCAGGTCTTTTTTCAGTGCATAAAGTGCGTGCTACCTCGATTCATCGTTTCATTCGAACGACTAGACGCTCAGTTCCATTTTCCAGTCAAAGTTTGGAGAAAGGACGAGAGCGGGATTGGAACCCCAGACCCTCACGGACCGTGTATTTGACAGACGAGCGTCTTAACCATTCTGTCACCTTCCTCGAGAGATGAGACTTCGAAATCCGCACTTCCTGTCCCTCCTCCACCGTTTCTTCCCTTTCTATTCCCCAACAGAATGAAGGTGGGAAAGAGGGAGCGAGGGAGGGATGGGGGAAAGTGAAGGGGGTGCAGGGGAGGGGTGTGTGGAGATCGAGGAATGAAATGAGCGTGCATGCGTGTGTGTGTGTGTGTGTGTGTGTGTGTGTGTGTGTGTGTGATGAAATGTGTGTGTGCGTGCGTGTGTGTGTGTGTGTGTGTGTGTGTGTGTGTGTGTGTGTGTGGTGTGTGTGTGTGTGTGTGTGATGAATTGTGTGCGTGTGTGTGTGTGTGTGTGTGGGG
This sequence comes from Babylonia areolata, assembly GCF_041734735.1. NCBI lineage: Eukaryota > Metazoa > Mollusca > Gastropoda > Neogastropoda > Buccinidae > Babylonia > Babylonia areolata. The sequence goes on from NC_134882.1 coordinate 17,280,263, forward strand.
GGGGGGGGTGAGTGTGAATGTGTGTGTGTGTGTGTGTGTGTGTGTGTGTGTGTGTGTGTGTGTGTGTGTGTGATGAAGTGCGTGTGTGTGGTGAAGTGTATGTGTGTGTGTGTGTGTGTGTGTGTGTGTGATGAAGTGCGTGTGTGTGGTGAAGTGTATGTGTGTGTGTGTGTGTGTGTGTGTGTGTGTGTGAATGTGTGTGTGTGTGTGTGTGTGTGTGTGTGTGTGATGAAGTGTGTGTGTGTGTGTGTGTGTGTGTGTGTGTGTGATGAAGTGTATATATATGTGTGTGTGTACGCGTGTGCGTGCGTGTGTGTGCGTGCGTGCGTGTGTGAAATGTGTGTGTGTATGTGTGTGTGTGTGATGAAATGTGTGTGTGTGATAAAATGTGTGTGTGTGTGTGTGTGTGTGTGTGTGTGTGTGTGTGTGTGTGTGTGTGTGTGAGATGATATGTGTATGTCTGTGGGTGGGTGGGTGGGCGGGGAAGGACGATGAGGAGGAGGACCGAGGACCGGGGTTGGCGAGGTCCTCTTTCCATTAACCCCGGGGAGATGGGGAGCGCTGTACGTCACCCACACTGCTCACCACCAGCCACACATCACAATCATCAATGCCACACTGTTGCTCCGCCACAGAGCCCCCACCCCCCACCCCCACCCCACACCCCTCAGCGCCACCCTCCCTCTACCCCCTCATTCCACCCTCTCTCTCTCTCTCTCTCTCTCTCTCACACACACACACACACACACACATCACCAGCTTGCCTTCTCTCTCCCCCCCTATCCTTCTTTCTCGACTCGCCTCATCATTCTCCCATTTTAATTTTTTTTAATTTTTTTTTTTATAGAATCTCCTGTCTTTGATGAAACTCCTTTTCTTCTGCTTCTTCTTCTTTTTCCTCTTCCTCCTCCTCCTCTTCTTCTTCTTCGTCTTCCCCACCTTCTTCTTATTCACACTTACCTGGCAGTCTGTTAAACTGCCCATTTCATGTTCATTGATTTTCCAGTTCCCTTGATTGTTCAGCTGATCTTTGGTTTACTCCTTTCTAATATAGGTCGTCGTCGTCGCTCTTCCTTTCGGTTTTTGTCTTTATTTCTCCTCTGTCTCTGACTGTCTGTCTTTTTCCTCTGTCTGTTTGTCTTCCTTTCCTCT
>NC_134882.1:17291414-17293914 GCF_041734735.1 Babylonia areolata
CAGTTATACTTCTGTTTATTTTCTTTGTCGCTTAGAGTCCAGGCGACCTGCACTGGGCCACAGTATTATTAGGAGTGACATTTGTTGATTAAAAAGTACTACAGTATATATATATATATATATATATATATATATATATATATAAGGCCCAACACTCGGCTTATATCACAGATTGACATAAGTTTACATTTGGGCCAACAGCAAAGTGAGAGCTGTATTATCAATGGTTTCTCCAGTTAATGGGAAACCATTTACAGCTTAGTCTTTTGTGAAGGACTGTGACTCTCAAACTAGGAGGCCAAATTGCACTGACTCTTAGTGCTGCAGCCTTGTGAGCTAGTTGGCCTTTGGGAACCATCCCAACGCTGACTGTCCTAAAACCCTCTTGGCCGAGAGAGTGGGGATGTACTTGGGCAAGACACTCTCCACTATAATCAAATTCTAGCCCAAATAGTCGGAACAGCAGTTGCCTCCTCTGCTATTCTGATGGTCATAGTCGGACACGACTGACTATCATATATATATATATATATATATATATATATATATATATATATATATATATATATATATATATATTAGCGAGATTCCAGAATCAGTTTGTTAGCTGTTAAAAAAAAATATCGATCCCCCCCCCCCACCTCTAACACCCCAACTCCAGTTAAACTGTGAAAATTTTGTAACATGTATTCTTGTTGATTGGCTGTTCTTATATATCATCCACTTACTGTTTTCTAATCCTTTTGGTTGAAATTAAACTGCGGAAAAACCCCAAAACAACATTTTATTATATGACACACATGCTCAGTTGTACACCTGTGTTGATGAAACAATGCAACATGTTGTAAAGTGAGTACGCTCTGTAACAATTTCTTTTTCTCGCTGTACCGCAGCATATATCAAACCGTCCTTTCAGTCCGACGTCATGATTATATTGAACCTGTAATATCGCGAAGCATACATGAAAATGGGCTTTAAGTAGGGTGGTACATCTACATATTCATTAAACAGGGCATGCAGCCATGGCCATGCTTAAAATAATCTCCCATGAACTGTTGAGGGATACAGAGAGAGAGAGAGGAAGAGGGTGAAAAACAATGGGCTGACAACACTGCAGAATGGACAGAAAAAGTTTCAGTTTCAGTTTCAGTAGCTCAAGGAGGCGTCACTGCGTTCGGACAAATCCATATACGCTACACCACATCTGCCAAGCAGATGCCTGACCAGCAGCGTAACCCAACGCGCTTTGTCAGGCCTTGAGAAAAAAAAATTATTATAAAAATAAATAAATAAATAGATAAATAAATAAACAAAACAAACAACAACAAAAAATGATGATAAATAGCAAATAAATGTATATAAAAAAAGAGGCAAACACACATTCACACATACACACACATATGCATAACAGATATGCACAGAAAAAAACCATTTTGCAGTGACCCAAGCTTTGACACACGACCGACAGATCTGGAGGAATCTAGTGAACCGCACTGTGCGCTGCACAAACGATTCTTCACTGAGTTAAGGGAAGAGGAGTTTGAAGAGGGGTAACGGGAGCAGAGGAAGAAGGAGGAGGAGATGAAAAGCAGAAATAAAAGAGTAGTATGTGGAGGAGGAAGAAGAAGAAGACGACGACGACGAAGAGGAAGAAGAACTGTAGCTAACCTGAGTTCGCAGTTATGGGGTATATAGGCAACCAATCTGGCCTTGGGACTTTGTAGCATCTTTCAAACTAGGTTTTAAGCAGCTTATTTACTTCTTTTTTTACATTCATGTATATATGTATTTATGCATTTATTAATATATTAATTTATTTCTTTTTTTTAACTTTAAAAGAAGACCTTTAATGTGACGGTATAGCTTCTTTACTATTCCTGTCTCACACAATGTTCTGCTAAAAAATATTCATAATCTGGAAATCCCTTCGTCGGAGATTGGATCCAGAAATAGACCAAAGATTTTTTTCTTTCCCCTCTTTCTTTTATCATTTATTCAAAGATAATCTTCTAAAAAAACAAAACAAAAACACGATCATTATATCATAAATGCTTTCATTTCGGTTATATTGTTCCTGTTTTTTGGTGTGTGTGTTTTTTAGTTTAAAGATCATGAGCTGGAATTCTCATTAATGTTTCATTGTTTTTCTTTTGCATATCACTTTCTTTCATTCTTTAAGACGCATGGCACGGAAAGGGTGGATGGAGAGAAGGAGATATTAATTTTTCATGGCCCAGGAAGAAGGAAGAAAAATAACCCCAGTTAAACAAATCTTTTTCTTTTTTCCCCCCTTTCCTTTGAATTCCTTATCTCTTCCAAACTTCTGTTATTTTCTTTCTTTCCCTTCTCCCTTCTTTCTTTTCTATCTCCCTCCTTTCTTTTTTTCTCCCTTCTTTCTTTTCTTATTTCTATTTCTAAAGATCCAACGAGGAAACCAATTTTGTGCCCCCCCCCCAAACCCTCCCTGCCCCCCCCCCCTCCCTCCCCCCCAAAAAAAAAG
>NC_134882.1:17301414-17308914 GCF_041734735.1 Babylonia areolata
TGGTGGTTTGCTTCGGAATGATATTTCACACTCTCTTAATGTTCACACCACATTAAACAAATCTACAGAGTCAAAAATCCATATCATTCACATTAAAATAAAATAATTGCCAACACCATCAGATGATCTCTCTCTCTCTCTGTTTTACTTTGTCTTCCTTTCTCTATCTTCCTCTCTCTGTCTCCGTCTCTCTCTCTAGCATTCCACTTCCCCGACAAAAAACAAAACGTTCGTACGTTCTCTCTGTCTCTCTCTCTCTCTCTCTGTGTGTGTGTGTGTGTGTGTGTGTGTGTGTGTGTGTGTGTGTGTGTGTGTGTGTGTGTGTGTGTGCGTGCGTACGTGCGTGTGCCATAGAACAAACCAGTACGCTGTAGAATTAACCACTGCGCTTTAAAACAGACAACTACTCCACAGAAAAGACCACAACGCCAAAGAATAGACTTCTGTGCCACAGAATAGACTACTGCGCAAAAGAACGGCCACTTTGCCAAAGAATAGACTACTACTCCAAAGAATAGACCACTACTCCAAAGAATAGACCACTACGCCAAAGAATAGACCACTATGCCAAAGATTAGACCACTATGCCACAGCATAAACCACTATGCCAGAGAATAGACCACTATGCCACAGCAAAAACCAGTGCGCCAGAGAATAGACCATCACGACACAGAATAGACCACTATGCCAGAGACCAGACCACTACACCACAGAATAAACCACTACACCACAGAATAGACCACTACACCACAGAATAAACCACTACACCCAAGAACAGACCACTACACCACAGAATAAACCACTACACCAAAGAATAGACCACTACACCACAGAATAAACCACTACACCACAGAATAAACCACTACGCGACAGAATAAACCACTACACCCAAGAATAGGCCACTACACCACAGAATAGACCACTACACCACAGAATAAACCACTACACCCAAGAATAGACCACTACACTACAGAATAAACCACTACAGGACAGAATAGACCACTGCACCACAGAACAGACCACAACACCACAAAATAAACCACTACACCCAAGAATAGACCACTACACCACAGAATAAACCACTACACCCAAGAATAGACCACTACACCACAGAATAAACCACTACACCACAGAATAAACCACAACACCCAAGAATAGACCACTAGACCACAGAATAAACCACTACACCCAAGAATAGACCACTACGCTATGGAATAAATCACTACACCACAGAATAAACCACTATACACAGAATAAACCACTACACCACAGAATAAACCACTACAGGACAGAATAGACCACTGCACCACAGAACAGACCACAACACCACAAAATAAACCACTACACCCAAGAATAGACCACTACACCCAAGAACAGACCACTACACTACAGAATAAACCACTACACCCAAGAACAGACCACTACACTACAGAATAAACCACTATACCCAAGAATAAACCACTACACCACAGAATAAACCACTACACCACAGAATAAACCACTACGCCAGAGAATAGACCACTACAGGACAGAATAGACCACTGCACCACATAACAGACCACAACACCACAAAATAAACCACCACACACACCCAAGAATAGACCACTACACCACAGAATAAACCACTACACTACAGAATAAACCACTATGCCCAAGAATAGACCACTACACCACAGAATAAACCACTACACCATAGAATAAACCACAACACCCAAGAATAGACCACTACACCACAGAATAAACCACTACACCCATGAACAGACCACAACACCACAGAATAAACCACTATACCACAGAATAAACCACTACACCACATAATAAACCACTATGCCCAAGAATAGACCACTACACCACAGAATAAACCACTACACCACAGAATAAACCACTACACCACAGAATAAACCACTACACCACAGAATAAATCACTACACCCAAGAACAGACCACAACACCACAGAATAAACCACAACACCACAGAATAAACCACTATACCACAGAATAAACCACTACACCACATAATAAACCACTACGGCAGAGAATAGACCACTACAGGACAGAATAGACCACTGCACCACATAACAGACCACAACACCACAAAATAAACCACCACACCCAAGAATAGACCACTACACCCAAAAATAGACCACTACACTACAGAATAAACCACTACACCCAAGAATAGACCACTACGCTATGGAATAAATCACTACACCACAGAATAAACCACTATACACAGAATAAACCACTACACCACAGAATAAACCACTACAGGACAGAATAGACCACTGCACCACAGAACAGACCACAACACCACAAAATAAACCACTACACCCAAGAATAGACCACTACACCCAAGAACAGACCACTACACTACAGAATAAACCACTACACCCAAGAACAGACCACTACACTACAGAATAAACCACTATACCCAAGAATAAACCACTACACCACAGAATAAACCACTATACCCAAGAATAAACCACTACGCCAGAGAATAGACCACTACAGGACAGAATAGACCACTGCACCACAAAATAAACCACCACACCCAAGAATAGACCACTACACCCAAGAATAGACCACTACACTACAGAATAAACCACTATGCCCAAGAATAGACCACTACACCACAGAATAAACCACTACACCACAGAATAAACCACAACACTCAAGAATAGACCACTACACCACAGAATAAACCACTATACCCAAGAATAGACCACTACACCACAGAATAAACCACTATACCCAAGAACAGACCACTACACCACAGAATAAACCACTATGCCCAAGAATAGACCACTACACCACAGAATAAACCACAACACCACAGAATAAACCACTACACCACAGAATAAACCACTACACCCAAGAACAGACCACTACACCACAGAATAAACCACTACACCACAGAATAAACCACTACACCACAGAATAAACCACTACACCACATAATAAACCACTACACCACAGAATAAACCACTACAGGACAGAATAGACCACTGCACCACAGAACAGACCACAACACCACAAAATAAACCACCACACCCAAGAATAGACCACTACACCCAAAAATAGACCACTACGCGACAGAATAAACCACTACACCCAAGAATAGACCACTACACCACAGAATAGACCACTACACCACAGAATAAACCACTACACCACAGAATAGACCACTACACCACAGAATAAACCACTATACCACAAAAAAGAAGACCACTACGATATAAAATAAACCACTACACCCAAGAACAGACAACTACGCCACAAACTAAACCATTACACCGAAGATTAGATCACTACGTCACAGAATAGACCACTACGCCACAGAACAAACCACTTCGCTCCGTGACTGGCGGACAGCGGAACCCAGAAGGGAGATGATCTGCATAATTTTGCTCCACGTTCCTCGCCCGTCCTTTCGTCCCAGTGCAGACAGCGTAAAAAGAGCAGGGCTGGGTGATACATCATACAACAACTCCCTCCGTGCTCGTTGTACACAGACAGCAAGAAGTCCAAATAATTCCGAAGGGAAACATTTCGCTAAAACCCCAATATGCCATAAAAACAAAACAAAACAAAAAAAAGGAAGCTGAAGCGTTAAAACCGATACGTTACAAAAACAAAAACAACAATAACACACACACACACACACACACACACACACACACACACACACAAACCCCAAGAAAACAAAACAAACAAAACAACAAAAGCCGGAAAGTTACAAACAACCTCAAAAACAAAAGTTGGACCGCTGTCAAAAGCAGTTTGTGTAATTGGAAACTATTGGTTTCGGGGGAAAAAAAACAACAACAAAGCAGGAGAAAGAAGAAAAAAGAAAAGAAGAAAAAGAAGAAGAAAAGAAAGAGAAATATGAGGACCACTGTAATAGAAAGAGAAAGAATGAACGAATGAAAGAAACAACCCTTCCTCCTGTCAACATAAAGAAAAATGATAAACAAAAGTGAAAAAAAAGGAAAAAAAAAAGAAAAGAAAAGAAGAAAGAAACAAAGAAAGAGAATGATAAAATACCAGACAGAAAGTTAGAGATAAGAAAGAAGTGGAAGTGCATAAACGAAAGACTGGAGAAAAATACGAAATGGAAAGAAGGGAAGTCAATAAAAGAAAGTTTGAAAAGAAAGAAAGAAAGAAAGTAAGAGGGGAATGAAGAACAACGAAAAAAGAGACAGTTTGAAAGGAAACAAACAAACAAACAAACAATTAATATACAAATAAATAGGTGAATAATAAATGGATGAATATAAACAAATAAATGAATGAATAACTGAACAGTTTGTACAAACAATTTCAAGATTGTCTCCTTAATCATTTTCGAAAAAAGCCGATGTTCCCATCATGAGAACGTCCGAAACATAATTATTATTGTGGTTCTACCAGTGCAGGTGACACCTCAGATTTGGACAAAGATAAACTATCTCTCTGTCTGTCTCTCTGCGTCTCTGTCTCTGTCTGTCTGTCTTCTCTGTCTCTCTCTCTGTCCGCCTGTCTGTCTCTGTCTCTCTCTCTGATTACATACATCTTGTACATATAATTGTATTGATTCCTGATAAAGTGTTTACGTCACTCTATCCAACTCTGTCTCTCTCTCCCTCTGTCTCTTATTATATATGAATTGTCCATATAACTGTGTTGATTTCTGGTAAAGTGTTCACGTCACTGTGTCCAACTCTGTCTGTCTGTCTGTCTGTCTGTCTCTCTCTCTGTTATTATACACGAATTGTCCATATAACTGTGTTGATTCCTAGTGAAGTGTTCACGTCACTGTGTCCAACTCTGTCTGTCTGTCTGTCTGTCTGTCTCTCTCTCTCTCTCTTATTATACACGAAATGTCCATATAACTGTGTTGATTCCTAGTGAAGTGTTCACGTCACTGTGTCCAGCTCTGTCGTGCATCCATCATTTGTGCCTGTCTCTCTGCGTTTCACTTCCTCAGCTTCTGGTCCTCTCTTGTTCCTGCTCCCTCTCTCCTTCACGGCATATTCTCCTTCATTTGCTTTTCTTTTCAAAACCATGTACGTAACCGTGATACTACATAATGAACATGGACGTAAATACAATACTTCATAATGAACATGGACGTCAATGTAATCCTACATAATGAGCAGGGACGTAAATACGACACTACATAACCAGCATGGACTTAAATACAATACTACATAGTTAACATGGACGTAAATACAATACGGTATAACGAACACGGGCGTAAATACGATACGGTATAACGAAAATGGACGTAAATACAATACTACATAATGAACATGGACGTAAATACAATACTACATACTGAACATGGACGTAAATACAATACTACATACTGAACATGGACGTAAATACAATACTACATAATGAACATGGACGTAAATACAATACTACATACTGAACATGGACGTAAATACAATACTACATAATGAACATGGATGTAAATATAATACTACATAATGGGCATGGACGTAGACGTAATACTACATAAAAAAAAGAACATGGACGTAAATGTAATGCAAGTACTTCGAAGTTTTAAAGTTATTCTCTGAACGGGGCAGCCTTTTAACACGACACAGAAAGACTGCATAACCATTAACTCTCTCCATCCGGACGGCCATCGACGCGACGAGGACACTGTTTCAACGCTGCTTGACATGATCATGATAATACAAGCGGAAAGTTCTCGCATTGCAGAGGAGGAAGAAGACAAAGAACACGGCACTTCTAAAGACGACAGCTACAGGTTGGGTCATTCAGACACCCACTGGGCATCAGATGGGGCTTTTTTTTTTTTTTTTTTTTTGAAGGACAGGCAGACAGAGGACTGGTCGTCCCGAATCAGTTAACCGAAAAAATGAGGTATAATGGTCCGGCACGAGCTGAGAAGGTCGGTGTGACACAATGGCCAAGTGGTCGCTGCACATGTTTGGGAGCAGGATCTCAACACGTTCGAAGCCACTGTCTTTTTCTCTTCTTCCCCATTCATGGGCTCCTTCTGGCCTACAGGATTTCCTTCGGATGAGAGAGAGAGATAGTGAGACACAGAGAGAGGGGAGGTGGGTTGGGAGACGGAGAGAGAGAGAGAAAGAGACAGAGGCAGAGAGAAGCAGAGAGAAAGAGAGAGAAAGTGAGAGAGAGAAGCAGAGAGAGAGAGAGAAAGAGAAAGTGAGAGAGAGAAGCAGAGAGAGAGAGAGAAAGAGAAAGTGAGAGAGAGAAGCAGAGCGAAAGAAGAGAGAGAGAGAGAGAGAGAGAGAGAGAGAGAGAACAGCAGAGAGAGAGAGAGAACAGCAGAGAGAGAGAGAGAGAGAGAGAGAGAGGAATACCTGCGGTCTCCAAAGCTAAAGACAACAACCCAGTGTTTGTCGAGTGTTCTGTGTGTGTGTGTGTGTGTGTGTGTGTGTGTGTGTGTGTGTGTGTGTGTGTGCAGTGAAAGGGAATAGGGGTGGAGGGATGGCAGGCATTCTTACAAGCCAGGAAATACATACCGAGACACAAACACAAAGAGAAACAGAGAGAAAAAAACCCCAACAAGAACACTTTCTGTGTTGTTTTGTGTTGTGCCCCCCTAACCCCCCCCCCCCCCCCCCCCCCCCCCCCCCCCCCCAAACCCTCACCATCGTTCCTTGTGCTGTTGTCACTGGAAGCAACGTAGCATCTCTCGAAACGCGAACCCACGTGTTGTGTTTGCTGTTGGCTTTTATTCCCTTTCGTGTCGGATCTGACGTAGGTCTGACGTCATGTGGGGAAAAGAACATAACTGAAAGAGAAACTTCATTCTATTCTACTGGAGCCAGTTGCATTGCTGGGTTCTAACTTTTTTGACAGTTACATGTGACTAAATGCCTACGTTGACCGAACTACGCCACTGGTCAGTTCCATACTACACACAGCTAGTAGCGGGTTACGACCGTACTAGGCTCTTCCGTCCGAGCAATGCAACTGGCTCCTGGAGCCCACGATACCTGAGATGACACACGACAGAAAACTAAAAACCAAAAAACTTGTGTCAGCTTCCTTGGTAACAACAAGCTGTTGGAGAGGCCAAGACTCTTGTCTTAAAGGTCCCGTAGCCTTGAACGGCCATCGGTGGGGGGGGTGAACTCATACCCACTGTGTCTGGGGCTCAGCTTTGGCAGACGGGGCCCAACCTCCCCTTCCGCCTCCCCCCCACCCCCCACCCACCCCCTTTTTTTTGTTTGTTTGTTTGTTGTGGGGTTTTTTTTTCTCCCCTTGTTTCCCCCTTGCATTGGAGGTTGTATTTCTCATATTGAAACATCATTATCAGTATTTTGCACACTTCATCCATGTCGCTGTAGATAAAGTACACCATTAACACAATAAGCTATTGCAGAGTACTACAGCGACAGTTCATTCGCAATGGTGTTTCTACTTTGTAACATAATAAATAAATGATTAAATTAATAATTCTTTAAAAAGAAATATGAAAAAAGGGACCGTGATAAAATTAGTAAACAAATAAACAAAT
>NC_134882.1:17313914-17343914 GCF_041734735.1 Babylonia areolata
AGACTGTGAGACAAAGCAGTGAAATAGCAAATTGCTTTTTTTCCCTTTTTTAACCAATGAATTTTACGAGTTTGTTTGATAAGTTGCTTAATATTAACTCAGTTTCCCTTTTTTTAACCAATGAATTTTACGAGTTTGTTTGATAAGTTGCGTTATATAAACTATGAATTTTACGAGTTTGTTTGATAAGTTGCGTTATATTAACTCAGTTCTTTGTATTGTTCAAACAGTTCTGATGTTGTTGTTTGTTTGTTTTTTAAACCATTTATCCTCCGATTACAAAACTGAAAATTAAAGCCCACAAACTGGTTGAGATAGTTCCTGTTCGGTCAAAGAGCTTTCACGTCCTTTTTCCATCATCATGTTCAATGTAAGGTGTCATTTTCTTGCACGCAAAAAACTTGTTTAATCCCTGAACGATTCTCATCAGATGTTTTGCTTTCATCAGATGCAGGCGTTGTATACAGCTCTTGCTCCTTAATTTTGGTTCCGTTTTTATAATGATACAGTTTCAGGAAGAGTTCTAGAGCCTGCTGGTGCTGATGCTTCCGCTACAATTATCAGCATGACAATCATACATAATATAGGGTACATCATGACAAACTGTTATCTTCAAAATAAGTTGTGCTGTTGTTATTGCTGTAGCAGATAATATAGGTTACATCATGACAAACCGTTATCTTCAAAATAAGCTGTGCTGTTGTTATTGCCATAGCAGATAATATATAGGGTACATCATGACAAACTGTTGTGCTGTTGTTGCTGCAGCTGTTATTGCCATAGCAGAGCAATGTTTGTAGCTGCTGCTGTTATGTAGTCATAGAAAAGTAGGATATTGTTTTAGCAGGCTTTTTGTTTTTCAATGATCTCTGGCATCTTGTATTAGAAAAACACAAGTAACCTCTTACAAATATTTGAATTTCGATTTTTCAGCTCGATAGAGCGTAAATGCTGCCACAGAAAAAAACATCCATCCCCAAGGGCCAAATATGCGTTATGATAATAACTGAAATGCTGCATAGCTCGTCTGAAGAGGGTATTCCTTGCTTTAACTGATACATGCGTTGTTCCCGTGTTATTATATGCCGCTGACATTTAGGGAATTCTAGAGTTTTAATCAAATTGAAAACGTCCATTTTGTTTGCCAGCCAACGATTTTGAGATGGAAGCCTGCATACACCAAATCATATGGTCTATGGGGAAGGTGGGGTCGGGGGTGGGTGGGAGGACGGGTGGTGGTGGTGAATCGATATCGGGATCTTGTGCTGTTTGCATGAAGATGCGTAGCCCAGTGGTTGTGTCTCTGGTCGTTTGCCTGGAAAACAGGTTTGCCAGCTTGCCACGCGGACAGCGAAATCAATGGATGACAGAAAGCAGGCCTGAACGAAGGCCACGAGAATTAGATATTCAAGAGAAAAAATCAACAACACAACAATCAATTTCCTTCCGATGGTTTGTACACAGCTTCAACTCAGTGCTCCTCGGCGTTTTTCATCAGCTTTCACACTGCTAAAAGAGGTACAGAAAACACACACACACACACACACACACACACACACACACACACACACACACACACACACACACACACACACACACACACACACACCATGAACTTCCTCTTTTTTCAACTGATTTTGATGCGATCGCTGTAGAATAATGTTCGTACTGTGTGTATACAAAATTCGGATGCTTGTGGGCTGTTGGTCTGTTCATTTCATTTCGCCGTGTATATCCACTGAAAGGATGCGCTATGCAGCACTGAGGGAACGCTTTGTGCCTTCACGAGAGCAAAACCTGGTGTCTACCGTTAATGGATGAAATACGTAATAAGTACGTGGGTCACAGTTCTCTGTTCTCCACTGTATAGTTAATGTGCGCAGTTTTCAAGAAGCGACAAATCATTAGGATTTCTTAAGTCATCTTAAACAAAGATGTCAAGTTATGTCTAATGAGTTCAAGACCTGCTTCTGTTTTAACATCAGGTGATTGTTTTGATAAGACAGTCATCAGGGAAAACAAGGATATTGCGTCTGGATCACAGTAAGAATTGTGCCGTATTTTCAAAGGCGCGCTAGAACAGGGCACACCGTTTGACGTGGTTTAGTGATAAATAAATAACCAAGTTCGTACTTCGTAAATACGATCCGGACTGGAGAAAGAGAATTAAACTGCTATCAATTTAAGTGCACGCTGTGTAGCTATTTATTGTGTGTCTTTTCCGTGTTTTCGATCAAATAATTATATAAATATTGCATGCAACATTCCTGTCCAGAATATGATGGCATGAGACTGCAAAAGTTTTACGTCACTTTAAAGTTGGCATTATACCAGAGAACAATCATTATAAGTAAATAAAACAACACCAAAAAACGCATATAAGACAATGATCTACCTTGGCAAGTTTTTTTTTTTTTTTCTTTTCTTTTTTTTTTCTTTTTTTTTTTCAAATATCGCCCACCACAATCTGCTGTCAACAGAGGTATTGTCAAAATGCGCCTGTTTGTGTTTTACTATTTGAAAAAAATTACATGATAAAAAAAGAAGAAATTAACACGGGTCCAAGGAGTCTGTTTATTCCTCTCCATATATCCCTATGTCTGTCTAGCTGTCTCTGTCTCTCTTTCCGTGTCTCTCCATATATCCCTATGTCTGTCTAGCTGTCTCTGTCTCTCTTTCCGTGTCTCTCCATATATCCCTATGTCTGTCTAGCTGTCTCCGTCTCTCTTTCCGTGTCTCTCCATATATCCCTATGTCTGTCTAGCTGTCTCTGTCTCTCTTTCTGTGTCTCTCTTACACACAGTACCATCCTTATCTCCATATATCCCTATGTCTGTCTAGCTGTCTCTGTCTCTCTTTCCGTGTCTCTCCATATATCCCTACGTCTGTCTAGCTGTCTCTGTCTCTCTTTCCGTGTCTCTCCATATATCCCTATGTCTGTCTAGCTGTCTCCATCTCTCTTTCCGTGTCTCTCCATATATCCCTATGTCTGTCTAGCTGTCTCTGTCTCTCTTTCTGTGTCTCTCTTACACACAGAACCATCCTTTAAATAAATTGGTTTTATGGAATCAAACAAAGGCATGAGCAACTTCAAATGACATTAAGCAACAGCAACAGCAAGACCTAACAAAACAGAGAAATAAATGATATATAAAAACAAATAAACAAATAATTATATAAACCAATAAATGAACACAGAAAAGAATAGAAAGATAGATAAATAAAGTAAATGAATATATGAATAGATAAATAAATAACGACAACAGCGACGATGATAATTACAATAATAGAACGCCGCAGGAAAAAAAAAACAACACAACAAAACAACAGCTACACTCTATAAGTAATGTAATTCAGGACATAGGGTAACCTTTCTAATGGTGCGTAAGTGGAGTTCATTTTAAACACTCTTTTCTTTTAAAATGTAAAAAAGAAAAAAAACAACTCCTGAACTAGCACGACAAGAAACAATACATAAAACGATGGTAAATCACGTTAGCTGAAACTGGCCTGTGTCACACAAATTTCAGTAATCGAATTTCACTCCTTACATGGGGGAACAAAAAGAGACACTCCTAAACTGTAAGCAAATAAACGAGCAGGCCAAGAAGATAAAAAAGATAAATAATAAAAAAAAGAAACAGAAAAAGAAAAAGCAAACAAACAATCACCCAACAAACCCTCCCCGCTCCAGATATGCTAAGCTAAACAAAGAAAATGCACAACAACAACAACAACAACACCACAAGAATATTAAAAAAAAACACACACAAACACACACACGAGATAAGCAAATGAATCTTCACTTTAAAGAAACATAACAAAGAAGCGAAAAGAAAAAAAAAGTATTAATGATATAATAATTATAAAATATTAAGAAGAAGGAGAAGAATGAGGAAGAGGAGAGGAGGAGGAGGAGCAGAAGAAGAAGAAGAGGGAGAGAAGCAGGAGAAGAAGAAGGAGAAGGAGTAGGAGGAGAAGGAGAAGGAGAAGAAGAATCTGTTCAACTCGGGAAGAGTCATGTCTCATGTCTGTTGAATACTTTACAACGTCGTGTTGACAAATAATCGTTGTCGTCGTCGTCGTCGTCATCGAACGTATCACAAGTAGTGGAAGCAGTGGGGGAAGGAACTGGCTCACACCCAAGCATATCGGTTTACTTAATGGTACTGTATTGTATTTTATTGTATTGTATCGCAGTGTAATGTACTGTATTATATTGCGTTGTGTATTGCTACTTTTTGTCACAACAGATTCCTCTGTATGAAAATCGAGCTGCTCTCCCCTTCATGGCGAGCGCGTCGTTACAGTGCAGTGCCACCTCTTTTTCCTTTTTTTTTTCTGTCTGTAATATATTTGCTTTCTTACCAAAAATTTTTTTTTCTACAACATTCTGTCAGGGACAACCCTTCCGCACGAATATTTGTGTGCCGGTCTGGGTTTTGTTTTTCTTGAGTGTGTGTGTGTGTGAAAAACGTTCTTGAGAACCTTTAGGAGAAGCGAGGGGGGTTTTGCAGGTGACTTCTGTTCGGTTTTGTTTTTTTGTTTTGTTTTTTTTTTGTTTTTAGTAATGGTATATGTGGTTTTGCTGTTGTTGTTTTTGGCAAGTATTAGCTGTGTGTGTATGGTTGCGTGAGCGGGATAGAGCGGAAGAGAATAAATTTTGTGTGGAAGAGAAATATCTTTATTCTGTGTTTGTGTTGTCGGGTGAACTGGGTTGGGTGTTAGGTTTTAGAACAGTTCTCGACCTCTTCCCTAGGGGGGTCGTGACACTGTTGATGTCTTCAAGAACGCCACTGTCGTTATCATTATCGCAAATGAGAGAACCACCCCTGTTGCCTGTAGGTTTCTTTTAAG
The DNA here is from genome assembly GCF_041734735.1 of Babylonia areolata. Classification (NCBI taxonomy): domain Eukaryota; kingdom Metazoa; phylum Mollusca; class Gastropoda; order Neogastropoda; family Buccinidae; genus Babylonia; species Babylonia areolata. Next base: position 17,318,772 of record NC_134882.1, read on the forward strand.
CATATTAAGGGCATGCTATAAACGGTACCTCGGTTTTATCGTCTCAACCGAATAACTAGACTGGAGGCCACCACCAAAAGGTTCAGTGGAGGGGTTGTTAAATCGTGAGAAATCGTGGATTGTGTGAGAAATCGTGGGATTGCGAGAAATCGTGGTCGTTCCCCTCCCACGTTTTCTCTCAATTGCGAGAAACCCCCTTCCCCCCCCCCCCTTTCACATTGTGTGAGAAATCGTGGGAAGTGCCCCTTATTTAAAAAAAAAATTACATTGTCATCGGAGTTGGGTTCTTGTCTTTTCTCAATGCAAATCTAAGAGAAAAACGAGAGAGAGAAAAAGAAACGAGAAATGGGAGCGACGACAACAACAATCATGATAATACAGTTTCGTTAGCGAAGACATCAACAATAGACGGTGAAACTGATGACACAGTACTGATTTAAAAAAAAAAAGTGTATGTGTATGAGTGAGTGAGTTGGTGAATGGGTGAATGAGTGGGCGAGCGAGTGAGTGTGTGTGTGTGTGTGTGTGTGTGTGTGTGTGTGTGTGTGTGTGTGTGTGTGTGTGTTTCCTTGGCTGGTTGACTTGTTCTTTTCTTTCACTTTGTTTATTGAAATAAAGTTTTCGTGTTCTGAGTGTCTTCTATGAAACTGAGAATCTATTGTCAGTGCAATTTGACATGCGAAGAACATTCTAAAGAAATGTGACAGAAAAGTTTGCATCGCAACAAACATCAAAAGTATTTGGTCCATTTTTAACGTTCCCAACATGAGGACAAAGCATTGTGAAACATCGTTTTTTCTATCATATTTCTGTACAGACTTGAATCATTTTGATGTTATTACCTGTTACATCCCTCAGGAAAGATTCGGTTCAAGTCTTGTTATATCGTTATTATATTGTATTATATTATATCATATTATACTATATTATATATATGATCAATGTTACATTACATTATGTTATGTTACTTTATATCTTATTATATTATATCATATTATACCATATTTCTGTCTGAGTTATGTACATTGCCTTAATTTCGTTGTTTGCTATTGATTCTGATGTTGAATTTGAGGTCAGTGCATTGCAGTGATCCATCTCATGTGAAATGCAATAAATAGGTTTGTTTCAGTGTCATTACTGTTTGTCACAACTTTTTGACGACAGTTAGGGCGTGTGGCCGTCTTCGTTTTTCTCCACCCTCTCATTTCACTTTCCCTCCTTCTCCCATCCTTCAGTTCGGGTAAAAGTCTCGAATTGCGCACGAACCACGTGCATGCATGTTACTCAGCTCACCTGAGCGAATATGCCGACTGCCGAAGTGTACGGGTCTTCTCCGTTGTTGGTGGGGTAGCTACCCCGACGTCTTGGCACCAGTTGAAGTGAGGGCCGCCTGTCCTCAGTTGGAGCCACTTCGGTGTTTGTCTTCGTCGTCGTTGTGTCTTTGTGGTGGTCGTTGGTGTACACTACCTGTGGCAGGTAAGAAGCCACTTAGCTTGGTTGTATTTCTGTTAGGGATGCAGGTATGTAAAGAGGTAGAGGTTCGACAAGAAAGAAAGGTGTATGTTAGGTCTTGACACGATAATCGATTTGGTTAATTACTTGTGCTACCGTTAGAATTAGTATTGCTCAGCACGGGGGGAACATTCCGTAATGTTCCAGCTCTCGCTGTGTGCTGGGTCCGGGGCCTTTCGTCTGATGACCCAGATCTTCACCCCCTCCTGTCCCGTGACTGGCGTCCTGGGTGTTCGTCCCCTCCTGCCCTGTGACTGGTGTCCTGGGTGTTCGTCCCCTCCTGCCCTGTGACTGGTGTCCTGGGTGTTCGTGACTGGTGTCCTGGGTGTTCGTCCCCTCCTGCCCTGTGACTGGTGTCCTGGGTGTTCGTGACTGGTGTCCTGGGTGTTCGTCCCCTCCTGCCCTGTGACTGGTGTCCTGGGTGTTCGTCCCCTCCTGCCCTGTGACTGGTGTTCTGGGTGCTCGTCCCCTCTGACTGTCCTGGGTGTTCGTCCCCTCCTGCCCTGTGACTGGTGTCCTGGGTGCTCGTCCCGTCCTGCCCCGTGACTGGTGTCCTGGGTCTTCGCCCCTTCCTGCCCCGTGACTGGTGTTCTGGGTTCCGGGCCTTTTGTCTTGCAGCCTGGGCCTTTGCCTGGCGCTGTATCCCGAGTCCAGCACCTGGGCCTTTCGACTGAAGGCTCTTGCCTTTGGTCGGACTTCTGCGCCACGTGCCCCCCGACGTTCGTCTGGAGCCAAGTGTCAATGTTTTATTTTTTATTTAATTATTTTTCTTTTTGATTTGAAAGGAAAGCTTCCTGAGGCCGGCTACGACCTACACTAAAGCACGAATATTTGTGTGCCGGTCTGGGTTTTGGACGATTTGTTTTTCTTGAGTGTGTGTGTGGAAAAACGTTCTTGAGAACCTTTAGGAGAAGCCAGGGGGGTTTTGCAAGTGACTTCTGTTTGTTTTGGTTTTTTGTAGTAATGGTATATGTGGTTTTGCTGTTGTTTTTTGCAAGTATTAGCTGTGTTGTGTATAGCTGCGTGAATGGGTTAGAGAGAGCGGAAGAGAATACATTTTGTGTGGAAGAGAAATATCTGTATTCTGTGTTTGTGTTGTCGGGTGAACTGGGTTGGGTGTCAGGTTTTAAAACAGTTCTCGACCTATTCCCTAGGGGGTGTCATGACACTCTTGATGTCTTCAAGAAAGCCACTGTCGTTATCATTATCGCAAATGAGAGAACGTGGGAGGAGAACGACCACGATATCTCGCAATCCAGCGCTTTCTCACAAGTGTGAGAAATCGTGGCGCCACCCCCCCCTCCTCCAAGGACTTCTCTCAAAGTGAGAGAAACCGTGGGCTTAGAGATGGAGAAAAATTAGTCCTGGCGAGCGTGTGACTCAGTTCCAGGCGCTCGGATTCTGTCGTCGCTGCCTGTGGGGACGCGTTACCACCAGGCAAACAGTTTCAAGATATTGCTTTTCATGAAAGGTTATCATCACAGGGACACTGCTGATCTGACAAGACTGCGTTTTATTGTCAAGTTCTGAGTGTTTGATTGGTATGGGAGGAACGTTTTCAAACACAGTGCCAACCATGATTTAAATTTTCTTTTATCATCTGAATAAACTTCTCTAATTATTTTTTTTTATAATGGACTGCATTGCGTCTATGCGTCTGCCTGCGTGTACATGAAGTTTAAAAAATAGTGGGCATGAAACAGCTTTTCAACGTGGCGAATAAGAAGCACTTAAGTGTGACAAAAAAGCTAAGAAAGGGAGATTTTGCTGATTTGGGGACATTTTGTCTCCCTTGCAGTCTGGTGTGACATGCATTTTCACAAATCATACTACCACTACTACCACTTCTGTTTACAGCAACGACAACAGCAATAATAATGATAGATGTTTGTTTAAACTTGGGTTATTTGGTGTGTTTGTTGCTGTGATACTGTTTTTCAGAGAGAGAAAAATAGATATGTGTAAATGTGTCTGAGACACAGGGTGTGTGTGCATGTGAGTGTGCGTAAGTGCGTGTATGCGCGTGAGAGAGAGTGAGTGTGTGTGTGTGTGAGAGAGAGTGTGTGAGAGACGAGACAGATGGAGTGTATGTATGTGTGAGAGTGTACGCGAGTGTGTGCGTGCGTGTGTGTAGGGGGCGGGGGGCGAGATAGAGAACGATAGGAAGGCAGTAAATAATGGCTGATAATGACACGTTGCCTCTCACTGGGGACAGCGGAAAGAGCTGCCATGCCGGATAGCTGTTTTTTTGTTGTTGCTGACACTGGTCCACAGAGACGAACACTTGGCTTTGGTTAATCAAATTAGGCCGGCGTTTTCTGGTCGTGTTTTTGTTGCTTTGGCTGCTTGTGTTTGTTTTTCTTTTGTTTATGGGTTTGTTTTTGGGGTTTTTTTGTTGTTTTTTATTAATGTTTTGGTTTGGTTTATCTGTTGTTTTTGATCGATATTTCTTCCGAGAGATAGACGGGGGTACACACACACACACACACACACACACACACACACACACACACACACACACATCTATTTTCATAGATATATATATATACATATATATATATATATGAAAATAGATATATTTATATATGAGACAGAGAATGAACCTGGGAAGAGAAGCGTTATTTAATCAGCACACTCAAAAGTACACAAATGGACGTGCACGTGTTCGCACAAGCAGTAGGTTTCAGTTTTTAAATGAAGTGTCAAAACGTGCAGACTGATCCATATACGCTACACCACCATCTGTGATAAAAAAAAAAAAAAGAAGAAAAGACCAATGGGGACCGGATGCCTGAACTACATATAATCCCAGTGTGCAGGTCAGGCCTTGATAGAAAGAATGATAATGGGGAACAGATGCCTGACCTACATATAATCCCAGTGTGCAGGTCAGGCCTTGATAGAAAGAATGATAATGGGGAACAGATGCCTGACCTACATATAATCCCAGTGTGCAGGTCAGGCCTTGATAGAAAGAACGATAATGGGGAACAGATGCCTGACCTACATATAATCCCAGTGTGCAGGTCAGGCCTTGATAGAAAGAATGATAATGGGGAACAGAATGCCTGACCTACATATAATCCCAGTGTGCAGGTCAAGCCTTGATAGAAAAAATAATGGGGAACAGATTCCTTACCTGTATGTAATCCCAGTGTGCAGGTCAGGCCTTGATAGAAAGAATGATAATGGGGAACAGATGCCTGACCTATATAATCCCAGTGTGCAGGTCAGGCCTTGATAGAAAGAATGATAATGGGGAACAGATGCCTGACCTATATATAATCCCAGTGTGCAGGTCAGGCCTTGATAGAAACAATGATAATGGGGAACAGATGCCTGACCTGCACACTGGGATTATGTCTTGATAGCCTCCCCTGACAGGAAGATTGTCCTACTGCAGAGAATGTCTAACAGCACGTACTTTAAATCAATAGCGGTAGCAGTGCACTCTTACAGGTAAATATGCACGTACAAATACAAAGAGACAGAGTGTCACAACCCATATGGGGTTGCCCACATCCCCCCCCCCCACACACACACACACACCTTCCCAGACTAACATCCCGACAACACAAAGCAAAGGCACACACAAAAAAGTTCAGCTCAGTTCTTCACTGCAGTTCCACTTCCGAGGACAGATCCAGACACAAAATCAACCCTCAGACTACTAAACTGAGACTGAATGAGACGACAACCACAGAACGCATAAAGACGCTCCGCTTTTTGAGCAAGGAATAAACAACAACGGCCATAAAGAGTCTTATCTACCCCGTAACATTTTGTCCACATGTCCTCTCTTCATCCTACGTTTTAAACCTAACCTCCCCCTCCCCGCTACCCCCCTGCCTCCTTGCAAACACTGTCCCCCCCCCATAAAGACTGCTCCCAAATGTCAGCCTGGACATCCAGCGCTAAAAATAAGCATCAAAGGGAAAGACAGAAAAAAAGACAAAACAAACAGCAGGAAACACGGCGCTGTCTGAGCATCAGTGAGCCCTGTGTACAGCAGCCCAGCTGGAGAGCTGATGACACATCAGACAACAGAACAAAGGAGGGGGGGAGGAAAAGTGTGTGCGTGGGGGGGGGGTGCGTGCGGGGGGGAGGGGGACGCAGAGAGACAAACAGACAGAGAGACAGAGAGAAAGAAAGAGAATGAGAGCCAGAGAGAGAGAATAAGAGAGAATAAGACAGAGAATAAGAAAGAGAGAATAAGAGAGAGAGAATAAGAGGGCGAGAGAGGGAGTGGGGGAGAGAGAAGGAGAGGAGAGAACAGAAAGAGATAAAGAAAGAGGAAGAAAGATAGGGGAAAGAGAGATAGAGACAGACAGACAGACAGAGAGAGAGACAGAGACAGACAGACAGACAGAGAGAGAGAGACACACACACACACACAGACACGGAGAGAAGCACAGAATCAGGGAAACAAAAAGAACGGAGAGTAAAACATGGGGAACGCACGCACACACACACACACACACACACACACACACACACACACACACACACACACACACACACACACACACACACACACACACACACACACACACCATAAACAAGTCACCAGAGAACAGTTAAGCGAAACAGAACCAATAATGTATCACTAAAGCACTCTCCTTCTTCAACCTCATCGATTATGGATTTCATTCCAGTGTGTTTCATATTATTTCAGTCACCCTCTGTTCTGAATCAGGCATTCCGTTATTTTCTGTTCGTGAGCATGTATGGATGATAATCTACGGACTCGATTTTTGCACTGATGTGTTGAACAAGCAAAAACAACAAAACAACAAAAAACAAACAAACAAAAAGCAAAACAAAAAATAACATTGGCTGCACTGTCATAATCATGTTGAGAGATATGACAATATGCTATGAGAAAACACACACACACACACACACACACACACACACACACACACACACACACACACACACACACACACACACACACACACACAGAGTTAAAAAAAAAATTCTGCGAGTCTTTGTTTTACTCACTGTTCTGTCATTATTCAAACCCCATTTCCTTATTTCCCTGAATGTCATGATTTCTGTTCCATGTTTCATGCTGTCTGCATTTGCCTCCAACATTTTACTGTCGTTGGCAGGAAAAATGAGGCGTGTTGTTTCCCCAAAAAGGTCCGACAGTATCGCACACATCTCAAGGGATGAGATTCTGGAAGTTTGAAAGTTTCTGAAACCGGGAATGGGGGTAGGGGAGTGGGGGTGAGGGCTAGGCGTTGCATTGGGTGATGGTGAGAGATCAGGGAGCGACGCCTCCTGAAACCGAAGAAGACCTATTGAAAGGATAGTGTGTGTGAAATGCCTAAATGACGGGGGTACAGTTTGAAGCTGAATCAGAAATAAGTTTTGGAAGACTCTCCTGCGATCAAAATCAGAACAAGTGTGTGTGCGTATTGCGTGCGTGCGTGCGTGCGTGCGTGTGTGTGTGTGTGTGTGTGTGTGTGATCTTTCTAACTCTGTGTGTGTGTGTGTGTGTGTGTGTGTGTGTGTGTGTGTGTGTGTGTGCCAACAAGAATTCAGTGTTACCGGCCCATATTGTAATGAATGACAGTCACGTACTGTCTCTCTCTCTCTCTCCTGCTCATACCGAAATATACAAGGTTCACGAGCAAACCCCTGTGTGTGTGTGTGTGTGTGTGTGTGTGTGTGTGTGTGTGTGTGTGTGTGTGTGAGTGTGTGTGTGTGTGTGTGTATTTGATATTACTTGACTTATATCGAAATGGTATTTATTCTTCAAAATGGATGAGTTGTATCAGACAAATTTTAATAGAAGCAGGGAATGACTGTGTTTGGGATGGTCAATTCTTCTTGGAGAGGGAATCTTTCTGCAAGAATGTCAACATTGCTTTGAGAGATAGTTTTCAAAATCCATGGAGACATGCTCTAGAGGCGAGTAGTAAATGTTTGTTTTATCGAAATTTCAAAAGTGGATATGGTAGAGAAAAATATATAAGTCAAATGCTTGATAATTATGTTATCAGCTTCTTCAGATTTCGAAGTAGTAATCATAAGCTGGAAATAGAAACAGGGAGACACAAAGGCATACCACGAGAGTTACGATTTTATAAGGTTTATAACATGTCTGTGATTGGTGATGAGTTTCATTTTATAATGGAATGTCCCAATTATGATCAGTTACGAAATAGATATGTTCCTAAAAAAATATTTGTCTCCAAAATCGGTTTTTAATTTTTGTAATATGCTCAAAGGAGGCAAAAAAGTCATTTTAGCTGTAAGTAAGATGATTAGATTTGCAAATGTTGCCTAGTTATACTTTTGGAGTTAAAAGACATTTGTGTTTTCTCAACTTTATGTGACATTGTTGTGTATTTGGAAATGTTTGTTATGGGCACGAAAATGAGTATTTTGCAGTAATCCTCCATACTCCAATAGGAGTGAAAGGATAATTAAAACTTGAAACTTGAAACTTGTGTGTGTGTAATCAACAATGTTCATATCAGAATAGACGAGAATCACGTGCTGAGTTCAGCTTCTGAATCTGTGAGTTTGTGTCACCGTGCGTAGGTTTGTGTCCAAGCTGCTCTCTCTCTCTCTCTCTGTGTGCGTGCGTGCGCGTGCGTGTGCGTGTGTGTGTGTGTGTGTGTGTGTGTGTGTGTGCGTGCTTGTTGGCAACAAATCAGTGTTGCACATATTGAAATAAAAGACAATCACGTGCTGATATCATCTTCTGAAGCTGTCTCTTTCTCTTTCTTTCTGATATCTCCCTTCCACTCTGTGTGGTTGTGTGTGTGTGTGTGCCGTCAACGACTCAATGTTCCCTGCCCATATTGAAACAAACGGGAATCAAGTGTGAGTTCATCTTCTGAAGCTCTCTCTCTCTCTCTCTCTCTTCTGCTCATATCGAAATAAACAAGGTTCAAGTGCTCACCTCTCCTCTCCCTCTGTGCTTGTGTGTGTGTGTGGTCGAAACAAGTTGTTTCGGAGAGATCGGCATTTTGACAACTGCGGATTGTGAACCGCCACGGCTTGTTATCAAGGGTTTTGTGGCTGACGACGTCGCTCAACAAGGCGCTCAGCAGACAAGTTTTTACAGGGTCTAAAAATGGAGAATACGAACTAAAGAGCTTTTCCGTTTTGGAGTGCATTTAATTCAGATGCAGATCCATGCACGCAACGTGCAGAAAGTATGGTGTTGGTCGGCGTTTTGAAACAGGTTCTCCCAAGCATACAGTTCGCCGCATTTTCAATCAAGTAAGAGAATTAGATGCGGATCAACGCGCGAGTCCGATCGTTCGTTTATTTATAGTCTGTTCATCTAAGATGATGATATTAGACTGAAAATAAATGATATTATTATTATCATTTGGATTATTATCATTTCTATCATAATGATGATTGTTATTATTAATTAGAAATCGACATTTCTGTATATTCGAATGAAAAGGGGGGGGGGGGCGGTTGAGGGGAAGGGGTGGGGGGGGGGGGGGGGGCGGGGGCGGGGGGGGGGGCAAGGGGGAGGGGACTAGAAAGGAAGATGCTATGTCTGTCCATAATGTCATGTTTTGTTACGTCAACCCAGGGTGTTACGTTACGTTACGATACGTCAGCCCATAAGGTAACGACACGTCAGCCCATAATGTTGTATAAGACTATAAATAAATAAATAAACGAACGTGGCGCGAGTCCGATCACTTGAAAATCACATTTACATAGTATTACACCCCTTGAGTTTCTCAACTGATTTAGACGAATCTCAGGATCGACCCCTGGAGCTGTTAGATTTACTTATTTACGGGAGAAAATTCATCTCTGAATTCACTAGTTTCATTTCACACGTTGCTGTCTGTATGTCTTACCCCACGACAACGTGGATTTGTACTGCTGTTCTGATTCAACAACGGTTCTATTGCCTGTTTAAACGATCTTACTGCTGTTCTGATTCAACAACGGTTCTATTGCCTGTTTAAACGATCTTACTGCTGTTCTGATTCAACAACGGTTCTATTGCCTGTTTAAATGATCTTACTGCTGTTCTGATTGAACAACGGTTCTATTGCCTGTTTAAATGATCTTACTGCTGTTCTGATTGAACAACGGTTCTACTGCCTATTTAAACGATCTTACTGCTGTTCTGATTCAACAACGGTTCTATTGCCTGTTTAAACGATCTTACTGCTGTTCTGATTCAACAACGGTTCTATTGCCTGTTTAAACGATCTTACTGCTGTTCTGATTCAACAACGGTTCTATTGCCTGTTTAAACGATCTTACTGCTGTTCTGATTCAACAACGGTTCTATTACCTGTTTAAACGAAACGATGTTACTGCAGTTGTGATAAACGATTTTTACTACCATTCCGCACAAAACGATTTCAATGTTGTTCTGAACAACAGCGGTTTTACTGCCACTTCAAACAAAACGATTATACTGCTGTTCTGAGTAACAACGATTTTACTGTCACTCCAAACAAAACAATTTCACTGCTGATCAAACAATATGTTAATTTCACTTTTGTTTCATGATTCCCAGAATTGTTTGCTGTTCGCTGTCTATATGTCTGTGTGTCTGTCTGTCCGTCTGTCTGTCTGCGTCTTTCTGCCTGTGTGTGCGTCTCTCTCTCTCTCTCTCTGTCACTCTATGTGTCTTTCTTTTTCTCTCTCCGTGTCTGCCTGTCTTTGTTTGTCGCTCTGTCACTCTATCTATCTATCTAGTTCTCTTTCTAAAAAATGTACAAACTAAAGACAGCAAACAAAATTACACAAACCCTTAAAAACCAAGAGACCTGTGTCATTCTTCAGATCAAGATCTTACCTCGATTGCATTGCATTGTATTGCATTGCATTGCATTGCATTGTATTGTATTGTACTGTCATCGCAACAGATTTCTCTGTGCGAAATCTGGGCCCCTGTCCCCGGGGAGAGTGTATCGCCACAGTGCAGCGCCACCCTTTTTCTTCAAGTATATTTGCGTTACTGTCAATCTGGCTTTTTCTACAGGATTTTCTGCCAGGCGCAACCAACGCTTTTGTTGCCATTGGTTCTTCTACGTGCACTAAATGCACACAGGACCTCGGTCTAACGTCAAATCTCTCTCTCTCTATATATATATATATAAAAGAAACTATCGACGAGAGTCCAACACTAAGACAGGAAGCCACCACCCACAAACCCTCTCCTTCCCTTCCTCTCTCTTTCTCTCTACTTGTCTGTCTGTCTGTCTGTCTGTCTCTCTCTCTCTGTCAACCACGCGCATGCACACCCACCCACCCACGCAAGCACACTACGAACACACAGAGTAGTTAATCACACTCTCGCACCAATTTTCCTCCGCTCTCTCTCTCTCCCTTTGTCATGCCGTGCCGGATGAATGAAGCACCACCCTTGCCCTCCTCACCCATTCCCCCCCCACCCACCCACTTCTCTCTTCTTCCCTTCCTCCCCATGGCTGTGCAAGGAACATTCTCACTCGTCCTTTGCCCCATTCTGCAGTCCTCCCTATATTACCAATGAACGAGTGCGGCAATTCACCATGCGATACACTGCGCCTCGTGGAGGTCTGCTGACATCATTCAAGAAAAGAAAGCTACGTTCACACGGCCACGAAAAACGAGAGAGAAAGACAGAGGAAGTTAAGGTGTCATCATTATATACGCAGAAAACCCTTGCACATGCATATGCGTGCGTGCACAAATAATCAAACACACACACACACACACACACACACACACACACACACACACACACACACGAGCTAGAGTGTCTGTCTTTCGATGCATGTGAGAAAGAATGCTTGCAATCGACGAACCTTGTTTCGTTCGTGTAATATCTGCTGTTGTTTCTTTCTTTCGTTTTACACGTGTATGTGTAACGAAAATAGAAACAAATGTTTGTTTATTACACACACACACACACACACACACACACACACACACACACACACACACACACACACACACGTGCATGTAAACAGATAATTTTTAATGACACTAAAACATACACATCAACTCTTCTCAAACTACAAATAAAGAACAGCGAAACAAGTCCATACCTCAAGGTGATTTTTAAGTCCACCCACCTGTCCTTTATCCTACATTTTAACACCATCCTTTCGCTGACATTAACCCCATAAAGTCTGCTTTCAAAATGCCAACTTGGAGGAGATCCACAGCGACTAAAAATAAACACCCAAGAAACAGAAGGACAGAACATTAGGAAACACGGAGTCGTCTAAGCGTCAGTGACCATTGTTTACGACAGCCCTGCAGGAGATCTAAAATGACACACCAGGGAGAGTGTGAGAGAGACAGAGATAGAGAAAGAGAGAGACAGAGAGAGAGAAAAGAGAGCGAGAGAGAGAGAAAAAAAGAGAGCGAAAGAAGGAGAGAGAGCGAAAGAGAGAGAGAAAGAGAGCGAAAGAGAGAGGGAGAGAGAAAGAAAGAGAGAGCGAAAGAGAGAGAAGAGAGAGAGAAAGAGCAAAAGAGAGAGCGAAAGAGAGAGAGAAGAGAGAGAGAGAAAGAGCAAAAGAGAGAGCGAAAGAGAGAGAGAGAAGAGAGAGAGAGAAAGAGCAAAAGAGAGAGAGAGAGGAGAGAGAGAGAGCAAGAGAGAGAGAGAGAGAGAAAGAGAGCGAAAGAGAGAGAGAGAGAGGGAGAAAGAGAGCGAAAGAGAGAGAGAAAGAGAGAGAGAGAGGACAGAAGGAATCAGGGTCAGAATCAAAGTACCTTTATTATCTCATCAGAGAAAATTAAATGAAAAGAAAATGGAGGGAGGAAAGGGAAGAGGTGGGAATAAGGGTTTTGTGGCTGACGATGTCGCTCAACACTGCGCTCTTAATTAACTGAACGACAAAATTGAGACAGACAGACAGACAGAGAGAGAGAGAGAGAATAAGGGTTTTGTGGCTGACGATGTCGCTCAACACTGCGCTCTTAATGAGCTGAACGACAAAATTGAGACAGACAGACAGAGAGAGAGAGAGAGAGATAGAATAAGGGTTTTGTGGCTGACGATGTCGCTCAACACTGCGCTCTTAATTAGCTGAACGACAAAATTGAGACAGAGAGAGAGAGAGAGAGAGAGAGAGAGAGAGAGAGAGAGAATAAGGATTTTGTGGCTGACGATGTCGCTCAACACTGCGCTCTTAATGAGCTGAACGACAAAATTGAGACAGACAGACAGAGAGAGAGAGAATAAGGATTTTGTGGCTGACGATGTCGCTCAACACTGCGCTCTTAATGAGCTGAACGACAAAATTGAGACAGACAGACAGAGAGAGAGAATAAGGGTTTTGTGGCTGACGATGTCGCTCAACACTGCGCTCTTAATGAGCTGAACGACAAAATTGAGACAGACAGACAGACAGAGAGAGAGAGAGAGAGAGAGAGAGAGAGAGAGAGAGAGAGAGAGAGAGAATAAGGGTTTTGTGGCTGACGATGTCGCTCAACACTGCGCTCTTAATTAGCTGAACGACAAAATTGAGACAGACAGAGAGACAGAGAGAGAGAGAGAGAGAGAGAGAGAGAATAAGGGTTTTGTGGCTGACGATGTCGCTCAACACTGCGCTCTTAATTAGCTGAACGACAAAATTGAGACAGACAGAGGGAGACAGAGAGAGAGAGAGAGAGAGAGAGAGAGAGAGAGAGAGAGAGAGAGAGAGAGAGAGAGAGAATAAGGGTTTTGTGGCTGACGATGTCGCTCAACACTGCGCTCTTAATTAGCTGAACGACAAAATTAAGACAGAGAGAGAGAGAGAGAGAGAATAAGGGTTTTGTGGCTGACGATGTCGCTCAACACTGCGCTCTTAATTAGCTGAACGACAAAATTGAGACAGAGACACAGAGAGAGAGAGAGAGAGAGAGAGAATAAGGGTTTTGTGGCTGACGATGTCGCTCAACACCGAGCTCTTAATTAGCTGAACGACAAAATTGAGACAGAGACAGAGAGAGAGACAGAGACAGAGACAGAGACAGAGAGAGACAGAGAGAGAGAGAGAGGAGAGGATGGTGGCGGATGGTTGGAGGGGTGGGTACAATTCTCTGCAGTTCTCTTATCCAAATATGTTGAGATGAATGGCACAGCATAAACAAATCTGAACAACCGAAAGCATATTCAGAAAAAAAAGGACAGAAGAGATTTAAAAGCAAACTCTTCGTGGGTTGTTAAAAGAAAGGAAGGGGGGGGGGAAGTACAATGGAGTTCCACATGATACTGTCGATACGATGTCGCACAGCAAGGCACCACAGCGTTGCACGGCTATCTGGACCCACGACACAGTTCGTCAATGTTCTCAAGGTGAACAATTTGTCGTAGGTTTCCCGCCACCACTCCCTGGCCTTCTGCCTCTCTCTCACCTCGTCTCCTCTGAGCCAAACTGGCCACATCACACTCTGTAATCGTCGAAACCTGAAACCTGATCGGTGTGCACTTTTCCCTGTGTGAAATCTCTCTCTCTCCTCTCTGTGCCGCTCTCTCTCATTAAACTACTCGTATCTGTTATCTCCCACTCCCTCTCTCTCTTACTCTCTTTCGCTCTCTTTCTCTCTCTCTCATTGAATCTTTCGTATCCTGCATCTGTCTCTGTCTCGCTGTCTGTATGTTTGTTTGTCTGTCTCCTGTCGTTCTCTCTCTTTTTATTTAGCTGCTCGTGTCTTCCCCCACCGCCACATCTCTTCCCCCCCCCCCCCCCCCCCCGCCCCCCCCCCTCTCTCTCTCTCTCTGTGTCCAAGCTGAGCCCCAGGGATTAGCATGTCCTTTCGCCCCCTCCGACTTTACAAGCCATTAAGCAGGTTCGTGGCTGACAGTCCGTGGTGAGAGGGCTTTGTGCCACAGAGATCAGGGAGATCGTCGTTAATGGCAGCTCACATGCCTTTCTAGGATAGTTGGGGTTTTTGCTGTTGTTTTTTTAAATAATATTTTTACCCTCCTTTGTCTCTTCTCCGAGCTGACTGTGGTGTTGTGTGGGGAGCCGTGTGTGTGTGTGTGTGTGTGTGTGTGTGTGTGTGTGTGTGTGTGTGTGTGTGTGTGTGTGTGATTCGTTCGTTCGTTCGTTCTTTCTCTCTCTCTCTCGTCAAATGTATCCTATGTGGAAAGACGTCAAAGGAAACTACAACTACAACAACTACAACTACCACTGGTACTACCACTACCACCACCACCACCACCACGACTGCCACTGGTACTACCACTACCACTACCACCACTACAACTACCACTGGTACTACCACTACCACCACTACAACTACCACTGGTACTACCACTACCACCAACACTACAACTACCACTGGTACTACCACCACCACCAACACTACAACTGCCACTGGTACTACCACTACCACCACACTGCAACTACCACTGGTACTACCCTAACCCCACTACAACCATACATTCCAACCACAACATACAACACTGGTACTACCACTACACAACCACTAACAACTACCACTGGTACTACCAACTACCACCACTACAACTACCACACCACCACCACCCACCACCCACGACTACCACTGGTACTACCACTACCACCACCACCACCACCACCACCACGACTACCACTGGTACTACCACTACCACCACCACCACCACCACCACAACTACCACTGGTACCACCACTACCACCACTACACAAGCACACAGTACACATGCCAGTTGGCTCGGAACAGCCAAGAACTGTCTGGAAGGTATCACGACACAAGACAAGACACCAATCAAATTCCTCTTTCTCAACAGCAGACAGCCCAGCCAAAAAAAATGTTACAGACACGCAAAGAAATGTTCCGACACGCGGCTACATTGCAGCACAACTGAAGAGAGATGCCAAACGCTACACCCTCACCTCCCTCCCCTCCACCCACTGTCACCGACCATCATCCACCCACCCACTGCAAGCCACACTGCCCACCCATGAGCATCAAAAGCGCTGCCAACCACGACGACAACAAACACAACAAAGACACCAGGAACTTTTGGCCCTGAAACCTGCCGAGATGTGCGAGCGGCCAAGTAATAAAATATTCTAACCTGCAACTGCACCGCATTTTCTTCTCTTGTCTCAAAAGCTCCACACACAGACTCACTGCACCGCATTCCTTCTCTTGTCTCAAAAGCTCCACACACAGACTCTCACTGCACCGCATTTCTTGTCTCAAAAGCTCCACACACACACACAGACTCACTGCACCGCATTTCTTGTCTCAAAAGCTCCACACACAGACTCACTGCACCGCATTTCTTGTCTCAAAAGCTCCACACACAGACTCACTGCACCGCATTTCTTGTCTCAAAAGCTCCACACACAGACTCACTGCACCACATTTCTTGTCTCAAAAGCTCCACACACAGACTCACTGCACCGCATTTCTTGTCTCAAAAACTCCACACACAGACTCACTGCACCACATTTCTTGTCTCAAAAGCTCCACACACAGACTCTCACTGCACCGCATTTCTTGTCTCAAAAGCTCCACACACAAAAACTCACTGCACCGCATTTCTTGTCTCTAAAGCTCCACACAGACTCACTGCACTGCATTTCTTCTCTGGTCTCAAAAGCTCCACACACAGACTCGCTGCACCGCATTTCTTGTCTCAAAAGCTCCACACACAGACTCACTGCACCGCATTTCTTGTCTCAAAAGCTCCTCACACAGACTCACTGCACCGCATTTCTTGTCTCTAAAGCTCCACACACAGACTCACTGCACCGCATTTCTTGTCTCTAAAGCTCCACACACAGACTCTCACTGCACCGCATTTCTTGTCTCTAAAGCTCCACACACAGACTCACTGCACCGCATTTCTTGTCTGAAAAGCTCCACACACAGACTCACTGCACCGCATTTCTTGTCTCTAAAGCTCCACACACAGACTCTCACTGCACCGCATTTCTTGTCTCAAAAGCTCCACACACAGACTCACTGCACCACATTTCCTGTCTCAAAAGCTCCACACACAGACTCACTGCACCGCATTTCTTGTCTGAAAAGCTCCACACACAGACTCACTGCACCGCATTTCTTGTCTCTAAAGCTCCACTCACACACTCTCACTGCACCGCATTTCTTGTCTCAAAAGCTCCACACACAGACTCACTGCACCGCATTTCTTGTCTCAAAAGCTCCACACACAGACTCACTGCACCACATTTCTTGTCTCTAAAGCTCCACACACAGACTCACTGCACCGCATTTCTTGTCTCATAAGCTCCACACACACAGACTCACTGCACGCATTTCTTGTCTCAAAAGCTCCACACACAGACTCACTGCAGCGCATTTCTTCTCTTGTCTCAAAAGCTCCACACAGACTCTCACTGCACCGCATTTCTTGCCTCAAAAGCTCCACACACAGACTCACTGCACAACATTTCTTGTCTCAAAAGCTCCACACACAGACTCACTGCACCACATTTCTTGTCTCAAAAGCTCCACACACTGACTCACTGCACCGCATTTCTTCTCTTGTCTCAAAAGCTCCACACAGACTCACTGCACCACATTTCTTGTCTCAAAAGCTCCACACACAGACTCACTGCACCGCATTTCTTCTCTTGTCTCAAAAGCTCCACACAGACTCACTGCACCACATTTCTTGTCTCAAAAGCTCCACACACAGACTCTCACTGCACCACATTTCTTGTCTCAAAAGCTCCACACACAGACTCACTGCACCGCATTTCTTGTCTCTAAAGTTTCACACACAGACTCTCACTGCACCGCATTATCTTGTCTCAAAAGCTCCACACACAGACTCTCACTGCACCGCATTTCTTGTCTCAAAAGCTCCACACACAGACTCACTGCACCGCATTTCTTGTCTCAAAAGCTCCACACACAGACTCTCACTGCACCGCATTTCTTGTCTCAAAAGCTCCACACACAGACTCACTGCACCGCATTTCTTGTCTCAAAAGCTCCACACAACGACTCTCACTGCACCACATTTCTTGTCTCAAAAGCTCCACACACAGACTCACTGCACCGCATTTCTTGTCTCTAAAGTTCCACACACAGACTTTCACTGCACCGCATTTCTTGTCTCAAAAGCTCCACACACACAGACTCAATGCACCGCATTTCTTGTCTCAAAAGCTCCACACAGACTCTCACTGCACCGCATTTCTTGTCTCAAAAGCTTCACACACAGACTCACTGCACCGCATTTCTTGTCTCTAAAGCTCCTCACACAGACTCACTGCACCGCATTCCTTCTCTTGTCTCAAAAGCTCCACACAGACAGACTCACTGCACCGCATTTCTTGTCTCAAAAGCTCCACACACAGACTCTCACTGCACCGCATTTCTTGTCTCAAAAGCTCCACACACACACACAGACTCACTGCACCGCATTTCTTGTCTCAAAAGTTTCACACACAGACTCATTGCACCGCATTTCTTGTCTCAAAAGCTCCACACAGACTCTCACTGCACTGCATTTCTTGTCTGAAAAGCTTCACACACAGACTCACTGCACCGCATTTCGTGTCTCTAAAGCTCCACACACAGACTCACTGCACCGCATTTCTTGTCTCAAAAGCTCCACACACAGACTCACTGCACCGCATTTCTTGTCTCAAAAGCTCCACACACAGACTCACTGCACCGCATTTCTTGTCTCTAAAGCTCCACACACAGACTCTCACTGCACCGCATTTCTTGTCTCAAAAGCTCCACACACAGACTCACTGCACCGCATTTCTTGTCTCTAAAGCTCCACACACAGACTCACTGCACCGCATTTCTTGTCTCAAAAGCTCCACACACAGACTCACTGCACCGCATTTCTTGTCTCAAAAGCTCCACACACAGACTCACTGCACCGCATTTCTTCTCTTGTCTCAAAAGCTCCACACAGACTCACTGCACCGCATTTCTTGCCTCAAAAGCTCCACACACAGACTCACTGCACCGCATTTCTTGTCTCAAAAGCTCCACACACAGACTCACTGCACCGCATTTCTTGTCTCTAAAGTTCCACACACAGATTCTCACTGCACCACATTTCTTGTCTCAAAAGCTCCACACACAGATTCTCACTGCACCGCATTTCTTCTCTTGTCTCAAAACTCCACACAGACTCACTGCACCGCATTTCTTTTCTTGTCTCAAAAGCTCCTCACACAATCTCTCACTGCACCCTCCCATCAACATCAAAGGCGACGCCGAGGCAATTTTGTACATGTGCGTGGGTGAGCAAGATGAAATAAAGACACCCAGAACGTTTGTCTTCCCGGTCCTTTTCAGACGTCTCTCTCGCTGCCACTGCACAGACGCTGGGTCGATGGCTACCTCGTCAGGACCGTGAATAGACTTTACCCCCCTGTCACAGGGACGCCCGACTTTTATCTGCATCATGGGAGATGCCAACACGCATCCACTGATTCCAAGACTGCTGGGACTTCAGTGAAAGAAGGGGGATGGGGGGGGTGTGTGTGGGGTACACGGGGGTACCACTGGGATGTTTCACAAGACGTTAATGTCGGGAAATTTGCATGAGATAAGTTACAGCAACTTTATTATCTGATGATTGATGTAATTGATTCAGGGGTCAAACTGTCATTACTGACTCTAGCATAACTCATCCATTGGCGTATGCCCTATCTACTTTATCCTATTTTACTTTTTATTATTACTGTCTTTATTTTATTACAATGGTACATGGTGTGAAGTTGTTGTTGTTGCATATTTGTCTACATGTAAAAAGAAAATGTTGATTATAAATAAAAGTTACAGCAACTTTCGCTCCTACGATTTTAACCCCTCGACTGCTGCTGACGTGCATACTGATCAGTGAGGGACTGTCACCTCACAGAGAGTGTACAGGTCAGATTGTCAGTGAAGGGCTGTCACCTCACAGAGAGTGTACAGGTCAGATTGTCAGTGAAGGGCTGTCACCTCACAGAGAGTGTACAGGTCAGATTGTCAGTGAAGGGCTGTCACCTCACTGAGAGTGTACAGGTCAGATTGTCAGTGAAGGGTCAGATTGTCAGTGAAGGGCTGTCACCTCACAGAGAGTGTACAGGTCAGATTGTCAGTGAAGGGCTGTCACCTCACAGAGAGTGTACAGGTCAGATTGTCAGTGAAGGGCTGTCACCTCACAGAGAGTGTACAGGTCAGATTGTCAGTGAAGGGCTGTCACCTCACAGAGAGTGTATAGGGAGTGTACAGGTCAGATTGTCAGTGAAGGGCTGTCACCTCACTGAGAGTGTACAGGTCAGATTGTCAGTGAAGGGTCAGATTGTCAGTGAAGGGCTGTCACCTCACTGAGAGTGTACAGGTCAGATTGTCAGTGAAGGGTCAGATTGTCAGTGAAGGGCTGTCACCTCACAGAGAGTGTACAGGTCAGATTGTCAGTGAAGGGCTGTCACCTCACAGAGAGTGTACAGGTCAGATTGTCAGTGAAGGGCTGTCACCTCACTGAGAGTGTACAGGTCAGATTGTCAGTGAAGGGCTGTCACCTCACAGAGAGTGTACAGGTCAGATTGTCAGGTACCATTCTTTGTTGGGATTTCTTCCTACTGGGATTGCATTGCCTTTGTTCGGCAAAATCGATGACATCATTGGCATGTACACAGAAAGTCGGAAATGCGGTTTAACATGACGCCCCACTGATCTAATTTCACCGAGATTCAGCAGCCAAGAGGTTAAGCCAGTGCTGCACAGTGCTTCCTACCAGTCTGCACACAGCTAAACATAAGGCGACAGAGGGAAGCAGACCAGATCAAATTAAACGGCCATACTCTTCTTCTTCTTCTTCTTTTTCTTTCGTGGCTTGCAACTCTCACGTTCACTCGAATATGCGAGTGGGCTTTTACGTGTATGACCACTTCCCCCGCCCCTGTTTTTTTCAGTCAGATATAATCCGTTTCCGGTGGTGTGTGTGTTGGGTGTATTTTTCTTTCCACAACCCACAGAATGCTGACAAGCATTAAATAATCTTCTAACGTGCATATCTGATGTTCAGCATGCATGTACACACGAGGGGGTTCAGGCAAAAGCAGGTTTGCTTATGTATTATGCTGACCAGGAAGAGCATTAAAATCTCCACCATCAGGTACGCTGAAACTGGGGATGGAAGTTAGGAATTTCGGGCGAGAATCCTGCGTTCTAACCATTCGTCCATCGCACCGTCGAGCACACTCTTAAGACTGTTCAGAGTGTGAGTGTTATGATCCTTACAAAACCCACTGTCTTTACAGGAGAAATGTAGCGCACATGAAGTAAATATCTCACTAAAATAATAACCATCGATCCCTTTAAGGTTGTCATACCCTTTGATAAAGGGAAACACACACATACACACACATGAAAATTGTATTTTTAATCTGACAATCAATTAATTCATCCGAAGTCAAATTTACCATGAGGTACAAGCAGACAAGTCAAAGTATCCTGAGCTACAACTACACCGCACCTCATCTCTCATCTTCAAACCTGCACACGGCTCCCACTGGCTGCTGCACTAACCCCCTCCCATTCACATCAAAGGCACGCCAGGACATTATGTACACGTGCGTGGATGAGCAGGATGAAAAAAAGACGCCAGGAACCCTTGCCATCCCGGTTCATTCAGACGTCACGAACAGCCGTGGCTTCGCTCTGTCATCCCTTTAACGCTGGATCAACGGCCGCCCCGTCAGCACGGTGAATGAACGTCCACCCATGTCAGAGAAACACCCGACCTGTCTCCCTCATGGGAGATTCCAGCAGTGGTACAACAGCATCCACTGAGACTTCTCAGATTTTTTTCGTGAAAGAAGGGGTTAGGATGGACCATCGGGACGTAAAACTAGGTGTTTGTGCTGGGACGTTTTGCATTAGACAGTTTCAGCAACTGTCACTGTTACAAACTGGAGCCAGTACTGTACAGTGCTTCCTACGGAACAAAAGGTTCTGAGAAACGAACCCAGAAAATTCCTCAAATTGGAAATATTTGATAACCAGGAAAAAAAAACGACAACATCAGACGGGCACAATAGCCGTATGGTTAAAGTGCTGGACTTTCAATCTGAGGGTCCCGGGTTCGAAACACGGTGACGGCGCCTGGTGGGTAAAGGGTGGAGATTTTTACGATCTCCCAGGTCAACATATGTGCAGACCTACCAGTGCCTGAACCCCCTTCGTGTGTATACGCAAGCAGAAGATCAAATACGCACGTTAAAGATCCTGTAATCCATGTCAGCGTTCGGTGGGTTATGAAAAAAAGAACATACCCAGCATGCACAATCCCGAAAGCGGAGTATGGCTGCCTGCATGGCGGGTTAAAAACGGTCATACACGTGAAAGCCCACTTGCGTATATACGAGTGAACGTGGGAGTTGCAGCCCACGAACGCAGAAGAAGAAGAAGAAGACAACATCAAAATGACCACTCTTATAAACCCGTGATCAAAAACTGCTCAGAGATTGTTTTGATCCTTACATAACCCCTGGCTTCAGAGGGGTGCGGCGCAGAAGGGATAAAGTAATAAGCATAGATCCTTTCAAGGTAGTGACACCCTCTGACAAAGGAAAGAAACAATCACCCAATCCTGTACACACATACACAAACACATTGTGAACATGTTACTTCCAATATGTCAATCAGTCAGTCAATCCATCAGTTTGTCTAACCTGCCAGGAGCCAAGTCAAAGCTTTCCAACCTGCAAACGCAACGCACCACAAGTCTCATCTTCAACACTACACGGCTCCCACTGGCCGCTGCAGACCACTGCACTAACCCCTCCCATTCACACCAAAGGCACGCCAGGACATTATGTACACGTGCGTGGATGAACAGGATGAAAAAAAGACGCCAGGAACTCTTGCCCTTCCGGTTCTTTCAGACGTCACGAACAGCCGTGGCTTCGCTCTGTCATCCCTTTAACGCTGGATCAATGGCCGCCCCGTCAGCACGGTGAATGAACGTTCCGCTGTGTCAAAGAAATCCCCGATTTATCAGTCGCAAGGGGGGCGCTGAATCACATGGGCAGTACAACATGCATGTATTGACTGGTAATACAACATGTATTGACTGGCAGTACAACATGCACTGACTGGTAGTACAGCATGCACTGACTGGTAGTACAACATGCACTGACTGGTAGTACAGCATGCACTGACTGGTAGTACAACATGTATTGACTGGTAGTACAACATGCATGCACTGACTGGCAGTACAACATGTACTGGCTGGTAATACAACATGTATTGACTGGCAGTACAACATGTATTGACAGGCAGTACAACATGTATTGACTGGCAGTACAACATGTATTGACAGGCAGTACAACATGTATTGACTGGCAGTACAACATGTATTGACTGGTAGTACAACATGCATGTATTGACTGGCAGTACAACATGTATTGACTGGTAGTACAACATGTATTGACAGGCAGTACAACATGTATTGACAGGCAGTACAACATGTATTGACAGGCAGTACAACATGTATTGACTGGTAGTACCACATGCATGTATTGACTGGCAGTACAACATGTATTGACTGGTAGTACAACATGTATTGACTGGTAGTACAACATGTATTGACTGGTAGTACAACATGCATGCACTGACTGGCAGTACAACATGTATTGACTGGTAGTACCACATGTATTGACTGGTAGTACAACATGTATGTATTGATTCTGATATTGCCTTGGCTTTTTGTTGGGCGCATGAAGGGAGAGTGGTGTCAGACCACAGGGACGGACGTGTTACTGCAGTTTCCACAGTTCGTCGATGTGGGACTGATCACACAAAAGTCCGATCATGCATAGGTTCGTGAATGACTGTGAAGCGTTGTCGCCTCATCTCACCAGGTTCAAGATTCAGTTAATAGGTGGCCCCTTTTGGGAGGAAATGTAGGATTCAGCACATCAAATCAAATTCAATCAAATTATGGTGCTTGGAGCCTCACCGACCGCTGAGGCCAACTTCAACACATAACAACACAATCAAATACGCAAGTTACAAAACGAGAATACAGACGTTGCACATAAGCACCAATCGGTTATCAAACGTTTACGAACTTGTGACAAATTGGGGCACTCCATGATCAAAATGAACTTTATTACCAACAATATTCATGTCACATCCTAATGTCATACGCATGAAATGTATATATATATATATATATATATATATATATGTGTGTGTGTGTGTGTGTGTGTGTGTGTGTGTGTGTGTGTGTGTGTGAATGACACCTGACTGGAGGACACAGGAAACGAATGATGAGCACCCAAAGGCAGCTGTCTGTCGGCTTAACTTAGGTACGCAGCCTGCTGTGCAAATGAATCAGCACTTAGAGATTAGAGCTTGGTCTCTGACCGAGGATACGAGCTATATATGTATCCACATCATGTCATATTATAATTATATTATAATCATGCCATAGTATGTCATATTATATCATATCACGTAATATCATTATCATAATCGTATCATATCATGTCATATATCACATCACATCTTCTAAAAAAATTCGGTTTTCTGTTGGAATTTTATTCGCGCACCCTGTTTGAATTAGGAGACAGTGATTATTTCATTTGAAATACAGAAACACTCTGATTTTTCTCTGCCTCATCGTGGATGTTGAATGGTACCTGCAGACCAACGTGTATTATATTGATTCTGATGCTGCTCGGATTTTGTTTGAAGGAAGCAAGGAGGTGTGTTAGCTGTGGACAAAAGGTTGGAGGATCAGAGGTGTTTGTGGGTCGAGATTCTTTTCATGGGACAAACAGATATCAACAAAATATGCTACTACTGGGACGCTTGCCGATTTCGGGCATGAAAAATCCGATCATACACTAAAGAGTCCTTTCACTGGGGGGAAAAAGCTTTTAAAAAAAATGTTATGACCTTCACGTTAACGCTGGCCTCACACAGAACACAGTGTGTGCTGACTGGCACAGGCTGAGTGAACGCGTCACGAGACAAGAAAGAACTGATGGACAGGGTCCTAACTTGACTCCATGACAAAGGGATGGAGAAGGACCAACACACACACATACACACACACACACACACACACACACACACACACACACAGAGTATACGCAAACACACGCACACACATGTACAAAACACGCACATTCATGCATGCGCGCAAACACACACACACACACACACACACACACACACACACACACACACACACACATACACGCGCTCGCGCGCGTGCGCGCGCGCACACACACCTCCTGCGAAAACGCTGCCCTTGATTCATATTGCCATTGATGAAGGTTAAACAACCCAACATTGGTCATTGGTCTCTCTCTCTCTCTCTCTCTCTCTCTCTCTCTCTCTCTCTCTGTGTGTGTGTGTGTGTGTGTGTGTGTGTGTGTGTGTGTGTGTGTGTGTGTGTTGGGTGGAGAGAGTGTGTGCATGTGTATGGATATGAATGTGTGAATGTGTTCGTTTTATTACTTTTACGATGTTAATGATGATTATGGTGATTATTCTTCGTTGTACTAGCAGTAGATGTAGCAGTGTTAACAAAATTATTATTGTTGTGTCGTTATCGTTCATGTTGTTATTGTTATTGTTGTCACAAGGACAGATTGGAAGACTGGGCGATGCCTAAAATCTTTATCCTTGCATAATAAACTTTTTTAATCTTGAATCTTTTTAATCTCGCACACACACACCAAACGCGCACCT
>NC_134882.1:17351414-17363914 GCF_041734735.1 Babylonia areolata
TTCATGGGAATCCCCTCCCTTATTATTATTATTATTATTATCATTATTATTGTTATATTTTGCAGCACAAAAATAACGCGATCCTCCCCCCCCCCCCCCCAAAAAAAAAAGAAAAGAAAAAAGGTTGAAGTGTAAATTAAAAAAATAAAATAAAATAAAAAGGCGGCCGGCATCTTGACCACACACACATGTATCATTCCTATCAAGAGTGTGTGTGGTTTTGGTGATGAGTGGGGAAGATGTGTGAGTGAGTAAGTATGTGTGTGCGTGCGTGCGTGCGTGTTTGTCTGTGTGTATGGCTGTGTGCTGTCTCTCACATTCCCAACAGCAGCAAACATCTCCATCAGGAGCGAAGAGCAGAGCCGGAGGATGACGTGTCATTATCAATTTTTCAGCTCTTCCTTGTTCATCACTAACATGGTCATGCATATACGCTTGAAGGTATGCTGCTTGTTTACTTATGATTTTATTCGTGCATGTATTTATATATGTATTTACGTATGTATTCATTTATCTATTTATTTATTTGCTTGTTCATTCATTCGTTTTTTTCTCGGCGAAAAAAAAGAAATACATGTGCAGAGCACTTAAACAAAATAAAAGAAACTATATGCTCCGTGATCTTGCATGCAAATGAGGCCACATAAAAGTTCATCAAATCAGAGCGCACAGAAGTCTCTCACAAAATCTGTTAGATAAAAACAGATAAACTAATTAACTGATCTGTTTCCACGCGAAATTGAGCGCTATGTAAATACATGGTTCTATTTTCTTTTTCTTTTTTTCTAAAATATAAATTGAACTGACTTTTTTTCCCGATAAAAGAGGATACACAAACTCGCCGAGTTTAATTATTGGTATCTATTTCTCGTGCTGTTGCCTGGTGATGCAGCACGTGGTTGGGGGCATTTAATTTAAGCACGTGGATCACCGCTCGTGGTGTGTTGTCCCTGTCACTGGCCAATGTTGTGTGGTGAGCTGTCATGGTTCCTTGCTGTCGTCAACATTGTGTTTCGTCAACTGTTTGGTTCCTTGCTGTCGTCAACATTGTGTTTCGTCAGCTGTCATGGTTCCTTGCTGTCGTCAACATTGTGTTTTGTCAGCTGTCGTGGTTCCTTGCTGTCGTCAACATTGTGTTTTGTCAGCTGTCTTGGTTCCTTGCTGTCGTCAACATTGTGTTTCGTCAGCTGTCTTGGTTCCTTGCTGTCGTCAACATTGTGTTTCGTCAGCTGTCTTGGTTCCTTGCTGTCGTCAACATTGTGTTTTGTCAGCTGTATTAGGTCTTTGCTGTCGTCAACATTGTGTTTCGTCAGCTGTATTAGGTCTTTGTTGTCGTCAACATTGTGTTTCGTCAGCTGTATTAGGTCTTTGTTGTCGTCAACATTGTGTTTCGTCAGCTGTATTAGGTCTTTGTTGTCGTCAACATTGTGTTTCGTCAGCTGTATTAGGTCTTTGCTGTCGTCAACATTGTGTTTCGTCAGCTGTATTAGGTCTTTGCTGTCGTCAACATTGTGTTTCGTCAGCTGTCGTGGTTCCTTGCTGTCGTCAACATTGTGTTTCGTCAACTGTTTGGTTCCTTGCTGTCGTCAACATTGTGTTTCGTCAGCTGTCATGGTTCCTTGCTGTCGTCAACATTGTGTTTCGTCAGCTGTCATGGTTCCTTGCTGTCGTCAACATTGTGTTTCGTCAGCTGTCTTTGGTCTTTGTTGTCGTCAACATTGTGTTTTGTCAGCTGTATTAGGTCTTTGTTGTCGTCAACATTGTGTTTTGTCAGCTGTATTAGGTCTTTGTTGTCGTCAACATTGTGTTTCGTCAGCTGTGTTGGTCTTTGTTGTCGTCAACATTGTGTTTCGTCAGCTGTCTTGGTTCCTTGCTGTCGTCAACATTGTGTTTCGTCAGCTGTCTTAGGTCTTTGTTGTCGTCAACATTGTGTTTCCTCAGCTGTGCTGGTCTTTGCTGTCGTCAACATTGTGTTTCGTCAGCTGTATTAGTTCCTTGCTGTCGTCAACACTGTGTTTTGTCAGCTGTATTAGGCCTTTGTTATCGTCAACATTGTGTTTCGTCAGCTGTATTAGGTCTTTGTTATCGTCAACATTGTGTTTCGTCAGCTGTCATGGTTCCTTGCTGTCGTCAACATTGTGTTTTGTCAGCTGTATTAGGTCTTTGTTGTCGTCAACATTGTGTTTTGTCAGCTGTATTAGGTCTTTGTTGTCGTCAACATTGTGTTTCGTCAGCTGTCTTGGTCTTTGCTGTCGTCAACATTCTGTTTCGTCAGCTGTCTTGGTCTTTGCTGTCGTCAACATTGTGTTTCGTCAGCTGTCTTGGTCTTTGCTGTCGTCAACATTGTGTTTCGTCAGCTGTCTTGGTCTTTGCTGTTGTCAACATTGTGTTTCGTCAGCTGTCTTGGTTCTTAATGGCCTTTACGATATAGCCCCTGAACTCATGTCTTCATTCTTATCTGACAGAAAACAAACCGTATCACTTGACAGATTCAATTACTCCATAATTATTATCTGTGAGGCATGATGTCCCCCAAGGATCTGTTCTAAGACTCTTCTTATTTTCTATCTACAGTTAATGATTTACCCCTATACATTAAAACCGTTTATGAAATGTTTGCAGATCAAACTGCTATACATGCTAATTTGGACAAAGTTTGACCAAATTTAAGACAAAATTTGGACAAAATGACCCCCGTGCTTTTAAAGCGCTCAGAGCTTGGTCTCCATCCGAGGATAGGCGCTATTTAAGTTTTCAAATCATTCATTCATCAATCAAAGTTTATACAGTTTTATAAGAAAGCATCAACGGATTGGCAGACTGGTTTGACCTTGATCACATACATCTCTATCCTCCCAAACACGAAACACAGCAACAAAGATAAAAAGGCGCCAGATTTTCTGATAC
Organism: Babylonia areolata; assembly: GCF_041734735.1. NCBI lineage: Eukaryota > Metazoa > Mollusca > Gastropoda > Neogastropoda > Buccinidae > Babylonia > Babylonia areolata. Next base: position 17,354,322 of record NC_134882.1, read on the forward strand.
AATCCTCCAGATCCACCTCTTTCTATAAGCGGTAACACAATTGAGGAACTTGACCACAACAAAATTATTGGTGTCACTGTTGATAACTATCTGCCATGATCATATCATATCACAGTAACCTACAAAATTATAAAGATTTGTCAGGTATCAAGAATAAAGCATTTTTAAGCTTTGCCTTGGGCGGTAGGGGTGGGGGGGTGGGTGTGTGTGTGTTTGTTTTGTTTTGTTTTTGTTTTTTTGTTTGTTTTTGTTTGTTTTTTTCAATTTATACATTGAATCACGTCTAATTCTACATTACGGAAAAGTGAAAACACTTTTAAACGACTGTTCAGATCAATGTCCGTGCTTTATAATTGATCCTTCTCAAATCCTCGTCATCAACTCCTATAAAATCTAAATATCCTGCCTTTCAAATGGAAACTGACACTTAGCAATGTTGTTTTTATGTTTCAGGCAATGTCCGGCTGTGTCTCTCAGAAGAAGATTCGAAACTAGATTAATGCAAATTGTATATAAGATCAGCGTCCCTCTTCCAATTATGGATCACTTTAAATTTAGCCTTATTTACTTAGATGTTTGTTTGTGGAATGCCGCATTACCTTAATGTGCATTCGAGCCTTAATGTTTTGAAAAATAAATACCATGCATATCTCATGAATAATTTTGCGGACAGTGCTGCTTTATAATATTTATACTCTACAAATATAAATCTGAAGATTCTTGCCAGTCATGTATGTATGTATTTCCTAATGTATATGCCTGAATGTTTTTTGTTGTTGTTTTTTTTTCATTTATTGTGCGCATAAAGTGCATATGCACATGCATATATTATGTATGTCTGAGTATACCCGCTTCCTTTCTTTCATTCATTCATTCTCTTTCTTTCATTTCTTCCTTCCTTCTTCTTCCGATTATCAATTCTATTTTTCTTTGAAGATTTCCATTTCTTTCGTCCCGAGGGCTGGATGTTAAAGAAGCATGCATGTTTATTACATTTTCCTCATTAAACAAATCCTTATCGTTCTATTGTTTCCCGTGTTAAAAGTTTTGTTGTATCTTTTAATCTTGATGCCACACAATGACAGCTTTTAAAAATAAATCCACCTGTCTGTTTATCTATCTGTCTATCTATCTATCTATCTATCTATCTGTCTATCTATTTATCTATCTACTTATCTCTCTCTCTCTCTCTGCCTGTCTGTCTGTCTATCTATCTATCTATCTCTTCAACACCACTCACTGTTCTGTCTCTCTCCCTGGCTGTCTTGTCTGTCTGTCTGTCTGTCTCTTCAACACCACTCACTGTCTCTCTCTCTCTCTCTCTCTCTCTCTCTCTCTCGCCCTGCCTGTCTGTCTGTCTATTCATGTCTTCAACACCACTCACTGTCTCTCTCTCTCTCTCTCCCCCCCCCCTGCCTGTCTATCTGTCTATTCATGTCTTCAACACCACTCTCTCTCTCTCTCTCTCTCTCTCTCTCTCTCTCTCTCTCTCTCCCTGCCTGTCTATCTGTCTATCTATTTATCTCTTCAACACCACTCACTGTCTCTCTCTCTCTCTCTCCCTGCCTGTCTGTCTGTCTATCTATCTATCTCTTCAGCACCACCCACTACCCCTCTCTCTCTCTCTATCTATCTATCTCTTCAGCACCACTCACTACCTCTCTCTATCTATCTATCTATCTCTTCAGCACCACTCACCGTTTCTCTCTCTCTCTCTCTCTCTCTCCCTGCCTGTCTATCTGTCTGTCTATTTATCTCTTCAACACCACTCACTGTCTCTCTCTCTCCCTGCCTGTATCTCTCTATCTATCTATCTATCTCTTCAGCACTACCCACTACCTCTCTCTCTCTATCTCTTCAGCACCACTCACTACCTCTCTCTCTCTATCTATCTCTTCAGCACCACTCACTACCTCTCTCTCTCTCTCTCTCTCTCTCTATCTATCTATCTATCTATCTCTTCAGCACCACTCACTACCTCTCTCTCTCTCTCTCTCTATCTATCTATCTCTTCAGCACCACTCACTACCTCTCTCTCTCTCTTCAGCACCACTCACTACCTCTCTCTCTCTCTCTCTATCTATCTCTTCAGCACCACTCACTACCTCTCTCTCTCTCTCTCTCTATCTATCTCTTCAGCACCACTCACTACCTCTCTCTCTCTCTCTCTCTATCTATCTATCTCTTCAGCACCACTCACTACCTCTCTCTCTCTCTCTCTCTCTCTCTAGCTATCTATCTATCTATCTCTTCAGCACCACTCACTACCTCTCTCTCTCTCTCTCTAGCTATCTATCTATCTATCTCTTCAGCACCACCCACTACCTCTCTCTCTCTCTCTCTCTCTATCTATCTCTTCAGCACCACCCACTACCTCTCTCTCTCTCTCTATCTATCTCTTCAGCACCACTCACTACCTCTCTCTCTCTCTCTCTATCTATCTATCTATCTATCTCTTCAGCACCACTCACTACCTCTCTCTCTCTCTCTCTCTCTCTATCTATCTCTTCAGCACCACTCACTACCTCTCTCTCTCTCTCTCTCTATCTATCTATCTCTTCAGCACCACTCACTACCTCTCTCTCTCTATCTATCTATCTATCTATCTCTTCAGCACCACTCACTACCTCTCTCTCTCTCTCTCTCTCTCTATCTCTTCAGCACCACTCACTGTCTCTCTCTCTCTCCCTCTATCTATCTCTTCAGCACCACCCACTACCTCTCTCTCTCTCTCTCTCTCTCTCTATCTATCTATCTATCTCTTCAGCACCACTCACCGTTTCTCTCTCTCTCTCCCTCTTTAAACTGAACCCCCCAAAAAAACCCAAACAAAAAAAAAACAACAACCCAAAACAAAAATAACCCAAGGCCAGACGGACGAGAGCAAAACAGCTCAACAACGAAGACCGCCCACGCTCATGGCAGAGGAGAGGATTGTGTCACTTTGCACGAGGCAGTAACAGCTCTCCCTTCCCCATCTCCCCCCCTCCTCCTCCCCCCCCCCCCCCACAGGCCAACCCCGAACCCCCCACGCCCCCACCCCCTACCTCCGCCCCCCCCCCCCCTCCACCCCCAAGTCTGGAAATTGTCCATGCAGTACGTTTAAGTCTTAACCATGATTTAGCAAGCCGCTGGCTTTCTCTCTTCGATCTCTTGACTCTCTGTCTCTCTCCCTCTCTCTCTCTCTCTCTCTCTCTAGTGTGTGCGTGGAAAATCAGAGACCAGAGCAAGTGGTACAAAGAGAGATAAGCAATCGTGTGTGTGTGTGTGTGTGTGTGTGTGTGTGTGTGTGTGTGTGTGTGTGTGTGTGTGTGTGTGTGTGTGTGTGTGAAATCAGATATCAGAGAAAGTGAGAGATAGGGAGACAGGCAAACAGGACAGGTTATGCTGTGTGTGTGTGTGTGTGTGTGTGTGTGTGTGTGTGTGTGTGTGTGTGTGTGTGTGTGTGTGTGTGTGTGTTGTCTTCAGTTTAACGTCTTTCCACTTGAAGTGATATTAGACGAAAGAAAGAAAGAAACAAACAAACAAACCAAAAAACCCGTAGGGGGTAGGGAGGGGGAGGGGGGGAGAAGTGTGTGTGTGTGTGTGTGTGTGTGTGTGTGTGTGTGTGTGTGTGTGTGTGTGTGTGTGTGGAGGGGGGGGATAGGGAGAGACAACGCTGGGGAAAAATGGAAATGTTATAAACGCCAACATCAAACAACTAAACAACTATAACAAATGTCCGATAGGACTACGCAGCAAACCTCCTGCAATAACAAATAACATTTTGAAATTGGTAAAACGCACATTCAGAAGAACTTTGGGTGAAATCTGGAAGGAAAACAGTTTAGATTCTGACATTAAGATATTATATGTTTGCTAGAAATACGTTCTCCACATATGTATCTGACATCTTTGCTGAACTTAGTTCAGCTTTATCCTGTTTGATAATGTATGAATCTGCCCTAATCTTATTGAATCTTTTTTCTAGTATTCGATAACCCTCGAGTACAGACAGAGGCACATAAAGTTCAATGGTTCCCTGTTCGTTTTTGTTTTGTTTTTTGGCACCTTTTCTTGCAGCCCTGTCAGTTCATTCGTTATAGTGATTACCAAGATGTGAAGGAACCCAGCAAAAAGTAATATGTGTTCCTTTCAAACTTATAAGATGTAAAATGTGGCTGATTTCTATTATGATATTGGATTTCTTCTTACAATTTGATGGGTTTAAATCATATAATACAGATCTGGAATCAACGCAAAACAAGACTTGTATAAAGCAAACTGGAAGATGAAGAATATAATTCAGAGCCAAAAGAACATCCATAAGTTCAGCAGTGAATATTGAACCATTTTTACCAATATAGTATAGTTTTTCCGTTTTCAGTTCTGGTATAACGAAAGCTGAACCTGCCTGGCCATTGTCTAATAGTGAGCCGTCTGTGTAAATCTGTAAATGATCGCAGTATCTATTTTGAATGTGTACTCGGATTTCCGTTGCCATGATATTCGGATTTTCATTCTTTTTTATGTCAGTGTGAAATAACGTTGCCTTTCGAATACCAATCACAAACAAAGTGTTCGTTCACATTGGTACCCTTTTCTTTCTCTGGTTCAATGCTTCGGTGATAACCTTTCAAAGTTACTTAACAATACTGTCTTTGGTGAGGAAGAATATCTACTACATTCTGCCCTTTCATATCCTACTTAATAATGGATACTTATATAGCACACTATCCAGAAATCTGCTCTAGGTGCTTTACAAAAACGCTTTTGTTAACATAAAACATTATATCTATGTTACATACACACACCAAAATGTGACTACACACACACACACACACACACACACACACACACACACACACACACACACGCACACACACACGCACACGCACACGCACACGCACACGCACACACACACACACACTGCATACATACATTTTAACATACATGTGTATCTAACAGCTACCCTAACACATACGCACACATAGGCAGGCACAAACGTACATAAACACACGCACACACAATACACATTCATATCCTACTTAACAAGAAAAGTTCAACAACAACAACAAAATGATGTTCATTTCCCAGACCGAAACAATGAAAGAGAGAGAGGCAACACAAGACAACACAACACAAGACAAGACAAATTCTTTATTTTCGAGGATAATAGATAAGCACTGGCGCGCTTTTTTTCATCCAGTCCACGCCCTGAAACAGGGTCTACACTGCACAATACTACATTATATATGTCATTGCATGTACTACACAAGTCAGAGACAGACAGACAGACAGACAGACAGAATCAGAGAGAGACTGATTAAGTGACAGAGAGAGACAGAGAGAGAGAGAAAGTGGGAGACAAGGGATAATCAGAGAGAGATAAGGGCAGGTAGATACACAGGGGCATACACAGAGACTGAGAGAGAGACAGACAGACAGACAGACAGACAGACAGACAGACAGACAGTTTGTCTGCCTATCTCTCTCTGTCTCCCTCCCCGTCTACCACATACTTATCCAGTGTCCAAAAACAAGACAACTGTTCTTTCAAAAAACCAGCCGACCAGTTACCACTGAACACATATTTGTCCACAGGAGATGTTTTGAATAATTATTCATTACTTCAAAAAAAATTCTGATTGTTTGATTCAAAGTCCAGTTGGTGTCTACCTTTGACTGATCACGGTTTTTTTTGTGTTTTTGTTTTGGTTATGATAAGCATGCTTGTCACTGTTATATGGATGATTAACTCACTGTTATAATTCATGTTATAGTTCACTGTTAGTACACTCCGTAGCTCTTCGTATTCCACTACTCACTACAGTCATCCCACCACCTCCAGGCCATCCAGTGGAGTGATGGCTTAGAGGTAACGCGTCCGCCTTGGAAGCGAGAGAATCTGAGTGCGCTGGTTCGAATCACACCACGGTTCAGCCGCCGATATTTTCTCCCCCTCCACTAGACCTTGAGTGGTGGTCTGGACGCTAGTCATTCGGATGAGACGATAAACCGAGGTCCCGTGTGCAGCATGCATTTAGCGCACGTAAAAGAACCCACGGCAGCAAAAGGGTTGTTCCTGGCAAAATTCTGTAGAAAAATCCACTTCGATAGGAAAAACAAATAAAACTACACGCATAAAAAATACAAAAAAAAAATGGGTGGCGCTGTAGTGTAGCGACGCGCTCTCCCTGGGGAGAGCAGCCCGAATTTCACACAGAGAAATGTGGTGTGATAAAAAGAAATACAAATACAAATACAAATACCTCTTCTCACGTACCCCACGCCTCATCTATGCGCACATACCCCTCCTCCCCCCTCTTTTTTTCCCTCGTCAAATATCACTAAACAGAGAAAAGACGTTAAACTAAACTAAACAGACAAAGACAGAGAGAGAGACAAAGAGAGTCATATATACAGAGACAGACAGACAGACAGAGACAGTGATATACATAGGCACAGAGACAGACAGACAGTGACATAAACAGACAGGCAGACAGACAGAGAGACAAACAGACAGAGAGACAGACAAACAAACAAAACAGTCAGCTAGAAGACAAACGTATATTCAGCACAACCACCTTCTCTTGTCCTCTACAAAACGTATACAACATAAAAAAAAATCATCATCAACAGCAGCAAAAACAGCAATGCCAGCCCTGGATTTCAGTCATTATCATTATCGTCGTTGTCGTCACTCCCCCCCCACACACACCCCATACCCAACCCCCCACCTCTCTCTCTCTCTCTCTCCCTTTTTTTCAAGATTCAAGATTCAAAAACTTTATTACTCAAGGATAAAGATTTTAGGCATCGCCCAGTCTGCCAATCTGTCCTTGTGACAACAATAACAATAACAACATTAACGATAACGACACAACAATAATAATGTTGTTAACACTGCTACATCTACTGCTACTACTACGAATAGTAATCACCATCATCATCACTAACATCGTAAAAAGTAATAAAATGAACGCATTCACACATTCATATCCATACACAAGCACACACTCTCTCTTCTTTTTTACTCTCATTGTCCCCCTCATATTTGCATCAGGAAAAATCCCCTCTGACACGGAAACATTTCTAATGTAAAAAAAAAAATTAAAAAAAATAAAAAAAGTAAGTGGATCTTCCCACGATTTCTCGCACATCACAGTAATGTAACCACGCTTTCTCGCGTGCATGCGTGTGTGTGTGTGTGTGTGTGTGTGTGCGTGCGTGCTTGTGTGTGTGTGTGTGTGTGTGTGTGTGTGTGTGTGTGTGTGTGTGTGCGTGCTTGTGTGTGTGTGCGTGCGTGCTTGTGTGTGTGTGTGTGTATGTGTGTGTGTGTGTGTGTGTGTGCAATGTGCGAGAAAGCGTGGGACTGCAAGAAAGCACTGGCCAGCAACCAGCAACCCCGTATTCATCCGATCTCCCACATCCAGTGTCAGATTCAGACCCGCCCCCCTTCGCCATTTCCTGGCACTATCTGTCTGTGGTAGTGTCCCATGTCAAAGCACCCTTTGCATGGATCCAGAGAGAGAGAGAGCGGGGGGAGAGGGGAGGGAGGAAGAGAGAGAGAAGGAGGGAGAAAGAGAGAGGGAGGGAGGGAGAAAGAGAGAGAGGGAAGTAGGGAGAAAGAGAGAGGGAGGGAGGGAAAGACGGAGAGAGTGAGTGAGTGAGTGAGTGAGAGAGAGAGAGAGAGAGAGAGTGTGTGTGTGTGTGTGTGTGTGTGTGTGTGTGTGTGTGTGTGAGTGAGAGAGACAAAGAGGGATAGAGGAAGACAGAGAGGGAGGGAGAGAGAAAGAGAGAGAGGGAGGGAAAGATAGAGAAAGAGGTGTGTGTGTGTGAGAGAGAGAGAGAGGGTGTGAGAGAGAGAGGGAGGGAGAGGGAGGGAGAGAGGGAGGGAGAGAGAGAGGTAGAGGGAGAGGGGAGAGAGAGAGAGAGGGAGGGAGAGAGGGAGGGAGAGAGGGGGAAGACAGAGAGGGAGAGAGAGAGGGGAGGAGACAGAGAGGGAGAGAGAGGGGGGAGGGGCATTCAAGGCTCTATCTCAGAATGACCCCGGGGTAAAATCCAGAGGGAATAGGGATGGGGGGGGGGGGGGGTAGTTTTGAGGCTGTGACTCTGGCCCAGTCAGACTGTGGCGGTGTCCTGTGCCACAACCCCCCCCCCCCCCCACCCACACACACACACACACACACCCTCTTGCACCTACGGCCCTGGGCCTGAGTCTGGCTCCGCTGCCAGAGATAAGGTCCATATGACTGGTGTCACTGAGGGATTGGGTGACCGCGCCCTTCACTGGTGAGTATCGTTTGAGAGAGAGGGAGTGAGAAAGGGAGAGATACAGAGGGAGAGAAAGGGAGAGAGAGAGTGTGTGTGTGTGCGTGTGTGTGCCTTCAGAAGAATTCCATGATGTGTGTGTGTGTGTGAGCGGAGGGTGTGTGTGTGCGTGTGTGTGTGTGTGTGTGTGTGTGTGTGTGTGTGTGTGTGTGTGTGTGACATGTGTGTGTATGTTTGTATGTAAACGAGCGCGCTTTTGTGTCCTGTGAGTTCGATGTGTGTGCAAATTCGAGAAGTGCATTATACAGGCACATGTGCTGTGGAAAAAAAAAAGTTTCACGATACAACAAAACTGAAAGGAAACAATGCAGTGACTTTGGTGCGTGGAACAGTCGCAGTTTTCAGGTAAAAATGGTAACCGTGTTTACTTTTCAGTGTGAATACATCATTTGAAAAATCACTGAGAGTTTCAGTTTCAGTTTCAGTTTCAAGGAGGTATCAAAGCAAGCGTACTGATCCATATACGCTACATCACATCTGTTTTAGGAGGAAAACAAAATGGAGCAGAATTCCTCCTCAACCTCAACCTCAGGCCCATAACTACAAAGTAGTCGTTGGGGGAAGCCTGAGGACCGCAGACGCAACCTCCCTTCTCCATCTGTCTCTGTCAGCAGCCGCTGGCAGCAGCTCACGTGTGTGGAGTCCGGTCCATTGTTTGATGTTCTCATGCCAGTTCTTCCGCTGTCTTCCTCTTCTTCTCCCGCCCTCGATGGTGCCTTGCATGATTGTTTTGGACAAGCTGGTGTGTCGAGTGTTGTGTCCAAACCATATCAGCTTGCGTCTCTTCACAGTTGAAAGGAGAGGTTCCTGAGGTCCAGCAAGGTTCTCCCTAACTGCAATCACCACGCGGTTTGTATCTGCCACGGTTCCATCACCGTTCTCTACTATTTTCAGGTCGCCGAATGGCCACCCTTTGCAACAGACCCGTTGCGCATTCGTTGTGAAAGACGAGCACAGCGCAGTGAAGACCATGTTTCAGGCTTTCTTAAATGACTCAGCTGTCTCCCAGTCAAGACCAGTTAGAAGTTTAATTCATCGGTTCCGTTTGAATGCCCTTCGAACTAAATTCTGCAAAACAAATACACAGTGTCTGTGCGGAAAAGAAATCAATGTCCACCACATACTTGTCCAGTGTCCAAAAACAAGACAACAGTTCTTTCAAAAACTAGCCGACCAGTTACCACCAAACACATATTTGTCCATAGGAGATGTTTTGAATAGTTATTCATTACTTTAAAAAAAAATTCTGACTGTTTGATTCAAAGTCCAGTTGGTATCTA
>NC_134882.1:17381414-17383914 GCF_041734735.1 Babylonia areolata
TTTAATAGAGAAGCATTAATACCATCAGGTCCTATTGATTTTTTTGTTTCTTAGACTGGAAATGAGAGCACCAACTTCATGGACTGCAAGAGCAGGTATCTTGAAGGAATCTTCTCGTTCTATTCTGCTGTTACAGAACATTAAAAGAGAGGATGGCACATTATAATTTTCCGCGGACAGTGTTTTGTTGACTCAGCTATGTTTAGGAAATGATTGTTGAATTCATCAGGCGATCATGTGTAGTGTTTTTGAATTTTAACACGAGACTTGTTAGTAATTTCATAAATTGTTTGCCATAGGGAGGAAGTATCTCTGTTGGTTGTTAACAATTTGTTGAATGTGCTTGTTTTGAAGCACGTATGAGATCTGTTACTTTGTTTCTTTGTTTTTTTGTAGTCTGCTTTCTTTTTTTATTTTTCGCGTTGTTTTTGTCTTTTAATAGACTCTGGTAGATTTTCTAAATTTTCTTTCTCTTTTTTCTTTGTTTCGCGTTTAAGGCTATCGCGTTTATCCATTGCTTCTGAGATTTCCGGTGTGAGCCAGCCGGGAAGATGGGGATATTTAACTCTTTTCCTCCGAAAAGGCGCATGCTTATCTATTATAGAGAGTAGAATGTCATAAAAAGTATCTAGAGCTTCGGTTGGGTCAGATGAATTCAAAACATTATCGAACGGTGCTAAGCTGAGATCGTGGAAAAAACTAGTTTTGTCGAAGTCCTTGAAAGATCTGTAGTACATAGTTGTATGACCTTTCCTTGGTGATTTAGGGGGTTTATATAGCAAAGTGCAGACGATAACAGAATGGTCACTGATGCTCTTGTCTAACACGTTCATATCGGTTATCGAGTGTTCGTTATTAGTGTATATGTGATCCAATAGGGTAGAGGAAGTGGACGTAACTCTAGTAGGATTTTTTATCAATTGGTGTAAGCCAAAAAGTGTGATGGTTGACTGCCAGGCTGGTTGGGGTTTTAATAGGTCATAGTTAAAGTCACCAAGCAGTAAGGTGTTGCGGCTACAAGCGTTAACTTGATCCATCATATGCGCAAAGTCATCAAGCCAGGTATATGGCGATGCAGGGTTTCTGTATAGGTATCCAAGAAGAATGGGGGGTGACATACAATATTTCATTTCGATCCAGATGCACTCAACCATTGTGTTATCTAAATCAGTTCTCCTTTTGAAATATTGGGATATACTATTGTGTATATAGATTGCAAGTCCAGTTTCACCATGGCTGACTGCATCCCGACGAATTATGTCTTAGTTGCGGATCGACAGAGGGAGAGTGGGAAAAAGAGAGAGGGATAGAAAGAGAGAAAGAGAGGGAGAGAGAGAGAAAGGGAGAGAGAGGGGAGAGAGAGAGAGAGAGAGGGAAGGGTGGAGAGAGAAAGAGAGAGGGGGAGAGAAAGATAGGAGGAGAGAGAGAAGGAGAGAGAGAGGGGGGGGAAAGTGGAGAGAGAAAGAGAGAGGGAGGGAGGTGGAGAAAGAGAGAGAAAGGGAGAGAGAAAGAGGAGAGAGAGAGGAGAGAGAGAGAGGGGGGATGAGGGGGGAGAGAGAGAGGGGGGGATAGCACAGCCCCTGTAATGATATTGTTCTTTCTGATGTGAATGAAGGAAGAGATAGAAATAGAAAGAAAGAGTTGTTTTTTTCCTATCTTTGTTTCGATTCTGTCAACCTCACTTTTTTTTCTTTTTTGTTGTTGTTGTTGTTGTCCTTCTCTGCCTTCTTTCCTTTTCCCTTTTCATATTCAGTTTAGTTTGCCCTAGAGGGGCGAATGTAAAAGAACACACCAAACAACTTAAAAAACAAAAACAACAACAACAACAACAACAACAGCAACAACAACAACACAAAAAAAAAACAAGAAAAAAACACCACCACCACCAACAACAAAAACAAACCGCATATCGTGTATTTTCCTTTACCCTCATAAAATAAAGTTTCGTTTCGTTTCTGGGTTGTTGGTTTTTTTTTGTTTGTTTTTTTCTTCTTCTTTTTTCTTCTTTTTTTTCTTTTTTTTTTTTCTTCTTTTTTTTTTTTTTTTTTTTTTGGGGGGGGTGTGTGTGTGTGTGTGTGGGGGGGGGGGGGGGGGGGGTGTTTTCCTTTCTTTCCAGTCGTACTTTCTTTCGTTTTCTTCATTCCTACCCTCTCCCCCCCACCCCTCCACACACACCTTTCTTTCTTTCTTTCTTTCTCCTCCCCCCTCCCCCACCTTGCTAGCATTTCTAGTATTCCTTTTCTTCTTTCTGTTCGTTTTTTTTTTTTTTCTTCTGGTCTATTTGTCTGTCTGTCTTTTTCTTCATATGTTCTTCCTCCTCCCTTCTTTCACCCTTTCTCTGTCTTCATTTACACTTTCTTTCTTCTGTGTTCTTTTTTTTCTTTTCTTTTTTTCTTTCCTGCTTGCTCCTCTTTTCTTTCAGTCTTCCTCATGATTATATCTTTCCTTGTTTTCTTTTATCAGTTTTCTTCTCACATTCCTCGTGTTTAAACAAAGAAAC
>NC_134882.1:17388914-17411414 GCF_041734735.1 Babylonia areolata
CGTGCGCGTGAGTGTGTGAGAGTGCGCAAATGCGAGAGTATGGGTGATGTTTGTATGTGCATGTGTGCAAACATGGAATCTCAGAACCTTTCCAGGGGATCTGGTTTGGACTTTTCCTAGCTAAAACATACACGCACACAGGCACGCACGCACGCACACACACACACACACACACACACACACACACACACACACACACACAAACGCGCACGCGCGCGATGGCGCGAACACCCATATCCTGCCAGCTAACCTTTACAGTGACAACAAACGCGCGCGGTAAGCAGTCATGAAACAAAAGCTCCGCCCTTTGACCCTGATCCTTACACTGAGACCACAAACAACACACGCTGCTTCTAGTCCTTCAGCCAGCCCCTCAAATCAAGGGGGTCGGTACCACTCATAGTGGCAAGTGTTATCATATATTTTTGGAATCGTCTATGTCTCTATGTCCTTTTACTCTCTTGTCTGCACAAAAATGAGAAGTATTCGTGTAAATTTTTGAATAAAAGTTTGTATTCCATCGTGTTTATGGATGTCTATGTCGCATATACACCAACGCAAATGTCCGTGTACGTGTAGTATAAACATTAGCATGCGCTTTGTCCCCTTTAAACATTATCATATAAACATATTGGGAATGTCGAGTAACGTTAGTGGTTGGTCTTTACACACACACACACACACACACACACACACACACACACACACACACACACACACATCGAAGTGGTGTTAATAATTCCAACAACAACAAATAAATTCAGCGGTAATTCCAGCATTTGTGTGTTTTTGCGTGTGCTTCACTTATCGGCTTTCATTACCTAGAGTGCACAACTCACAGTATTTTGTTTGTTTGTGTCTTTCAGGTTAACTGTCTTTGTATTGCTTTCATATGTGTTGAAAATATAACAAACAAACAAACAAACAAAAAACAAACAAAAAGAAGAAAAAAAAAAACCCGCTCTTCTTCTTCTTCTGCGTTCACTCGTATGCACACGAGTGGGCTTTTACGTGTATGACCGTTTTTACCCCGCCATGTAGGCAGCCATACTCCGTTTTCGGGGGTGTGCATGCTGGATATGTTCTTGTTTCCATAACCCACCGAACGCTGACATGGATTACAGGATCTTTAACGTGCGTATTCGATCTTCTGCTTGCATATACACACGAAGGGGGTTCAGGCACTAGCAGGTCTGCACATATGTTGACCTGGGAGATCGTAAAAATCTCCACCCTTTACCTACCAGGCGCCGTCACCGTGATTCGAACCCGGGACCCTCAGATTGACAGTCCAACGCTTTAACCATTCGGCTATTGCGCCCGTCAAAACCCCGCTCGTCTCTGTATGTTCCTACCGCTGTTTGTCTATCCAACACCCTTGGCTATCGCATTTCCTTCTCAGTATCATCAAAACTCGAGGACACGAACGGTATGCACAGAGAGAGGAGAGAGAGAGGCGGGGGGGGGGGGGGGGGGGGGGAGGGGGAGGGGCGGGGGGCAGAGGCCCAAACAGAGGCAGACCGACAAACAGATAGTCAGACAGAGACAGACACAGAGACAGAAACACAGAGAGAAATAATGAAACAGGAACAGAGAGAGAGAGATATACTGGTAGACAGAAACAGAGAGAGAGAGACGAACGAACGAACGAACGGACGAAAGAAATCATATGTATTGACGATAGCTCAATAATAACAAGACTGTATATCAAAAGATGACATGACAAAAATGTATTAAAAGAAGATAATAAGAAAATGGGACACAGAGAGAGAGAGAATTTATTCATATAGGCCAAGGCCCCTAATGAAGGGGTATGTGAACAGACTACAATGAAAACAGAGAAAATCAAAAACAAACAAACAAAAGAAAAAAAACAACTCACATAATACAATATACATAGAAAACTCGATATAACATAAGTTCCAAATGAAAACTAGTCTAGCTACGAGAGAGAGAGAGAGAGAGACAGAGAGAGATGAACACAACGCTGATCCCTGAACTACAGCTCATTCATTCTGGCACTCTGTGTCTGGTACCATCCCCGCTTCCATCCTTTTCAAACCCAGAAAGAAATGTCGACGTTGTCCCGCTGTGTCACCAGAGGAACGCCTGGGAAGTAGTGGGGAAATTGTCGTGGGCATCGGAAATATTACATTCTACGTTCTCTCCGTCTCCATCAATACGACACAACAGGAAGTCTCATCACATTGTTCTTCAGTTTTTGTTCTTGCTTTATTAGAATATAACTGGGTAATTAGATTCTATTTTCCCTTTGGAGACTGACATATTCATTTCAGAGACCAAATGGGCAAAAGGGGATCTTTTGAAGATCAAGGGATCTTTGAAGACGTTATGACAATAATTTATATAATTTTTCATATGGGGTAAAGTACAGGAGGGAGATGAGAAGCTGCTTCTACTGATATTTTCTCCCAAGTTTGACTGGAAAATCAAACTGCGCGTCTAGTCTTTCGGATGAGACGATAAACCGAGGTCCCGTGTACAGCACGCACTTGGTGCACTGAAAAAGAACCCATGGCAACGAGAGTAATGTCCTCTGGCAAAATCATGTAAAAAGAAATCCACTCTGATGGGTACACAAATGAATAAGCATGCACTCAAGTCCTGACAAGCGCGTTGGGTTGTGTTGCTGTGAACGCAGTGACACCTCCTTGAGAAACTGAAACTGAAAGTGTATATATCCAGCGACAAAAACACCAGAATTAAAGAAAAAGACCAGACTAATGAGAAACTGACTCTTAAAGCGTGATTTCAATTATACTCCACTGCACTGATTAGTGTGGGTTTTTTTTCCTTCGAAATGTTGGCATGGATGATGCCGTGTGCAGTGACCATTATCTCTGAGAAGAGCGCACAACCTGGTACACAGAAGAGGTTCTGCAAGGGCCAGCACTCTGTTTCGCCATTTTGCCACAGAGGCAATAATCCACGAGTTTCTCCATTCAAAGGGTGATAATATTAACGGGAGGGGGTACGGGGGGAGGGGGCGGGGGGGGGGGGGGGGGGGGGGCTACAACTTGTGCAAATGTGTCAGCTATGCAGGGATTCATCGGCAACTTCAGTCATGACGTGATATCCTTATATAATCCGAAAGTTTACTGCTGATGACAAGCTATTGGCCTTTGACGTAAAGGAGTTTTAAGTCTGTGTGCTGAAGAAGGAGTTTTGCCAACTGGAGAGGGCTGTGGGGTTGTCTCAAGCGTCCTGTCAAAGGTGGCTGGCGTTTGAAGAAGTGTGCTGCAATGTGTTGACATTTGCAGAGGGACCTTCGGCTTGGCATGTGCAGTGTTGGGCATTTAGAGCTCCCTTCAGTTTCTATCCAGACTGCCTCTCTCTCTCTCTCCCTGTGTGTGTGTGTGTGTGTGCATGTGTGTGTGTGTGCGTGTGTCTGTGTCTGTCTGTGTCTGTGTGTGACAGAAGGACACACAGAGAGATGCAGACAGACAGACGTACAGATAAAAAATTAAAAAACGAACAAAAAACAACAGTTAGAGACTGACACAGACAACAAATACGCATCCTCGAAATACGACCTTCTAACTCAAACATCTCATTCAGTCTGGCACTCTATGTCTGTAGCCACCCACGCTACCATCCTTTTCAAACCCAGAAAGAAACACCGACAGACTCCCGCTGTGTCATCAGAGGACCGCCCGGGCAGTGGTGGGGAAATTACCGAGGACATGGGAAATTCGTTCTCTCTGTCTTCGTTAATAACACACTGCAGGAAGTCTCTTCACATTGTTCTGCTTATCCTTTCTTTTTGGAGGCTTGCTTTTTTTTTTCCATTTCAGAGACTGACGAACTGGTCAATATTATAAGTAGACCTCTGAAGCTTTTATGATTCAATGTTTTATATATGTGTTTTATTTGTGTGTGCCAGAGGTTAAAACCAAGAGACAAATGAGAAGCTGATTCTTAAAATGAGATACCAAACTGAAGAATACATTGCAAAATCAAACATGCTGTACAGAGATTTTACCTTTAAATGGCACAATTACAAAGCACTAATTGAATCAATTTCACGAAAAAAAAGTGAAGAATACATGCTTATCTTTGCGATTCCATCAAATACAGCAATATGCTTGGCTTAGAGCAGAAACAGCTTCAGTTAGATATTGATATCCTCTTGTATGTGTTTGAATATGTGTACTTTTAGACACGATATAGGTGATGTTTCTCAGCATGCTTTTGTAGTGTGATATTATCTCTTATTATCCATGTCAAAGTTATATAACAATGATGCAGTCTATCGGAATATTTTTATAACATTTCCTGTGTTATTAATATGTTTGGATATATGTAACCATAGGACACACCATTTTTGTTCTTCACTCCATAAATTCGTTCAAATGTTCAAGATGCACAACAGGAAAAAAACAGGCAAAGAAGGGGGAATAATTCAAATGATCTCTCTCTCTCTCTCTCTCTCTCTCCCTCCCTCCTTTTTTCTCATTTACTATGTTGTTTTCAGTTGTTGATGTTTTGTTGTATTTTTTTTTCCAAATGTACTTGTGTATGTAATACGATTCTTTAATGTTTCTGGTGTGAACATTTAAAAAAAAAAAAAAAGACAGAAAAACAAGAAGAAAGAAGCTGATATATTTCGTTACATTCTATTAGGATTAAAAGCGTATGTATTCAGTGACAATACCACCAAAACAAAAGTAAAAGACTACAGAAATGCAAACTTAATCCTAAAGGGCATTTACACTCGCACTCCACAACCTTGACTGGTAGGGTTTGCTTCGTAAAGTTGACAAGGATTGTGCCGTAAAGTTGACAAGGATTGTGCCGTAAAGTTGACAAGGATTGGATTGTGCCGTAAAGTTGACAAGGATTGTGCCATAAAGTTGGCAAGGATTGTGCCGTAAAGTTGACAAGGATTGTGCCATAAAGTTGGCAAGGATTGTGCCGTAAAGTTGACAAGGATTGTGCCATAAAGTTGGCAAGGATTGTGCCGTAAAGTTGGCAAGGATTTTGCCGTGCTGTGTGGCGGTTTTCCATGAAAAGATCACAACCTGGCACACAGCAAGGGTTGCGAACGGGCCAGCACTCTGGTTGGCCATGTCCCCAAGGGCGATAATCCACGAGTGGTTTCCCATTCCCTTCTGCAAGGACAACAGTCTCAGCTTGTGCAAATTTGTCAGTCATGCTGGAATCTGTCGATAACTTCAGGGCGACGTGATGTCTTTACAATCCGGCAGTTTACTGCAGACACCAAGCCAGCAGCGTTTAAAAGTAAAGGAGAGTTTTACGTCTGTGTGCTGAAGAAGGAGTTTTGCCAACTGGAGAGGGCTGTGGGGTTGTCTCAAGCGTCCTGTCAAAGGTGGCTGGCGTTTGAAGAAGTGTGCTGCAATGTGTTGACATTTGCAGAGGGACCTTCGGCTTGGCATGTGCAGTGTTCGGCACTTAAAACTCACTTCAGTTTTTCTTTGTCTCGACTCTACCTCCACCCCCCCAAGTCTGCGTGTGTGTGTGTGTGTGTGTGTGTGTGTGTGTGTGTGTGTGTGCGTGCGCATGTGTGTGTGTGTGTGTTTCTTTCTTTCTTTCTTTCTTTCTTCTTTCCTTCTTCCTTTTCTAAAGAATTCATCCACTCATAGAATGATGAAGATCTGTCCACACTGATCTATGGAAACAAATTCACTGGGATAAAACTGTTCAGAAATCGTCAGCACAGCCCTCTCCTGTGTTAAGAAATGTACATTCAGATCATAAAGGTAATTGACGTTCCCTGTTGGTTGTGCACAAGATTGTATAATGCCTTTTACTTCATCATCTCTGAGAATGTATAATGTATACATTATTTCCTTTCTTTTCTCTGTTCTGTGCTTATTTACTTATTTCAGCTTTGTCCAGTCTTCCCATATCGAATAACTTATTTACTGCATTGTTTTCATGTCTTATTCGGTTGTTCAATTCACAGTAAAAAAATAAATAAATAAATAAAAAATATAAAAAATAAAAAATAAATAAAACCCGGAGGCAAAGCCTTCATGACTCACATGTCAATCATTCTGATTTTGCCACCCTAAAACAAAGCGCTCTGAGGAAATGAATAAAAAATAAAAAAAAGATAGATAAACAACAAAAGAAATAAACAAATAAGCAAATACACAAACGATTTTTTTTTAAAATCATACATAAATGAATAAGTACACAAACAAATAAATAAGTAAAACAAATGGCAGTCCTGACGAAGTATAAACCATTCTCATAATGCACCCTGTGTGAGTACTACACTGGAGTTGCTGGATGATTTTGATCAGCTTTTGCCCCGTTTAATTTTGTTTTCATTGTTGCCCATAGCACCGGTTGGAGACAGTATAAAACGCCGTCTTGAAGTCCTGAAGACGTAACAGAACTCCCCTCGATGTTGGAGCTGTTTTTAGCTAAGGGTACGCAGGCTGAAAATGGCACTTCTGCCCTTGCAGAATCCAGCTTGTTCTTCGTCAGAAATACTGCCGGCTTATGGTTTTGTATTCTGCTCAGAATGGGTTTGAGCATTACCGTACTGGCATGGCTAATCAAACTCATGGTGCAGTAGTTCTGTTGCTGTTGGAGATTTTCCATTCTCGGGAAGGGTGACGTTTAGTGAATGGGTCCATAGTGTGTGGGCCATTCGCCTGTCTGCAGATGTCAGGATATCAATTACTGCCTCTCCATCATGGTCCCAGAGTTCTGCAGGGTGTTGTCAGTGCCTGCAGCCTCCACAAGTTTCAGTGCCGCTACAATCTGCTGACAGAGCACTGAACGGTCATCCTCGTTTGGATGAATCCTGCACCGTCAGCACATAATTATAACCGGTTTATCGTTGGTCTGTTTGTTGTAGACTTCAGGGTTGTAGTGATAAGTTCATGGTGTCCTTTTCCTGTGTGAGACAGTTGTCTTCTTTCTCTGAGTGGTGCTGTTTGGATTTCTGTCTGGTCACTCATGAAGGCTTTTTGTTTTTGTCAGCGTTTTTTCTTTTCTTTTTTTTTTTTTCATTTCTTTAATCCAGTTTTCCTTTGCTGTCTACATTACCAGCGATCATTACACATCACATTTGCCAAATATTGTAGCACTGGAAGATTTATGGTCACATAAGTTACCACACACACACACACACACACACACACACACACACACACACACACACACAATCTGATGGGCGAAGTTTTGGAAAGCAACACGTCCAGAAGCCATGAAGCAATGCAGTAAGTTACCCCCACCCCCACCCCTCTGAGCCCTGCCATCATCTCCCCTGCCCTTCTGGTGTTCCAGAAGAAGAGAGGAAGAATGACAGCACATGGCCGCCACGATGGTAAGGAAGTTAAGGGCCGACCACTCCATTTCCTCCCAACTGTGTTTCTCTCCCCTTGACGGGCCACCTGCTTTTTTTACAGCTTTGTTTTCACACCCATTTGATCGTCTCTGGCCACTGGCATGGAAACCTGAAGGAGATGGGCAGACGTGGGACACCGTCCACAGGCATGGAACGGGAGACTGGCTGCAGGGAGAGAACGAAGAGGTTGAAATAGAAGACTGGCTGCAGGGAGAGAACAAAGAGGTTGAAATAGAAGACTGGCTGCAGGGAGAGAACAAAGAGGTTGAAATAGAAGACTGGCTGCAGGGAGAGAACAAAGAGGTTGAAATAGAAGACTGGCTACAGGGAGAGAACAAAGAGGTTGAAACAGAAGACTGGCTAAAGTGAGAGAACAGTATCAGTATCAGTATCAGTATCAGTAGCTCAAGGAGGCGTCACTGCGTTCGGACAAATCCATATACGCTACACCACATCTGCCAAGCAGATGCCTGACCAGCAGCGTAACCCAACGCGCTTAAATAGTGAGAGAACAAAGAGGTTGAAATAGAAGACTGGTTGCAGGGAGAGAACAAAGAGGTTGAAACAGAAGACTGGCTGCAGGGAGAGAACAAAGAGGTTGAAATAGAAGACTGGCTGCAGGGAGAGAACAAAGAGGTTCAAATAGAAGACTGGCTGCAGGGAGAGATGAATGAGAGGGAGGCAGAAAGAGGTCAGTGGGGAATTGTTACTGGTGCCGGTGAAGATCGGAATCATCCAGTGTTTTGTTTACTGTTGTTGTTGTTTGTATATATGTTTGTTTGTTGTTGTTTTGTTCTCTTTCTTCTTTTTCTTTTTTATGGGAGGAGCAAGGGGGGTGGGGGTGGGGGGGGGGGATTCGGAAGAGTTCTAGAGAGACTTACAGACAGACGGAGACGAGTTCTTGTTTCGGAGGCAAACTGTTCGGGCTGAAAAATTACAATCAGAAAAACAACAACAACAACAAAAATCCTGGACCTTTCTTCCCGTGATTTATAAATGAACGAACACCAGACAAACTGTTATAAGCACTTACATTCACAACATTTCAACCCGGTGGACGCTCTCTTCATTTCAGACCTGATGCACCCTTCACGTGACACTTTGTTTTGTTGTCTATGGACCAAAATATAAACTGTATCTTTCGTTAAGCTGTGTGGTTGATAACACGTGGAACGTACTTGCTTGGAATAATATATATATATATATATATATATATATATATATAATGAAGTCAGCATCATTGTCTTCGTGTTATTGTCTTTTCTGGGGGTTTTAACAGGATGATGAATCTGAAAACACAGACACATAGTATAACTCACTCAGTACGACCAGTCCTCTCTTCTCCTCTACACAGACCCCTCGGATGTCCAGTGGGTGTCTCTATGACCCAACCTTTAGCTTCCGTCGTCAGAATTGTGGTATTCTTTGTCAACATTCACCTCTTCAGTGTAAGAGCCTTCCGCCTGTAATATTTTGATGGTTGTAATTAGGGGTGAAACGCTGTTAACGTCGTCTCTTTCGCCGTTCGTATGGAGAGAGATAATGAAACATAATATGCAATGGGTGCTATTTTGAACGTCTAGGAAGGGTTCTCTGGTCCAAAAGAAGAACTCCAGTACTGACCTACCATGGCAGACGGTTTTTTCTGCACTAAAGAAAGAAAGATAAAAAGGTAAGAGAAAGAAAGAGAGAAAGAAAGAAAGAAACAGAAGAAGAAGAAAAAAAGAAGAAGAAAGAACGGAAAAGAGAAGGAAAATGCGGAGGGGAGGGGGGGGGGGGGGGGGGGACTGCAAAGGCAACGCATTCAGACAAACCAACTTTTCTCGATGTACTGAGAGAGAGAGACAGACAGACAGAGACAGACAAACAGACAGACATTTGTGTGTGCGCGCATGCGTTTGCGTGTGTGTGTGTGTGTGTGTGTGTGTGTCACAGTGTGTGTGCGTGTGTGTATGTGTGTGTGTGTGTGTGTGTGTGTGTCACAGTGTGTGTGTGTGTGTGTGTGTGTGTGTGTGTGTGTGTGTGTTCGCAAGCGCGCGTGCGTGCGTGTGTGTGCGTGCGTGTGTGTGTGTGTGTGTGTGTTCGCACGCGCACGAGTGTGTGTATTTCCTAACGAAACAGAAAGAGACACTGACGCTGTGAATGGTGGAGTCGAAATGAGCGGCGAGGGAGTAATAAATAACCACTGAAACGGTGCAGATGATGGGACAGAAACAAGAGACACTGAGAGACAGACAGACAGACAGACAGACAGAGACGAAGAAGGAGATCCTCACCTGACTGTTGACCTGGCTGTGTGCCCTTTAACACTGTGTGCCAGTCACCTGACGATAGCAGGCACGTCACGTGAAATGATAAAGGAGAACGAGCAGCGCTGCAATCGTTACAAAGTCACCAGACAAGAGAGGCTGTCTAGACATTGCGCGTCTGACTTTTTCTGTGCTGGTGCAACTCTGTATTTTTAGAATCACGTAAACAGGCTTGGCTGTACTTTTTTTTTTTTTTTTTTCCGAGCAAGAATCTATTTATTTCAAGAGCGTACACAAGGTGGTGTCAAACAAAACATTTGGCTATTGATCGGGGTTTTATTTCTTCTTTTGTTTGCTGCCCCATCATCTGCGCTGTTTCTATGGCATTACATCCACGCCGCTCATTCCGAGCCCCCCATACACTAACACAAAACGGGTCTGTCTGTTGCAGTTCCAGAGCCGGCAGTCCGCAGGGAACCATCAATGATTGATCGCCAGGAGGCCATACACCAGAGGTGACCCAGCACCGCTGCTGAGTCACTCCGGTGGTGTTCAGTGGTGTTCCGCTGGCGACTTTGTAACGATTGCAGCGCTGCTTGTTCTCCTGTATCATTTCACGTGACGTGCCAGCCATCGTCAGGTGACTGGCACACAGTGTTAACTCACTCAGTACAGCCAGTCCTCTCTTCTCCTCTGCACAGACCCCTCGGATGCCTAGTGGGTGTCTGAATGACCCAACCTTTAGCTTCCGTCGTCAGAATTGTGGTATTCTTTGTCAACATTCACGTCTTCAGTATAAGAGCCTTCCGCTTGCAATGTTTTGATGATGGTAATTTGGGGTGAAACGCTGTTAACGTCGTCTCTTTCGCCGTTCGTATGGAAAGAGTTAAAGGGCTCACAGCAAGGTCAAAAATCATTTTAAATATTCAACATTGTTTATTGTATACATTATAAAAGTGAATGGATCTTGATTCTAAATTTTCAGACTGGGGGGAGGGGTTTTTGAGAAAGAGTGGTCATGAATGTTTTATGTAACTTGTAATATTATTTTTTCTTTCATGTAAAGCGCCTTGAGCTCTTAGAGAGAAAGGGCGCTATATAAATGTACATTATCATTATTATTATTATTATCATAGTGATCTGATGAAGATGGACACAACACGTACAGGTTATTTTTCAAGTAAGTACATCGAATCAAATCTGTGTCATAACTACTCTGAAATGGTTTGTCCCTACAAGTCACAAACATTGTTATCTCTTTCGCAAAGTATTTTGAATGGCTATGACGACTCGCTCCTATCTCAGTATCTCTAACGGTGTCTTGAGTGCACACATCAGATGAGAAACCCTTCTTTTATTACCAACTGTTCAAATAATTGTAGAAAATGACATCCTGCTTCGCATAAAATTTCTCCAGACAGGATGACCCAGCAATATTTCCCCCTGAAGCGGAAGACAATGAAATTAGAGAAAGAGAGAAAGTGAGTGAGAGACAGATGCATTGATGTGTGGATGATTTGTTCATTTAAAAGGCCATTTGCCTTCATGAAAGGGTGCTATGAAACGCACTTTTGAGAAAAAAAATCCTTATAGACAAAACATATTTCCTCCAGTGATATACACTCAGCTAAGTATATACAATAACCAGCCGCCGTGGCGAAGTGGTTAGCGTCGCGGACTGACGGCTGGGAGGACGCGGGTTCGAATTCCAGCGGAGGTGGGTTTTTCGGCCCGTGGCCGGCTCCTACCCAGAGTTGAGTGTGCTGTGGGCTTAAATGGGGAGACTGGGACCACACAGTCGAGTGTCATCCACTTCAAGGATGCGTCTTTGGGTGTGTATTACCTGACCAACACTGCAAGTGTCTGTATCTCTCGGACCTGGTTAACGCCGGGATATTATTATAACATGAAGAGTAGAGTACAGCCTTGTCACGCAGTCCCCAAACCAAAATGGACCTCCATAGCAACATCGTCATCATCATCGACATCCTCCTCCTCCTTCATCGTCATCAATATAAACAAAATAGTCTCAAAGTCTGTGGCCTTTCATGCCCTGCTCTCATGGTGACCTCAGTTTCGATACCCCTCCACTTCCGTGCTTGGGGTGAGTCCTGTTAATGTCGTCAGTGTCGGCAGATTCATGGGGGGCTGTTGTTTGAGGGACGTGGTGGTGGTCTCCACTCTAGGAGGGACGCTCACTCAGTCTGGCTCCGCGACTAAGCCATTATTGTCGTTAGTAGGGGGCTTAGTAGGTGGTGTCCTAAGTACGTTAAAAAAGAACAGGCACCTCTGAACACCACCGAAGTGACTCAGCAGCAGTGCAGGGTCTCCTCTGGTGTGTGGCCTCCTGGCGACCTAACATCGATAGTTCCCTGTGGACTGCCAACGCTGGAACTGCGACGGACGAACCCGGGTGTGGCCGTGTATTGGGGAATCTAAATGAGCGGCCTGGGAGTAATGCCACTGAAACGATGCAGATGATGGTGCAGAAAAAAAAAAAGTATATACAATACACATTAAAACACATGCACTCAGTCCGGACAAATCCATATACGCTACACCACATCTGCCAAGCAGATGCCTGACCAGCAGCGTAACCCAACGCGCTTTGTCAGGCCTTGAGGGTATGCATATTGCATCAAACAGCACATACTCTGTTAATGCACGCGCGCGCGAGAGAGAGAGAAATAGAGAGACAGACAGACAGATATGAACAAACAATGAGTGTAAACTGGATAAGCTGAAAGCTTCTTTACACCATACCCTCCCTCACACACAAACTCTCTCTCACACACACACACGCACAAAAGATGAAAAAAGGGAGAAAAAATCGGTACGGACACTGTAGACAGTAACAACAACAACAACAAGAGTTAAACACGAAACATGAAAAATAACATGGAATATAACTCAGTCGCACACACACACACACACACACCAGCTTACGCACGCATGCATACACGGGCTAATATACACTAATCTTCCGAGCTCACATTGTCAGAGAGCAAACGAAAAAATGTTATTGTGTAGAAGCTCTTACAAGAAGCTCAAACAAAACACGGCATACAAGAATTGTTCATAATTGTTCCGTGAGATATTTTTGGTACTCTTTTTTGAATGATACTAAGGTGGATTTATTTTTCAGATCTTCGGGAATTTCATTCCATAGTTTACCACCAGAATACATGAGAGATGACATGAAAAGGTTAGTTCTCGGACGAGGGATAGAAATGGTATTTTTGCCACGAACACTTTTTTCAGGAAATTTCCTCTGAAGGTAGGATGGTGCTAATTTCTTTTTAATTTTGTACATAAAAACACCTTTATTAAAGATACATTTGAGATGGAAAGGAAGAATGTTTAGTTCTTTGTAGTCGTTATTATGGACAGAAAATTTGAGGAGAATAATCTTGAGAGAACGTCTGTATATGCTTTATGAGTGGTTTTAAGCAATTTTTGCTTGCTAAGTCCCAGCATGTTGAGGCATAGTCGATGTCAGATTGAATGCATGCGTGAAAAAAATAGTTTGCGGGTATGTTGATCAAGGAAATGTTTAATTCTGTTGAGCTGATATAATTTTTTCGATAGCTTTTTACATAAAGCAGAAATATGATTAGACCATGACAGGTTATTATCAATAGTAAGACCAAGTAATTTGTAAGAATTAACTACCCCCAACTCACTGTCAAGTACCTTTGGTCCGAGTAATTTAGATTTGATGTTTTGGCGTTTCTGTCTAGTTGTCACTAGCATAAATTTTGATTTGTGTGGGTGAATAGCCACGTGATTATTTTCGGTCCATTTTACGAGTTTATCAACATCACTCTGCAACTGAGTACATACAGCATCGACATTTGTGTCTTTTTTATGGAGGGTTGTGTCATCAGCGAAAAGTTCACAAGAAGATGAAACGTAAAGTGGAAGGCCATTTATATATATATTGAAAATAAAACAGGCCCCAACACAGATTCCTGAGGAATTCCATAATTGATTGGCATAAGAGGGGATACTTTAGAATCTTGGAAGACAATTTGTTTCCTACTATTAAGAAAGGGCTGTTTCACATACAAGATAGATGAATAGAGAGAGACAGATAGATAGACAGATAGAGAGACGGAGAGAGAGATAATTCGATAAACGTTGTTTATTAATCAACATATTATTGAAGCTATAAATCTCAATGAAAAACTAAGTCCAAACTAAATCCAAAGGAAAGCAAACATACGAAGAGAGAGAGAGAGAGAGAGAGAGAGAGAGAGAGAGAGAGAGAGAGAGAGAGAGAGAGAGAAATCGTTGTTTATAGCCAACTGAATCCTATAAACATTATTTTCCAACACATTACTGAAGCGCTAGATCTCAATAATACAAGAACGTCACAAATCAATGATCAAGGAAAACAAAACATGAAGTAAAACGCCAGCATATGAGAAACCACAAATTGATAAATGATGAATAAACAGATATAATCATCATCATCATCATCAACAACGACCCACGATAGTTTAGGTCTCAAATGAACTACATCTATTCAGATTCGACTCGTGATTTCAGGTTTGTGTGCAAGAAACATGACGGTATGTGGTTCCCATTGACAGACAGAGACAATATCTGCTTTAGGATAATCTCCATCATTAATCTACTGGGAAATATCGGGCGAGCATTAAAGAATCACATGTGTATGCTTGTGCATAACCCTGTAAATGAAACCCAAGACACATTCAAACACGTGCAAACTGCAAGCTGCAGGACTGTTTCACATACAAGAGAGAGAACACAAACAATGCACTCCGGAATGTGACAAGTTTTGTCTCCTCTCCTTGTACAACCCCTTCCCAAGTCTTCAGCACGTGCGAACTGTATGAAGCCAACAGGAAATATATCCTGATGAAAAGAGAAATTGGCCCCAGGAAGGGTCTGCGCTAGTTCCATTCAGATAAGACGCAACCAATCAAACACGAAAAAGAACAAGCACCTGTTCCGTTGAGATGAGAAGCAACCAATCAAATACGAAAAAGAACAAAACCCCACCCCTCATTTCCTAAGACCTCTTGGGCTTCGTTTCCTGTCTGTGATTCACATCTGCAGAAGACGTCCTGCATACGCCTGCAGCTTTTTGCGTTCAGGTTGTGGACAATGTTCGTGATGCACGCAACAATGACCATTGAAAACAGTGCAGTGGATCTGGAGCTTAGGGAGACCACACACAAAAAGTTCAGGTCTGGACAATGTTTGTGGACCACGTCACAATGACCATTGAACAAAGTGCAAAGGAATTCAGAGGAACCACACAAAAGTTTATGTCCTGGACAATGTTTGTAATGCAGTCACAGTGTCCATTGAATACAGTGCAGCTGACTGTAGTGGAATCACACAAAAGTTCAGGTTCTAGACAATGTTTGTAATGCAGTCACAGTGACAGTGGAACACAGTGAAGTGGGGTGTGGGGAACCACACACACAAAACGATTAGCACAATAGGGTAAAAGAAAAATGTATCCTGGCTAAAGTAAAATCGTCCAGTTAACTCTCTCCATACGAACGGCGAAAGAGAAGACGTTAACAGCGTTTCACCCCAATTACAACCATCAACATATTGCAAGCGGAAGGCTCTTATACTGAAGAGGTGAATGTTGACAAAGAATACCACAATTCTGACGACGGGAGCTAAAGGCTGGGTCATTGAGACACCCACTGGACATCGAGGGGTCTGTTTAGAGGAGAAGAGAGGACTGGCCGTACTGAGTGTGTTAATTCACATTGTTTACGCATACAAATGTAAAAAGGTGCTGTGAGTGTGGTTCGATTCTAATAGAAGAGAGAGGGGAGCAGACAGGGGGATACAGGATCAACTAATCATGCACTCACTCACTCTCTCCTCACATCAATAGCAGGGCCACATGGAGTGGTTTTTATAGAGTGTTTACTTTACAATATAGCACACAGTAAAAAGATCATCCTACACCTAAAGCAGCACCTATAAGCAGCACGGTAAAATTCACCCTAAACCTAAAGCAGCACACAGCCTAACAGGGATTTCCCTGTTCCTCACATCACTGGTCAGTCAGTCACCCTGTGTCAGTCAGTTCTTCGGGGAGACAGCTGAGAACTGGCTGTGCTGACTGGTTTTATCCCTTCCCCCAACATACTGTGCATACTAATCTAAGCTACAACACTCACTCCCCTAACTAGTTGAACTAAAATAACCAATCTTTGCTTGTCCTAGTGACGCTATGTGAATGACTGACAGATTCACTGCTTGATCCCAGTTCAACAGATTGATCTGATTCGCTACAATTCAACCCACTTGTTTCTACAACACTCTGTGATGACAGGTTCACCCGTTTACGTCACAAAGAGATTGGGGAGACGGGACAATACAACTCTGGGCCTGTTAGCCGGCTTGATCAAAGTTCGAATTAGCATAACTTTTCCCTAGCTTTCGTTCGGAAGTCCCGCCATCTACCTCAGCCATGTTTGTGAACGGGGAGAAGGGGAACAACTTGAAAGACAAGCCGCCACACGGGATATTCTGACATGCCGTGCTCATCCGTTTCGAACACTGGGGATTGTGGCAGACATCACGTAACTGCACGTGTTCCTATAGCTGGGGCGGGTGACGCCGCGTCGCTGACCAAAGAGGGCCGACTAGGGAGTAGGGGTGAGGAGGGAGGGTGGCGCGGGTGTCGGCGCAACCTCAAAGACTGGACTTGGGATGGAGCGGGAAGGGAGATAAGAAGGAGGGGTGGGGGGGGAGGGGACAGAGTGTGGGTGGTGGCGGGTGACACTGCTGGCACACTATAACACCCACCCCCGGCTTTTGAATGCAATGTCCTCATTGCTGCTGACCACATGCTGACGACTGCCGTCATCAATTAATGCTAATGGGGAGATTGATTCTCTAACCCAAAAATTAGCAAAAACATAAACATGTGAAAATGAAGACGTTACAGGACAAAAGAAACCACCAAAAGTACATTTCAAAATGATAAAGCTGTACATAACACCATAACCCAGAAAAGCATACATAAAAAAATCAAACAGAGCTACACAACGCAAAAATCAACAGAGTTCCAGCTGACACACATCAGCAACCACAAATCCTGGAATGAAGGAAAACAACAACACAGCATGGCATACAGTTTTCCTCATTCAGATTATCCCCCTAGCAGGCTACAGCTACAATTTTGGCCCATGCTGGATGGCTAGCCTTACCTCTGCTGCTAACCCTACAGGTTGACCCTGACAGTTTCCCACCCCTGTCAGTCTGATCTGGGACCATGACACCTGCACATGTCCCGTGCACCTCAGGCTTCGGATGAGACCTGGTGCCATTCTCACACAAACCGGTTACCACCGGTCTGTGTGACCGTCCTGGAGACCTGACTGCATCCTGGCAGTCTCCATCACCTGTGCCCTCCCTTGTGGCACATGTACCAGGAACACCTGGATCAGGTGGTATGGGCAGCAGCATCCATTCACCCTGGCAAGGATCATCCTCACAGTCAACCCTTGTCCTGACTGGAGTCTTTTCTTTCAGACTCGGATCCTGCCTCCTGAGACTATTGGGCAAGTCTCTCTGGTTCTCATTGTGGAAATCTTGGTACTTTTCCTTGGGGAGAACCTTACCCACCTTTGGGGAAATCCCATTTCCCACCACTGACTGACCTTTCCTACGTCTATTCCTTCTCTTCCTACCCACAGCCCCTTTCCCTATCACAGCCCCATCTCTCTGACTAACTAAATCTGACATTAACCCCTGCATGGACCTAACGCTCTCTTCCAAATGCAACAGTTTGTCCCCTAATTTTGCTGTCTCTTCCCTGGCCTGTTGCTGTTGTTGGTCCTCCTCCATCTCTCGCTGTAGTCTCAGGGCTTCATCCCTCGCCTGGATGTAGGTGGTGTGTGGCTCCCTCCTCACTAAGCGGCGCAGCTCCCTTTTCAGCAGGAGGTTCCAGAGGCCATCAATGAAGTGGTCCCTCAGCATCTCAGCGGTGAGGGCCCCAGTGCTCTTCGTCCGGATGATCCTCCCCATGCTGCACAGAGCATGGGAGTAGTCCAAGGTGGACTCCTCTGGCAACTGCTCCCTGCTGAAGAAGGTGGACAACAGTGTGGTGACATGCCGCCCGTCACCGAACACCCCCAGCAGAATGTTGATCACCTTCTCTGGGGTGTTGGTCTCCTCCAGGTCCCGCAGCATCAGCTCCCTGCGTGCGGTTCCCTGCAGATGGCTGTAAATGAAGAAAGCAGCCATCTCGTCTCCCATGGGGTACGCAGCCAGGACTCTCTTCGCCTCCACGATGAAGTCCTCAGCCGACATCTCGCCAGGCTTACCAGTGAATATTGGCAGTGTGGGTGCTACGTACCACCCCATGGGAAGCTCCTGCGCCATTGTAGTTGGGGTTGTCATCTCTGGGCTGTGCTACTTGGCTGTGTGCTGCTTAAGTCCTACTAACTACTTAACCTGCCTACAGTAAAACACTCTACCTGCCTATCCTGTCGGCGACGCCAAGTTGTAAAAAGCTGAAAGTGTGGTTCGATTCTAATAGAAGAGAGAGGGGAGCAGACAGGGGGATATAGGATCAACTAATCATGCACTCACTCACTCTCTCCTCACATCAATAGCAGGGCCACATGGAGTGGTTTTTATAGAGTGTTTACTTTACAATACAGCACACAGTAAAAAGATCATCCTACACCTAAAGCAGCACCTATAAGCAGCACGGTAAAATTCACCCTAAACCTAAAGCAGCACACAGCCTAACAGGGATTTCCCTGTTCCTCACATCACTGGTCAGTCAGTCACCCTGTGTCAGTCAGTTCTTCGGGGAGACAGCTGAGAACTGGCTGTGCTGACTGGTTTTATCCCTTCCCCCAACATACTGTGCATACTAATCTAAGCTACAACACTCACTCCCCTAACTAGTTGAACTAAAATAACCAATCTTTGCTTGTCCTAGTGACGCTATGTGAATGACTGACAGATTCACTGCTTGATCCCAGTTCAACAGATTGATCTGATTCGCTACAATTCAACCCACTTGTTTCTACAACACTCTGTGATGACAGGTTCACCCGTTTACGTCACAAAGAGATTGGGTAGACGGGACAATACAACTCTGGGCCTGTTAGCCGGCTTGATCAAAGTTCGAATTAGCATAACTTTTCCCTAGCTTTCGTTCGGAAGTCCCGCCATCTACCTCAGCCATGTTTGTGAACGGGGAGAAGGGGAACAACTTGAAAGACAAGCCGCCACACGGGATATTCTGACATGCCGTGCTCATCCGTTTCGAACACTGGGGATTGTGGCAGACATCACGTAACTGCACGTGTTCCTATAGCTGGGGCGGGTGACGCCGCGTCGCTGACCAAAGAGGGCCGACTAGGGAGTAGGGGTGAGGAGGGAGGGTGGCGCGGGTGTCGGCGCAACCTCAAAGACTGGACTTGGGATGGAGCGGGAAGGGAGATAAGAAGGAGGGGTGGGGGGGGGAGGGGACAGAGTGTGGGTGGTGGCGGGTGACACTGCTGGCACACTATAACACAAATTACAGAAATATCGCAACAATGAATAAGATTGAAAGTCTGGTCATACCAGAATACACAAATCCGTGTCACACTGTTTCCGAACAAAACGAAATCTCGTGAAAGCGTCAGGCACCATGGAACGTTCTGTCTCACTCATGGAAATCATTTTTGTTTCGCTCATTTTGCAAAGATGATCTGGACGCATTGTGTACGTGTATCACAGTCAGTAGTCTTGTACAATGACTGTCAGAACTGCAGTGGAGTCAATTCTAATGCCTGGTCGGCAGTATTCTGACATCTCACTGCTTGTTTGATCTTGATGTGTATTTTTAGCGCTTGAACTCATGGCTATTGTGTTTACGAAATATATTTTTGTTCGAAATATATTTTTGCCCGGCAATTTATGACTGTCCATTCGTTGACGTGAATTTTTGTACATTGTAATGCATGAATCGTTGAGTATTGTATATGCTTTTCTGTGTTTGATTTCTTTTTTCTTGATACGCATCGTAAAATGAGACACACACCAACACAGTTCTCGGAGATGAATTGTTTACTCTTCATATCATGCGTACAGAGACATACAGACATAGATTAATTTTTCAAGAATTTATTGCTTTGTCTTGACATTTAGGAAATATACTGAGAAATGCAAATACCCCTACATATTCTCTGCAGAGAGTCAAAGTTGTTCTTTTTTTCTCTCCTGTACACGTCATTGTGTCATGGACTGAGATATACATGTTCGTGAGCACACTCCGCAGGCTTACTACTCTTTCTTCGTTTAAAAAATTATCCTCTTAATTGCTTTCTCTCTCTTGATTATTTCATGGACTGGTTTATCTTCACATACGAAGTAAGTGGGGCTTTTTTTCTTCAGGTTTTTTTTTTTATGAGGCCTCCAACCTCAGATTTATTCCCATTTTCATTTTCTTTGTAGGGACTCCAACGTTCTTTTGTCCTGCTTCCGTTTTTTTTCTCTCCATGTTTATACATTCATGCACGTTGTTCTTTCACGAAATAACTGCTGTTTTCTTCAGATACATGCATACATACATACATACATACACGTGTGTGTGTGTGTGTGTGTGTGTGTGTGTGTGTGTGTGTGTGTGTGTGTGTGTGTGTGTGTGTGTGTGTGTGTGTGTGTGTGTGTGTGTGTGTGTGTGTGTGTGTGTGTGTGTGTGTGTGTGTGTGTGTGTGTGTTGTGTGTGTGTGTGTGCTGACACTGCTTGCTTTCCACAAAAGTTATGCACTTTTCTAAACCAAGCATTGTTTTCTCTCTACATACATTCTGAATATTGGGAGACATCTATACTCAAAGCAGGGAATGTATGTATCGACTTAACATATATATTATTTGCTCTTTTATCCTATTGTTTTACATATCTGGATGCAGTGTCATTTGCTTAGAAACAGAGACAAAAAAAAAGTCTGAAACAACTTTATCACATGGGATTGTTTTGTATGTTTTCTAACTCCCATCACGACGACTTCTTCGGGGATGAGGAATTAGGTTTTGTCTTTTATAACCCGAAGACGCCGTTTCGGCGAAAGCTCGAGAAATAAAGATTCCCTGTGGGTAAAGTTGTTTACGTGAATTGTGTCTCTTTTTTTTCGTGTTCAGGGACACAAGCACACCCACACACGCTGCGATGAGATGATTTTTGCCTCTTTACTTATACGTTATGCCCTGAGATAAACAGGGCATGCCAGAAACATAGACCTTTCAATAACATAGCATCCTCGATGGCAAAAACTATATACATTTGCGAATCTTTTCCCATCTCATCTCTTTTTTTTTTTTTTTTTTTTGCTCTCCCATGAGTTCTTGTATTTCCATACTTTTTGTCATGGGTGCCTGCCTGTCTGCTTGGCACCCCAGTGCTCATCCTTTCTGTCAATCTACACTATCTGTCAGTGTGCCAATTTGTGTCTTCGTTTGTCCAGGGACAATGTTTCTCTGCTGTATCCTTTTGTGCACATGTCTGTTTATGTCGGTCACAGAAAGCGAAAACAGACAATGTCTTTCTGTCCATCTTTCTATCTATCTATCTATCTATCACAGAAAACTAAACAGACTACCTCTTTCTGTCCATCTTTCAGACGGGCGCAATAGCCGAGTGGTTAAAGCGTTGGACTGTCAATCTGAGGGTCCCGGGTTCGAATCACGGTGACGGCGCCTGGTAGGTAAAGGGTGGAGATTTTTACGATCTCCCAGGTCAACATATGTGCAGACCTGCTAGTGCCTGAACCCCCTTCGTGTGTATATGCAAGCAGAAGATCAAATACGCACGTTAAAGATCCCGTAATCCATGTCAGCGTTCGGTGGGTTATGGAAACAAGAACATACCCAGCATGCACACCCCCGAAAACGGAGTATGGCTGCCTACATGGCGGGGTAAAAACGGTCATACACGTAAAAGCCCACTCGTGTGCATACGAGTGAACGCAGAAGAAGAAGAAGAAGTCCATCTTTCTATCTATCTCTCACATACATATCTATCTCTATACGCCTCTCTCCTCCCCTGTCAGTCTCTCTCTGTGTCTCTCCACTGTCACTGTCACTATATCTGTCTGTTGTCAGCCTCCCCTACCTTCTTTACTCTTCCCCTTGTCCATTCTTCCTTCCGCTATCCAGCACGCCCCTACCCTATTGCCCTCGTTGTTATTCATCTATCGCGATATCGTATTGTACATAAGTTCTATGTTTATGTTTGCACATGCTTATGCAATTTTGACGTTGGTGTTGTGAATTGACTCTCGCTTTTTTCTTCTTTTTTTTTCTTTCTTTCCAATCATTATTTATGCCCAGAGGGCTGGATGTAAACATGTACTTTGTGATTACTCCTTTACCCTCGTAAAATAAATTTTCGTTCGTTCGTTCACAGAAAACAAAACAGACTATCTCTTTCTGTCCATCTTTCTATCTATCACAGAAAACAAAACAGACTACCTCTTTCTGTCCATCTTTCTATCTCTCATACAGAACAAAACAGACTATGTCTTTCTGTCCATCTTTCTATCTATCTATCACAGAAAACAAAACAGAGTATGTCTTTCTGTCCATCTATCTATCTATCTATCTATCTTTCTTTCTTTCTATCTATCTATCTATCTATCTATCTATCTATCTATCCATCTATCTAACTAGCTATCTAGCTATCTAGCTATCGGTCTCACCGTCTATCCTGCACAGCGAAAACACAAAAAGGATTGACAGCAAACGGACTCCATGACAGCCCCAACAAACAAAGAGCTACAAGGTGAGGGAAACTGCGTCAGGTTCAGAGGCTGGAACACGATTGGCCAGCAGTGTGTGCGGGTGGGGACTGAGGGTCACATTGGGGGAGACAGGGAGGATCAAATCAGATGGGTGAGTTAG
>NC_134882.1:17421414-17436414 GCF_041734735.1 Babylonia areolata
GTTATGTTGTGTGTGCAATGCTATTTGTTTTTAACAGTGATCATTGTTATGTTGTGTGTGTTGTGGTATTTATGTTTAACATTGATCATCGTTATGTTGTGTGTGCTGTGGTATTTATGTTTAACGTTGATCATCGTTATGTTGTATGTGCTGTGGTATTTATGTTTAACATTGATCATCGTTATGTTGTGTGTGCTGTGGTATTTATGTTTTAGATTGATCATCGTTATGTTGTGTGTGCTGTGGTATTTATGTTTAACGTTGATCATTGTTATGTTGTGTGTGTTGCGGTATTTATGTTTAACATTGATCGATGTTCTGTTGTGTGTAAAGTGGTATTTGTGTTTAACATTGATCAATGTTCTGTTGTGTTGTGTGTGTGTGTGTGTGTGTGTGTGTGTGTGTGTGTGTGTGTGTGTGTGTGTGTGTGTGTTGCGGTTTTTTTAATTGTTTTATATATATATATATATATTAACCGCGTATCATTGATCTCTTGTGTTGGGTGTGCTGTGTTATCTGCGTTCTGTACTGACACAGACAAGCACACCCATACACTTCTTCAAGGTTTGGTTATCTTCTTTCTTTCCTTCCTTCCTTCCTTCTTTCTTTAACCCATTTACTTCCTTCTTTGTTTCTCTTTGTTTCCCTGTCTGGTTGTCTGGTGGCTCGATCGCCCTACATCATCCACCTGCCTGTCTGCCTGTCTGTGTGTGAGTACCTCTTTCTTTCGCTTTGTCTCCCCTCATCTCACGAAGTGACAAACAGACTGAATGACTGATTGTTCCCCTTTCTTTCCGCCCCCCCCTCCCCTTCCCTTCCTATCTCTCTCTCTCTCTCTCCCTTCACTCTCTCACTCATTCATTCTACTCTTCTTTCTCCCCTACCTCCAGATCGAACACAATATTGGATCCAACGTGGGACTTCATTTCCTGAAAGTCGTCCTTCTTCGCGAAATCTTTCCAGTGACCTGCTGATGTAAGGCCAGCAATCACCCCCCCCCCCCCTGCACCCCCTGACCTCCCTCCCCCGTCCCCCGCTCCACCCACCCCTCCACTGTTGGACACCGTTCTTTCTCAGTCTCTGGACCTTGCATTTGGAATGAACTTCCTCTTTCGCTTAGTCAGGTCTCCGCACTCAGCTCTTTCAAGTCTAGCCTTAAAACCCACCTCTTCACAAGGTAGCCTCCCTCCACTGCCTCTTCCTTGTCTTCAGTTTCTTCAGTTTTAGAGCTATGCATGCGCGTGAATGACTGGTGTGAAAGCGCTTAGATTTGTCTCTGCACAAGATTCGGCGTTACATGA
Organism: Babylonia areolata; assembly: GCF_041734735.1. Lineage (NCBI taxonomy): Eukaryota > Metazoa > Mollusca > Gastropoda > Neogastropoda > Buccinidae > Babylonia > Babylonia areolata. Next base: position 17,422,716 of record NC_134882.1, read on the forward strand.
ATACTACCATCATCATCATCATCCCCCTCTCCCATACAACGAAAGAAACAAAACATCCAGTACAACAGAACACAGCTGCAAGTAAGGTTTTAGATGACCTGTGAGGTTCCACAAATTGGAATCAAATCGAAACAAAGGGTTGAATGTCGATCTTCTCTGTTAATATGCTTTGAACTGTGGGTTGGCCTTCGCTCTCCCCATTGAAAGGGAGCACAATCGATGAAGAGAGAAGGTGACAACACTGGCTTTCACAGGTAACATAACTGGACAGCACCGATGCAAGGATAAGACTGGGATGATGGAATGATTGAGGGGGTGAAAGTGAAAGCACTGGATTGGATATCATCCAGAAAAAAAAAATCCCCAGTAAAACTGGAAAGTTTTTATACTCGTTAAAAGCTGGTACATGAACATGAAGGTTCTCAGCTGGTGAAAACACGGACGGGGAATATTAAAATGGACTGACAACGTGTAACGGATTGAACAGGTAAGAAAATTCCTTGACTAGAGAAAACAAAAAAGTGGGAAGAATTCATTAGACAGACATGCCACTGGAACACTGGCGCAGAGGTGAAGGGCTGGAATGAGACATGGGCACGGCTGAAGAGAATCTTCCAGAGCAGTGTGTGTTGGAGGACTGTAGCCACACTCCTTTGTTTCTCAAAGAAGTCACAGCTTTAATCAGTAAGTCAAGGTCATCCGTGGTCGAGTGCAAAGACTCATTTCAGCATCCGGAAGCACTAAAATAACCTGAAGAAAGAACTACAACAAGTTAAACGACCAGGCTGTCGATGACTGACAGAAGTAGTGGCTGAAAATCATGGAGTGGGTGTCAACAGTGCTTCACTTAATCGACGAAAGATTTCAAATCAGAGGTGGTCATTTCGTTAAACTAGTTGTGTGGAAAGACTGGTCAAAGTATAAATGAATAAAAGTCAAACAAACAGAAGCAAATACAAGCAACAAAATCAAATCTAAACCATACCAACACACACAATTAGAGTTTGATCAGAATTCATCAAAGTTGAATTAAAAAACGGTAAAGAATTTTCATATATTTGTCCTTGTTGGATCTGAATGTTCACGATCTCTGACAAATATACCGCAGTCAACAAAAACAAGGTGAGATATGTTTAAAAGCTGCAAACAGAAGACTGAGACAAAATGTCCCAAAAATGATGTTCCAATTACGAATCAGAACAGACGACTTGAGAATGACGACGAAATCATAAACAGTAATCACTGTTGAGACAATTGTTTATCTTCTTTTTTTCTTGCACATGACGACGAGTTTGCAAGAATAATTCTTGCGAATGTTTAGAATAGCTTGTACGATTGCAAGAGGGTTCGCTGGATATTGTACCCATGCTATTTTTTTCTTCTCCTTTTCCTGCAAATCTTAATCAACAGCGAGTGTTTTGTGAAGGGAAGAAGCATGTTGTCATGATGTAAGATATACCTTTTAATTATTTTTAACAATCTGAACATAGAAAACTTCAATATATTTTTTATATCAATGATTTGTAACATTAAAGGACGGTTGATAAATTGTTTCAGGAGAAAAACGAAAAAACGTTCTTTTATAAGAAATGTCCGCATGGTTTGTTGTACTGGAAGATTTAGGATGATACGCGATTGATAATAACAACTTTTGTGGCAAATGTTGCAGCATTGTAAGATCTATAGTTAAAAAAAATAAAAGAGTTATGATGGCGTGGCTTCGCGAACGAAGATTTCTGATGGAATTCCTCGCCTGCTGTGGGCTCGATGGTAATTGGTGAGGCCTAAACGGGTCATACATGCACCAACAATTGACAAACAACTTCATTGACTGAAGCTTTAACTCATTCAGTACGGCCAGTCCTCTCTTCTCCTCTACACAGACCCCTCGGATGTCCTGTGGGTGTCTGAATGACCCAACCTTTAGCTTCCGTCGTCAGAATTGTGGTATCTTTGTCAACATTCACCTCTTCAGTATAAGAGCCTTCCGCTTGCAATATTTTGATGATGGTAATTGGGGTGAAACCCTGTTAACGAGGATTCTTTCGCCGTTCGTATGGAGAGAGTTAAAAGTCCAAAAGCCATGACGATACGTGAAGCCACCCCCCAGCCCTCCCTCACAGAGTCAAGCACCAATCATCATCCGCCACCAAAAGACAAGAGGAAGATGGGCAGCTCATGACAGGCAGACAGGAGGCTGGAAAGGTCAAAGGACCAACACTCCATTTCCTCCCAACTGTGTTTCTCTCCCCTTGACGGGCCCCCTGCTTTTTTACAGCTTTGTTTTCACACCCATTTGATCGTCTCTGGCCACTGGCATGGAAACCTGAAGGAGATGGGCAGACGTGGAACACCATCCACAGGCATGGAACGGGAGACTGGCTGCAGGGAGAGAACGAAGAGGTTGAAATAGAAGACTGGCTGTAGGGAGAGAACAAAGAGGTTGAAATAGAAGACTGGCTGCAGGGAGAGAACAAAGAGGTTGAAATAGAAGACTGGCTGCAGGGAGAGAACGAAGAGGTTGAAATAGAAGACTGGCTGTAGGGAGAGAACGAAGAGGTTGAAATAGAAGACTGGCTGTAGGGAGAGAACAAAGAGGTTGAAATAGAAGACTGGCTGTAGGGAGAGAACGAAGAGGTTGAAATAGAAGACTGGCTGCAGGGAGAGAACAAAGAGGTTGAAATAGAAGACTGGCTGCAGGGAGAGAACAAAGAGGTTGAAATAGAAGACTGGCTGCAGGGAGAGAACGAAGAGGTTGAAACAGAACACTGGCTGCAGGGAGAGAACAAAGAGGTTGAAATAGAAGACTGGCTGTAGGGAGAGAACAAAGAGGTTGAAACAGAACACTGGCTGCAGGGACAGAACAAAGAGGTTGAAATAGAAGACTGGCTGTAGGGAGAGAACGAAGAGGTTGAAATAGAAGACTGGCTGCAGGGAGAGAACAAAGAGGTTGAAATAGAAGACTGGCTGCAGGGAGAGAACAAAGAGGTTGAAATAGAAGACTGGCTGCAGGGAGAGAACGAAGAGGTTGAAACAGAACACTGGCTGTAGGGAGAGAACGAAGAGGTTGAAATAGAAGACTGGCTGTAGGGAGAGAACAAAGAGGTTGAAATAGAAGACTGGCTGTAGGGAGAGAACAAAGAGGTTGAAATAGAAGACTGGCTGCAGTGGGAGAACAAAGAGGTTGAAATAGAAGACTGGCTGTAGGGAGAGAACAAAGAGGTTGAAATAGAAGACTGGCTGCAGTGAGAGATGAACGAGAGAGAGGCAGAAAGAGGTCAGTGGCTGCAGTACGAGAACAGTGAAAAATGGTTGAAACGGGACAGTTGGGAACAGCTTTTGGTGCCCACGGAGACGTAAATCATCCAAAACGTTTTCCTGGGAAAAGGGAGCATGAGAAGGGGATGGTTTGAGAGAAGTTAAAAAATACTTAGAACGGGAACAAACCGTCCTGGTTTTATACCAGCAGGCAGTTAATCATAAACTCCGATACGCAAAGTTCTGGTTACTTCTAATGAAGGAATATCTAACAATCTGCCGTGGAGGAATATCTGAAAATCTGCCAGTAACTCTTGTCTTTCAGACTCCGATTCTAGATTCAGCCCCATTGTGTGTGTGTGTGTGTGTGTGTGTGTGTGTGTGTGTGTGTGTGTGTGTGTGTGTGTGTGTGTGTGTAGTGCGTGCATGTGTGAGTATGCACAAGTTTTTATACTGATATGCACTTGTATGTGTCCTAATTTCTACTGTATCTCTGTTTGTGTATGATTTTCAGTTTATGTTCGTATCTCGTTGAGTACTATCCCCGCCAATATTCCTTGTGACCCCGGTACACTTGGTAATAAGGACATATTCTGTTCTATTCTATTCTAGATTCGAAGCATCCAAAGAGTCATCTTTTGCTTTTTCTCGTAGGAAGGTAATCTCTATCGTTTTTGTTACACAAATGCTTCTGTATTATTCACACGTATCTACTGCTAGAATTACAAGACGTGTGCACTATGGCGTCTGCTTGCTTTTCTTTCAGCATGTGAAATGCCATCTGGAGGTATAATAAGGGTTCTCTTCACTTGATGACCAGCTTTGATTTCTGCTGTGTCACATGATTTCGCTTCATGAATAAAAGAAAGGATACGAGGAACAACAACAAGAAGAAGAAGAAGAAAGAGAAGAATGACAGGCAGAAAGAAAGAAAAGAAAACGTGGAATCATCTTTTAAATGGGTTGGAACGTTTGAATGAAAACACACAAAGAGAGGTGAGGTCCAAAAAGCTGAAAAACCACCTTCGCTAACAGTTATTCTGCTACTCTCCTCCAAGCGCGCCACGCACACACGTACATACCCACGTGTACACACACACACACACACACACACACACACACACACACACACACACACACACACACACACACACACACACACACACACAAACGTACTCCAGTGTGTGTTTTACGTTCCCTCAGAGGCAAGGGGAATCAATTGCTGATTCAGCATTTCCACCGTTCCCCACTCTCAGCCTACCTTGCAGCACTTTCACTTTGGCCGGGCCAGGGGATAGTGTGCTCTGAGGGTCGGAATTAATACTGGAACTCTCTCTGTCGCTCTCTCTGCGTCTCTCTCTCTCTCTCTGTCTGTCTCTCTGTGTCTATGTCTTTGTCTCTGTCTGTCTGTCTGTCTGTCTGTATTTTCCTGTGACTTCTGTTGCTGTGGGCCAGAGGCCTGACAATGAAAACGTTTTTGGACTTTGTCTGTCTGTATGTCTGTCTGTCTGTCTGTCTGTCTGTCTCTCTCTCTCTCTGTTTCTTTTTCTGTCTCTTTCGCTCCCTCCCTCCCTACCCCCCTCTCTCTCTCTCTCTCTCTCTCTCTCTGTCTCTCTGTTTCTTTTTCTGTCTCTTTCTCTCCGTCCCTCCCTACCCCCCCCTCTCTCTCTCTCTCTCTCCAAAGTCTTTTTTCGATTAAGTCTACATCTGGCATCAAAGCACGAACGCACGATTAGAAACGTATCGATTTATCTGTACACAGCAATCAAGTTTCGATCTATTGCTGTTTTTGGACAGGATCCCGGATTGTTGGCGGGCTGCGGCATGTAATTATTCAGCTGCACCCCGCAATGAGGGCAATAGTCTACATTAAAGTATCCGTATCCGTATCCGTCTCTCTCTCTCTCTCTCTCTCTCTCTCTCTCTCTCAGGGGGTGGGGAGGGGAATATATGAGAGAGCAAGATATATATATATATATATATACATACACACACACACACACACACACACACACACAGATATCGACAGATGGATGGAAAGAGTTACAGAGACAGGTAAACACAACGACATATTGTGTTGTATTGTGTTGAGAGAGCGCGCAGCCAAAGTGCAGCACCACTGTTGTTCCCCACTCTCTGAAACTGTATTTGTTTGACGATCAAAAGTGATTTTTTTTTTCTTCTACTGGACTAAACAGGTACAACCCTCTTTCTTGCCGTGTTTTTTGGTTGTTGTTTTTGTTTTTTTTACGTGCGCAAGGTGCATACTGCACACAGGACTTGAGTTTATTTCCTCATTCGAAAGACTGGCACTCGGACCACCACTCAAGGGCTAGCGGAGGGAGTGAGGGAGGGAGGGAGGGAGCGCTAGAGGAGGGGGTGGGGGGGAGGGATAGAAAAATCCCTGTCTGTATAGGAGACTCGAACCCGTGCACACTCGCTTTCTTTTCGGGCGTATAGACACATGGCCACAGCCCCTCCAGGCAGAGCAAAACGACAGACAGACAGACAGACACTGACAGCTGTGAAGAGACTCTGACATTGCTCTGTTTCTTCGCCGGAACGTGTGCCTGTTTACTGCTGTCTGTTGCCCCCGCCTGGCTGTTGGCACAACACACGAATCATAATGATAACAATAATAATAATAATGATAATAATAATAATAATATTGTTATTATTATTATTATAAACAGTAAGAACAACAACAACAATAATGATATTAATAATAATAATAACAACAACAACACAACAACAAGAACAATAATCATAATCATCATCATCATAATATAAACAACAATAATAATAATAATAATGATAATAACGATGATGATGATGATAATGATAACAATATGACAACAACAACAATGATAACAACAACAATAAGAAGATATGAGAAAAATAATAATATTAATGATAATGATGATAACAACAACAATAATAATGATAATAACAATAAAATAACAATAATGACACTAACAATTAACAACAGCAACAACAACAACAATAATGATAAATGAAGGCTTATATAGCGCAGTGCCCCCCACCCCCACCCCCATCCCAGATAGCGCTTTACAATGAAATAAACAAATTTAAGAAGAAGTGACATAACAGTATATACTATTAAAAGAAAAAAATAATAAACACAGGCAATATTATCACAGTCTTGACTGAGGAGGAAGAAGTCCGAATAAGATCGTTTATCCATTTATAGTCTGTTCATCTAAGATGATGACGTCAGACTGGAAATAAATGATATCATTATTAGTATTAGTTATTATTATTATTATTATTTGGATTATTATCATTTCTATCATCACGATGATGATTGTTATCATTAATTAGAAATCATCATTTCTGTAGAAATAAGTATAAATCATGAAGTGGCTGCCTTCACCTCTACACTCCATCTCGCTCACTACGATCAGCTTCGGATCCACTCTGTTTACGCATATTCAAGCTCTCGACTGTTGGCCGCCGTTCTTTCTCTGTCTCTGGACCTTGCAACTGGAATGAACTTCCTCTTTCGCTTCGTCAAGTCTCCACACTCAGCTCTTTCAAGTCTGGCCTTAAAACCCACCTCTTCCCAAAATAGCCTCCCTTCCCTGCCTCTTCCTTGTCTTCAGTTTTCTTCAGTTTTAGAGTTATGCATGCGTGTGAATGACTGGTGCGAAAGAGCTTTGATTTGTCTCTGCACAAGATTCAGCGCTATATAAATACCATTATTATTATCATTAAGTGTGATTCACGTCCTGACCTGTAAGCTCTGTGTTTTCTCAGGTGACAATCAGAGGGGTAAAATAGAATAGAATGAAATAAAAATGAATAAATAGATAAATAAATGAATTAATTATTTAATTCATTAATTCAAAAACAAAAAAAACTGCGGAGTCATCAACACACGAAAAGATTCGGTGTTGGTGCAAGTACATAACAAACCAGATTGAGCAAGACAAGATACAAAGTACGCTCATAATTTGCACTGGAAAAAAACAAAAAAACCCAACGTTGCACAGAAAAACAGTGAGAGAAAAAGAAAAGAGAGAGAGAGAGTAAGCAATAGCCGAATGGTTAAAGCGTTGGACTTTCAATCTGAGGGCCCCGGGTTCGAATCGCGGTGACAGCGTCTGGTGGGTAAAGGGTGGAGATTTTTCCAATCTCCCAGGTCAACATATGTGCAGACCTGCTAATGCCTGAACCCCCTTTCGTGTGTATACGCACGCAGAAGATCAAATACGCACGTTAAAAATCCTGTAATCCACGTCAGCGTTCGGTGGGGTTATGGAAACAAGAACATACCAGCATGCACACCCCCCGAAAACGGAGTGTGGCTGCCTAAATGGCGGTGTAAATATACAAAACGGTCATACACGTAAAATGTTTCATGTTTGTTTGAGTGTGTATGTGTGTGTGCCTGAAATTTGATTGAATGACACAGGAAACGAATGATGAGCGCCCAGTGGCAGCTGTCAGTCGGCTCTACCCAGGCAAGCAGCCTGTTGTGCAAATGACTCCGTGTTTGTAAAGCGCTTAGAGCTTGGTCTCCGACCGAGGATAGACGCTGTATAAGTATCCGTATCAACCAAAGAAGGATTGAGAAAGAGAGATAGAGAGAGGGGGGGTGGGAAGAGAGAGAGAAAGAACTGCGAGGTACATAAGTATTTGAAACGTTGCAAGAAAATATACGTTGAAACGAAAGGACTGGAAAAGGGATGATTCCATTTATTCTTCAGTTAAAAAAAAAAGAGAGACAGAGAGAGATAGAGAACTAAGTAACTAAACAAACAAATGAATAAATAGATAAACAAATGAATGAATAAACAAATGAATAAATAAATAATAAATGAATAAAATAGTATGTCTAAAAAAAATATCAAGATCATTTCATCTAAAGCTTGGAGATAGTTCCGGATCCAATGGAGATGAAGCTGTGTGTGTGTGTGTGTGTGTGTGTGTGTGTGTGTGTGTGGCAGGAGTGGTCAATTCAGCGGCATCGTAACCAACGCATCTATAAGGCATAGGAGCGCACAGACACAAAAGCGCAGGGCATAGTTCATGACCATTATTTACACTGACGTACACATTAAAAAAAAAAAAAAAAAATCACCGAATTGAACTTCTGAGCAGGGGAGGAAAGTATGTGCAAGTAAACAACTTCCCACAAGTCCCCCTCCCCCCCCCCCCGCCCTAATTGCCCCCCCCTAGCCCCCCCCCCCCCCGACACAGCCCCTCTCCCGCCATCCCTCCCATCATTTTTTGAAAATGAAACAGCTTTTGCAATACCTTCTTCTTCTTCTCCTTCAAATAATGGAAAGGTTGTCAGTATGCATTGCTTTTCCTTCACTGCTGTTCATGTTTGTTCGATAACAGTGTTGATTATTTAAGACATGGAGCCTGGAGCGTTGTGTTGTAGCCTTGTGTAATGCACAGTGTATCAGTCTGCAAATTGCCGTGAGAAAAAAAAAAGGGGGGGGGGCGGGGGGAGAGAGGTCGACAGAAAAACAAAATTCTCTCTTTTTCTCCCGCGCGCGTGTGTGTGTATGTGTGTGAGTGTGAGTGTGTGTGTGTGTGTGCGTGTGTGTGTGTGTGTGCGCGCGCGTGTGTGTGTGTGTGTGTCCACCTCTGTTTTTCTGTCTGTCTGTCCCTCTGACTGTCTGACCCAGACGGAATGTGAAACCCATTGGCTTTCAGGCATTCAGGTTTTATCGTATAGGAAAATGACTCAAGTGTAAACAAAAGCGCGTCATCATTGCCACCGTGAGCATTATCATGACATTCTCTCCAGTCCAATAAGAAATCAATAAGAGATAGGGAAGGAGACATAAACACAGAGGCAGACAGACAGAAAGAGAGAGAGAGATATATATATCATGAACTCGTGTTGCGTATATGCTGTCCAATTCAACAAACGTTCTTTATTGCCAGCGACTCGATCCAGGAATGAAATTATGTCAAAACAAAAAGGAAAACTTATGACGAAGACAAAACATCAATATATCGAACACTAAGTGAACAAAATGCTAAGAAATAAACGTAACAAACGACATCATAGTGATGAATATATTGAGATGTGTGTGTGTGTGTGTGTGTGTGTGTGTGTGTGTGTGTGTGTGTGTGTGTGTGTGTGTGTGTGTGTGTGTGTGTGTGCGTGCATGAGGTGGTATGGGCATATCACAAGATCAACAGGACTTGCAAAGACGATCCTGCAGGGCACTGTACAAGGAGGGAGAAGGAGAGGCAGACAGAAAAAGAGATGGAAAGACAACATCCCAGAATGGACAGGTCTGAGGCTGAGCGAGGCCCTTAGGGAAGACAACACCCCAGAACGGACAGGTCTGAGGCTGAGCGAGGCCCTTAGGGAAGACAGCATCCCAGAATGGACAGGTCTGAGGCTGAGCGAGGCCCTTAGGGAAGATAACACCCCAGAATGGACAGGTCTGAGGCTGAGCGAGGTCCTTAGGGACGACAACACCCCAGAATGGACAGGTCTGAGGCTGAGCGAGGCCCTTAGGGAAGACAACACCCCAGAACGGATAGGTCTGAGGCTGAGCGAGGCCCTTAGGGAAGACAACATCCCAGAACGGACAGGTCTGAGGCTGAGCGAGGCCCTTAGGGAAGACAGCATCCCAGAACGGACAGGTCTGAGGCTGAACGAGGCCCTTAGGGAAGACAACATCCCAGAATGGACAGGTCTGAGGCTGAGCGAGGCCCTTAGGGAAGATAACACCCCAGAACGGACAGGTCTGAGGCTGAGCGAGGCCCTTAGGGAAGATAACACCCCAGAACGGACAGGTCTGAGGCTGAGCGAGGCACTTAGGGAAGACAGCATCCCAGAATGGACAGGTCTGAGGCTGAGCGAGGCCCTTAGGGAAGATAACACCCCAGAACGGACTGGTCTGAGGCTGAGCGAGACCCTTAGGGAAGACAACATCCCAGAATGGACAGGTCTGAGGCTGAGCGAGGCCCTTAGGGAAGACAACACCCCAGAATGGACAGGTCTGAGGCTGAGCGAGGGCCTTAGGGAAGACAGCACCCCAGAATGGACAGGTCTGAGGCTGAGCGAGGCCCTTAGGGAAGACAACACCCCAGAATGGACAGGTCTGAGGCTGAGCGAGGCCCTTAGGGAAGACAACACCCCAGAACGGACAGGTCTGAGGCTGAGCGAGACCCTTAGGGAAGACAAACATCCCAGAATGGACAGGTCTGGGCTGAGCGAGGCCCTTAGGGAAGACAAACCCCAGAATGGACAGGTCTGAGGCTGAGCGAGGCCCTTAGGGAAGACAACACCCCAGAATGGACAGGTCTGAGGCTGAGCGAGGCCCTTAGGGAAGATAAACACCCCAGAATGGACAGGTCTGAGGCTGAGCGAGGCCCTTAGGGAAGACAACACCCCAGAACGGACAGGTCTGAGGCTGAGCGAGGCCCTTAGGGAAGACAACACCCCAGAACGGACAGGTCTGAGGCTGAGCGAGGCCCTAGGGAAGACAACACCCCAGAACGGACAGGTCTGAGCTGAGCGAGGCCGTTAGGGAAGACAACACCCCAGAACGGACAGGTCTGAGGCTGAGCGAGGCCCTTAGGGAAGACAACACCCCAGAATGGACAGGTCTGAGGCTGAGCGAGGCCCTTAGGGAAGACAACATCCCAGAACGGACAGGTCTGAGGCTGAGCGAGGCCCTTAGGGAAGACAACACCCCAGAACGGACAGGTCTGAGGCTGAACGAGGCCCTTAGGGAAGACAACATCCCAGAATGGACAGGTCTGAGGCTGAGCGAGGCCCTTAGGGAAGACAACATCCCAGAACGGACAGGTCTGAGGCTGAACGAGGCCCTTAGGGAAGACAACACCCCAGAACGGACAGGTCTGAGGCTGAGCGAGGCCCTCAGGGAAGCAGAAAACAGAAGGATGGAGGAAGGTGGGTGACAGGTTATCTGTGGTGTCCCAACGGTGATCGAGACTGAGGGACAAGTGAAGTGAAGTGAAATGAATTGAAGTGAAATTCTTTCATGACGACTGTGCAATGTTTCTCCGGCCAACCATTTTGGTTTTGTGCCATTGTGTTTTATCTGATAATGTCTTGCTGAAATCATTAATTCAAAAGAAATAATCAATATCGGAGATGGCGGTTAATTAAGAATTCATATACTTTCTTCAATTTCAGAGGCATAAGCTTAAAGGACAGTTACAGACATTGCGTTTGGTGTGAAGGAATGTCAGCATCTTAAGGGGAAAACCTTGGACTGGGAAAAATGAATTCGTGTTTTTCCTCAGACGACACTTGACACTTCCTCAAGGAAGTAATTTGGAAATGACAGTGATTGGTGTTGATGTGACCTAAATTCATGGATGTAAAATGTCACAATTTGCGACACGTATTAATTTGTAACTAATTTGAGTTAATGGAATTCAAACTGCCGTAACAGAAAAAAAAGAGTACTGAAGTGTTAAAAGAATTACTTTTTAAAATGAAATTTGTCGACTTTATTTGTAAAGAAAAACGTTTAAAGCACTTCCATTTGTTTTCGCTCTGGTATGGAAAAACTGGGTTTTTTTGTGAGCTGTTGCCGTTTTTTGTTGTTGTTGTTGTTTGTTTGTTGTTGTTGTTTTTTTGTTTGTTTGTTTTTTGTTGTTGTTTTTTTTTGGTTGGTTTTTGTTTGTTTTGTTTTGTTTGTTGGTTTCCGAAAGTCCGTAGAAGACATAAAAGATGGTGAAAAAAAATGAAACAGTGAAAATTTGCGTACCGTAAAAATGGAAAAATGAAGATTGTGTGAGGTGTGTAGCTGAACAGTGAACATTGTGCATGGTGTGATAACATTATACACGGTCTATAATGGAAAAAAAACCCGATATCATCCATTAAATTTGTAACGACAATCAAAAGACAACACAGGCCACTTCAAGGTTAGAAAGAGACAGAGACACACAGAGAGAGACATGGAGAAAGAGAAGGGGGGTTGGGTTTTGATTTTAATTAAATAAATTATGCCAGAGATATTCATACTTGACACTCGTGATTTATCGTTTACTCATTTTTATTTTATCATTATCAATATCTTTTTTCTTCTCTTTTTTTTTTTGTGCGCGTTCATGATCTCATTTCACACAAGTTCGACCATACAAAATCCGTTGGGAAATGACGGAAAACTGGTTTGGTTTAGAGTTCACACACACACGCACACACACACACACACACACACACACACACACACACACACACACACACACACACACACACACACACACACACACACACACACACACACACACACACATTAACAATACAGTGTTGGTAAAAACATCTATCAATAATCCACTGGAAAACGACGGGAAGGCATGCATGGTTCATGTATCTCTGGCTTACATGCAAACCAAACCGAACACACATTAACAAGGCTGCAGACTGCCCACTGCATGACTTGCCCTGCACACACGACAGTAAAAAAATAAAATAAAATAAAATAAATAAATAAAAAAGTGTTGTACAGTCTGTGGTAAGATTCTCTCCCTTCCTCCTTGCTTCCTACTCTGGAGCACTCAACATGTTCGTATCACGAAAACGAGAATAACATATGATGAAAAGAGAAATAATATGATTATGTTGTTCGTTCAACATGATGGTGGTGGAAAACAAGTGCATGTGGCAACAAAATAACCCCTTCCGTTATTTCAATAAAAAAAAAAAAGACATGCATAAAAAGAAAACTTTGATAATGGAAAAGAAGCATGTGCGTGCGTGCATGCGTGCCTCTCTCTCTCTCTCTCTCTCTCTGTTGTTATCGCCCCATATTCATATGGCGCTAGGGCCTTATTGAATAAACGTTCTGAATCTGTGTGTGTGTGTGTGTGCGTGCGCGCGCGCGTGTGTATGTGTGTGTGTGTGTGTGTGTGTTTGTATGCACATGCATCCACACACTCAGCTTATTTTGGCTTTCTTTTGTTTATTCTTACCAGGAAAACCAGATGCAGCCAGGTACTCAGACACTGTGATAACATACACTCTCGCTAGCAAAAACAAAACGAACCAAAAAAAAGCACCAAAGCCTGTACTTATTTTGTTTTCTTTCTTTAATTCATACTCTCTTTCTTTCTTTCTTTCTTGCTGTCTGTCAGCCCCTCCCCCCCCCCCCCCCCCCCCCCCCCCCCCCCCCCCCACCCAAACCTATAATCCTCCAATCCACTTATCTGTGTGTCTGTTAATCTACCTGTAAATGCCTGTCTCTCTGTCTGCCTTGTCTGTCTGTGTCTTTCTTTCACCAGAAAGCACTGGAGATTGTGTCTTTCTGGTTGTCTGTCTGATTGTCCGTCTCTCTATCTATCACAGAAAGCAGTAAAAAAAAATAAATAAATAAATAATGAATAAGATTCATGACAACTAAATCCCAACGGAACCTCAACGGAAACAGCCAGCGGAGAAAGGAGGGGAACGGAAACTACGTCAGGTCTG
>NC_134882.1:17443914-17453914 GCF_041734735.1 Babylonia areolata
GGAAGTGAGGACAAGTCAAGAGAACAGCACTTTTTTTCCTTTTTCTTTCTTTTTTTTTTTAAATTTTCTTTTACGTTCTGAAGTTTCATTAAGTCTGTTCGTCATTGATTTAGACAGAACAACAGTTACTTCCATTGTTAGCATATTCATCCCCACTGTGGGAATCGTGTTTTTAAAGAGTTGTGTTTTCTCCTTGGCATTAAAGAAAAATAATCTTGGTATATACATTCAGCTGTATTTTCAGGTGTAAGTTTATCCACCGCCCGGAAATACATGAGATGATCGTAATTGAAGTGAGAGACGAAATTATTCTGAGACGAATGAATTCTACACCAGCACTTCTTCTTTACTTCTCTCGTGTGTCCCCCCCCCCTCCCCCACCCACCCTCTCTCTCTCTCTCTCTCTCTGTCTCTCTCTCTCTGTCTCTCTCTCTCTGTCTCTCTCTCTCTCCACACTCCCCTTCCCGCTCGATCCGACACGACAATGGAATCAATTTGTGCTTCATTTCCTGAAATCGGTTGTTTGTTTTGGTTTTTTTTGTTTGTTTTTTTTTCCCTCTTCTCCATGATATCTGTTCACTGACCTGCCGATGTAAGGTCGGCAGCAATACACAGAACACAAGCAAACAACACACCCAACAAATTCAAGCAGAGATATAGCTGCAAGTAATAATTATTCTTGCCGACTTGTCACGTTCCGCAAACTGATGTAAAAATCGAACCATTGTTGATTAAAGCTGCTGATTGAATGTCATCATTCTGTTTCAAAATGAGAACAATCGATAACAGGTGAGACTGAGTAGGCGGGGGGGGGGGGGGGGGGGGGGGGGGGGGGGGGGAACTGTACAGCATAAAGTGGACGGTTTACACTGGGTAGGTGAAATGATTGACCTTGGTTAGCAACGACACTGGACTGGATTCTGGTTGGAAAATAACGAGATCAACTCATCTGTCCACCTCCCTCACGCACGCATCCTCTCATTTCTGTATTTTTCTGGAAAGTCTCACACACACAACACCGCCTTCTTTCTTCCATCAGGTCTGTACGCCTCTACTTTCCTTTTCTCTTCGCGTCAACGCTGTGACGTCGAGTGCTCTATCTTACGTCATGATGGTCCGAAAACTTGTTTATTAACTGTCTTCTTCCTGTGTACCAGCAGTCTGGTAGGCCAGCCTCCTTTCGTCTTATCTCTGTCTTTATCTCTCTGTCTCTATCTCTGTCTCTCTCTGTGTGTGTCTCTCTCTCTCTGTCTATCTGTCTCTCTCCCTCTCTCCCTCTGTCTCTCTCAGTCTCCGTCTCTGTCTCCCTGTCTCTGTCTCTGTCTGTCTCTCTCTCTCTGTCTCTCTTCTCTGTCTCTGTCTCTCTGTATCTGTCTCTCTCTTTCTGTCTCTCTGTCTCTCTTTCTGTCTCTCTGTCTCTCTCAGTCTCTGTCTCTGTCTCTCTCTGTCTCTCTGTTTCTGTCTCTCTCAGTCTCTGTCTCTTTCTCTCTGTTTCTGTCTCTCTGTCTCTTTGTCTCTCTCTGTCTCTGTCTCTCTCCCTCTGTCTCTCTCCCTCTGCCTCTCTGTCTGTCTGACTGTCTCTCTGTCTCTCTCTCTGTCTCTCTCTCTCTTTCTAGCTGTCTTTCTTCCTGCGTACCAGTGTCTGACAAGGCAGACCCCTTTCGCCCCCCCCCCCCCCCCCCCCTCACCCCCCCCCCCTCTCTCTCTCTCTGTCTCTCTCTGGCTCTCTCTCTCTTCTCTTCTCTTCTCTCTCCCCCCCTCTCTCTCTCTCTCTCTCTCAACATTTCAAGAAAAGGTTTTGGAGAAAAAAAAAACCGGACAGAATGAAATCAATGTATAATAAAGCATATGATAAAAACAAAATTAAAAAAAAACAAAACCTGGAAAGGTTAGGTGCGAAAGGACATGGGGAAATGGAACAGCTGGGCTATTGCAGAAACACGGTAAGTGGATAAAGAAGGCAACAGTCTTCAACCAGGTACGGGAGTGAAGGCTGAAATAACTGGACATGCTGGATACAAGAAAACTGTTGCTACAGAATGAATAAAGTCTCAGTTTCAGTTTCAGTAGCTCAAGGAGGCGTCACTGCGTTCCGACAAATCCATATACGCTACACCACATCTGCCAAGCAGATGCCTGACCAGCAGCGTAACCCAACGCGCTTAGTTAGGCCTTGAGAAAAAAAAGTAAGTAAATAATAGATAAATACATAAAAAAAAGAACTACTACTAATAATAATAATATGTATAAGGCGCAAAAACTTGATATAAGTCAACTATAAGCGTACAAAAAAAAAAAAAAATGAAAATAACATCATAATAATAATAATAATAATCATAATAATAATAATAGTAGTAATAGTAATAATAATAATAAATAAATAAATAATAATGATGATGATAAGAATAATAATAATAATAATGATAAGAATAATAATAATAATAATAATAAATAAATCGATAAAAAATAGAATGAATAAAAGGTTTGGACAGTTCAGGAGAGAGAAGAGAAAAAACACACACACACACACATGCACACATACACAACAACAAAAACAAACGAAGAAAACCGTTAGAATGGGCAAGCGAAAGAACTGCACAAAAATTAGATAGATCACAAACGATAACTGCACCTGAGCTAAATCGATCAAAAACAATAAATCAGTCAAGACACAAACGCCTGAAAGTCAGAAGCTCTTAAGGAATCAACCATTCTTGCAATCAATATGCAGGCACAAACAAACGATTTCTAACCAGAGATGAGCACAGCTTATTTTCATGATAGCAACAAACTAGGTATATATATATATATATAAGTGCATACCCGGTGATACATAACTTTCAGGGGCATATATATTGTTCTTTTTCATATGGGGTATGGTGGTGGGGCAGATATGAGAGATCGATTTCCTATTTTCTATCCTGTCGCTTCTTTTCCTTTTTTTTTTTTTTCTTCTCTCTTTGAATTAACGTGTCGGGAATGGTCATTTCATATTATGCTATCGTGGGGGAAATGGGCTGCAACGGGTTGACGTTGTTCATGATTCATTGTAAACATGAAATGGACAATGCCAGTGTAAACAGGACCAGGTAAACGAATAGAATGGACTGCTCAGGTGAAAATGTGATGCTGTTGGTAAGCAATACAGGTGGATATACAAGCACACACACATTCAACTTCCATCACACACACGTGCGTAACACTAAAACACATACACACACACACACACACACTCACGCGCGAGCACAAAAACATGCACACACACACACATGCACACATACACGCACACATATTTTCACATTCGCACACACGTGCGCACAAACACGCACACACACACATAACACACAGACACACATACACACACACACACACACACACACACACACACACACACACACACATACACACACACATATGCACAGACACACATACATACACACACACTCTCTCTCTCTCTCATAACATACACACAAACTTTCTCTCTCATTCACAAACGCACGCACACACACACACACACACACACACACACACACACACACACACACACACACACACACACACTCCTCCTCACTCCAGACCACGATGTGACTTAAAATGTTCTCATCACGTTTTCTTCCCCGAAGGTTCCAATTCGTTCGTTCGGGAGACTGTGAAACCCTTCAATACTTTCCTCGCCAGATGGACACGACATTTCGTAACCGTTGTATGCCATTGTGCCAACTTTAGTTACTCCGTTCATCCCTTTGTTCCTCACAGTACTTCAGAAAAGAAGGAAAAAAAAAGAAAAGAAAAAAAAAGAGGTGAAATAAAGTGCTGGGAGCGAGTGCTTTGTGGAGTACGGTAATGTTCCTCTCGAAGCTAAATGGACTTTGATGGAAAAACGGAAATGTCAGTGGTAAAAAAGAAAAAAAGAAAAACAGAATACTGGAATGGTTTTCTGTCAATGTGAGTCTGTATGAGTGAAAGTACTCGAAGCCCTTGGGGAAATGTGGAGTGGAAGTAGAAAACGGGTTGAGAACAGGTAGATTTCTCTGTCGGCAGAAGTCCGGACTACACTTCGGAAAAAGTGAAAAAGTATTGAGCTGTGTGTCTTAAACCACTAAAATTACCGCTGCACTGGACTGGGCGAGGCGATAATTAATGTTGGAGCATTATTGTGTGGTAACTTCTGGTAAGGAAGGATCAGTCTAATTGTATTTTTAATGTACGAGAATTCTTGTTGTGTAATGTTATGCTGCTGGTCAGGCATTTGCCTAGTAGAGGTGGTGTATGGGTTTGACCGAACGCAGTGACGCCTCCCTGAGAAACTATAAATGAAAACTGAAACCGAACAAGTTCTAAAAGACATAAACAAACAAGCCAGTGCACCCGCCTAAAAATAATCCAGCCAGCCTCCTGAGCAAAACAAAATGACATCACGTCTCCAATCGATTGCGTAACACGATTGTAAAACTGCTGGTGGTGTGTCCATCGAGATCGATGATGACCATCGTTGTCATCCAGCTGGGGGATGGGGGGAGGGTGGTGGTGGGGTGGGGGGGGGAGGATGCTCATGAATCTATCTGTGAATGCGCAGATGGCTGAATAGTCCAATCTGCGCACGAAATGTTCGCTGACAGTTGGGGCAGACAAAGACAGGCATATCATTGTCAGGGAGCTTGTTTGCCCGTGACTTTCTGGCCTGCCTTTTCTGAACAGCTGCAGCAGTCCTGTTGGCCTCGCACAACTTGGCGCCTTTGTGCACAGCAGCGCGCCATTTGTCACGGTCCACTGCAGATTCCTCCCAGGAGTCAGGGTTGATATCAAACGCTTTAAGAGAGACTTTCAGAGTATCTCTGAAGCGCTTCTTCTGACCTCCGTGTGATCTCTTCCCTTGTTGCAGCTCGCCATAGAAGAGCCTGTTGGGCAGCCGATGGTCTGGCATGCGCGCCACGTGTCCAGCCCAGCGAAGCTGGGACTGCATCAGGATGGTGAAGATGCTGGGAAGGGTGGCTTTTGCGAGCACCTCTGTGTCTGGGGTCCTGTCTTGCCACTTGATGTTCAGTAGCTTCCTGAGGCATGTTGTGTGGAAGTGGTTCAGCTTCTTGGCATGTCGTTGGTACACTGTCCAAGTTTCGCAGGCGTACAGTAGTGTGGGGAGAACTACTGCTCTGTAGACCTTTAGCTTGGTCTCAAGACTAATGCCTCTTCTGTTCCAGACATTTGCACTGAGTCTGCCAAAAGTTGCGCTTGCTCTTGCAATCCTGACGTTCACTTCATCGTCGATGGTTGCATTTCGTGACAGTGTGCTGCCAAGGTATGTGAACCGCTCCACCGCACTGAGTCTCTGACCGTTGACTGTGATGTTGGGCTCAACGTAGGGTTTCCCTGGGGCTGGCTGATGGAGAACTTCAGTTTTCCTTGTGCTGATGGTAAGGCCGAAGTTCCTGCTGGCAGCGGCAAATTTGTCGACGCTGAGTTGCATGTCAGCTTCAGATCCAGCGTTGAGGGCACAATCATCAGCAAACAAAAAGTCTCTGATGATGTCTGTCATGACCTTCGTTTTTGCTTGAAGCCTTCTGAGGTTAAACAACTTGCCATCTGTTCGGTACTTTAGGCCGATTCCAACATCGCCATCTCTGAAGGCATCAGTAAGCATTGCAGAGAACATGAGGCTGAACAGCGTTGGAGCAAGGACGCAGCCTTGCTTGACACCATTTGTGACAGCAAAAGGAGCAGATGTTTCGCCATTGTCCTGGACTCGAGCCTGCATGCCTTCATGGAATTGGCTGACCAAGGAAATAAATTTCCGAGGGCATCCGTACTTGGCCATGATCTTCCACAGTCCCTCTCTACTCACGGTGTCGAAGGCCTTAGTGAGGTCGACATAGGTGGAGAACAGATCAGCATTTTGCTCCTGACATTTCTCTTGCAGCTGCCTTGCAGCAAACACCATGTCGGTGGTTCCGCGCTCTTTCCGGAATCCACATTGGCTCTCAGGCAAATTACCTTGGTCAAGGTGTGCTGTGAGGCGGTTTAGTAGGATCCTGGCAAGTATCTTTCCTGCGATGGAGAGCAAGGAAATGCCCCGATGGTTATCACAGGCTTGCCGGTTCCCCTTTCGCTTGTACAAGTGAATGATAGATGCATCTTTGAAATCCTGGGGGATCGTCTCTTCTTTCCACATGAGTGAGTACAGCTGATGGAGCTTCTCAGTCAGCACAGTGCCTCCATCCTTGTAGACCTCTGCTGGTATGGAGTCTGAGCCAGGTGCTTTGCCACTGGATAGCAGACGGATTGCTTTCTGGGTCTCAAGAAGTGTTGGCGGATCGTCCAGTGCTTCGTTGATGGGGACTTGTGGGAGACGGTCTATGGCTTCATCATTTATGAAGGAAGGGCGATTTAAGACACTGTTGAAGTGCTCAGCCCAGCGTTTGAGAATTTTCTCCTTCTCGGTGATCAAGGTATTCCCATCTGCACTGAGGAGGGGGGATGATCCTGAGGATGTGGGGCCGTAGACTTCTTTTAAGGCATCATAGAACCTCTTCATATCGTGCCTGTCAGCATATCCCTGGATCTCATCAGCTTTGTCACTCAGCCACTTATCCTGCATCTGGCGTAACTTCTGCTGAACAGTCCTGCGGATGGCATCGTACGCATCCTTTTTTTATGTGGACTTTGGGTTGCTCAGGTAGGCTTGATGCAGAATGCGTTTCTCATCCAGAAGCTGCTTGATTTCATCACAGTTTTCATCAAACCAGTCTTTGTGCTTTCTGGTCATGGGTCCCAGGGTCTCTGAAGCTGTACTATAGATCAGCTCACGCAGGGTCCTCCAGTCAGACTCCACATTCTGGTTGTCCAGAGAGGCGGATTCCAGACGATCTTCCAGCAGCTCCACAAAGGACTGTTTGATGGTGATGTTATTCAGCTTAGCAATGTTAAGCCGTTTTGGAGCCTTCTGGCCTTGGGGGCGTCTCTTGGGCTGGATTCGAATATTCAGCTTCGAGACTACAAGGCGATGGTCTGTCCAACACTCGGCGCCGCACATGGTCTTTGTTACACGTACATCTTGTCTATCCCTTTTCCTGACGATGACGTAATCGATGAGATGCCAATGCTTTGAGCGTGGGTGCATCCATGACGTCCTGTTACGGGTAGGGAGGCAGAAAACTGTGTTGGTTATCAGCAGTTCGTGCTCTGCACAAGTCTGAAGCAAAAGCAATCCATTTGGGTTGCAGTGGCCCACACCGTGCTTTCCAATCACTCCATCCCAGGAGATGTAGTCAGAGCCAACTCTAGCATTGAAGTCCCCAAGAATGATGAGCTTGTCTGCTTTAGGGATAGCAGCAATGACAGAGTGAAGGTCCTCGTAGAACTTCGCCTTCACTTCATCCGGGTTGGTCATGGTTGGGGCGTAGGCACTGACAATGGTGAGGTGCTTCTGGCCAGATGCCAGTGGGAGTTTCATGGTCATAAGCCTATCGTTGACTCCCTTTGGGATTCCAGCTAGCTTGCTGACAAGTGCTGTTTTTACTGCAAAACCAACGCCAGCCTCACGTCGCTCTTCGCTTCCTCGTCCACTCCAGAAGAAGGTGTAACCAGATCCTTGTTTTTTTCTTTTCTTTCTTTTTGTTTCGACCGCTGATGTAGGGTCCCCGCCAGCCGCGGTATGCTGGCCAGGGTGATATGGAGCAGGCAATTTTTAGGGCACCTTTTCTAGCCCCTTCCTCATGCCAGGGAGGTGAGCAGTGCATTCCTAAAGAGGGCTGCTCAGACGCTCAGACGGCTGCCGAGCTCCATCGCTGCTCCTGTCGACGAAGAACGACCCTATGGCCTGAGCCGCCTGCGTGCAGGTCTGCGGCTGCGACTGCCAGTGTACCCACACCTGTCGTTTTGTCGCTCGCCTGTCGCCACAGGACTTGGGGGTGATGAAATTATGAAGGATGAAAGGTCATTTTGGATGACTGATGACTTGCGCGATGAGTTTGTTTACAGTGAAGAGGAGTTGCGCAACGTCGACCTCACTCTCTCGTCCGGGTCCACCAATTTCCAGTGGCAAGACTAAGTCGAGACGACTGGAGGATGAGCACGGATGCAGTGGATGACCAAGATAGCCTTTCGGTGTCTCATCTTGCTCTCTGCACTCCACAGTGCGTTGCTGTAACCGCCTTCCTCTCCGTTGAACCGATAGGTTTCTTCCGCAGATTCTGCCGGATCCAGACTTCGCATGCATGGGTAGACACACCCCGGGGGCCAACTGCGTGTGGCATGCACACAGCACGGTGGAGCTAGATGGCCGTCGGTGGCTCTCCTGAGCCGACGCCCTTTTAAGGATCTCCATAAGGGTGTCTAGCCACCCGCCTCACCAGTCCCGGAAGGGAGCAGTAGGAGTGCCGGTTTAGTCGCCGGCAACCCGACCCTGAACAGGTTGTACTGGATTACAGGTTACCAGTAGCAGATCTAATGACCTGACCTGACAGTAAAACTGCTAGCTCTACTATCGACACCTGTAATATCCTCGTACATTCTTGTTTTCTGTTTGTTTGTTTGTTTGCTTTGTTTGGTATTTTTGTTTGGTTTTTGGTTTTTGCCATCCCAGCCCCCCCCACCCCCCTCTCCTCCACCAGCCCCCTCCCTCCCCTCCACCAGCCTCCCCCCCCTCCCCTCCACCAGCCCCCAGCCCTTACCCCTCATTCCCTCTATTTCATCCCCTCATCCCTCAACATCAACTTGCTTAGTTTTTGGCTTTTCGCCATGTCTACCACGGTGATTATCTCATGACTCTCTCTCTCTCTCTCTCTCTCTCTCTCTCGTGTGTGTGTGTGTGTGTGTGTGTGTGTGTGTGTGTGTGTGTGTGTGTGTGTGTGTGTGTGTGTGTGTGTGTGTTGAAACCGTGGACATCAATCTCTGAAAACAAACAGACAACAACAAAAAATTCAAGACGGAAAACAATGATTTATCCCTAAAAGCTTTGCTGCTGGTGTCACAGTGATGCACACGCTGTCCTCATTGTCCATTCCAAACCAATGAATAAAAGGGGGAAAAAATGCGAAAAAGGGAAAACACAAAACAAATCAAACAAACCATTCGATGTAATAAAAGAAAACAACAACAGTAGCAGCAAATAAGTGGCAAAATGAAATCAAATCAAGTAAACGTTTCAAACAATGATTCCAATTAAGAAACTTGGACAAACTAGAAACTTTTTGGAAGGCCATGTACATAACTTTTAAACCCTTAATGCTCACAGCTTCTCCCACCAGCTTTGGCTACTTTCTGACGCTGGAAATGTTGTCATCCCCGCCTCTCCTCGGCCACTCCTTTTCATAATCCCCCCCCGCCCACCCCCCTCTCTCTAGAGAGTCCCCAGGACAGAAATGCGGTGCCCTCTCCTCCTCCTCTGTGATCAGCATTCCCCACTCCTCTTTTTCGAGCTTCACAATGTCGTGGCCCAGTGGTTTCAGCGTTAGTCTTCTGTCTGGCTCGTGGGTCTGTGAGGTCCGTGGTTTGAATCCTGGTGTAATGCCTCGAAGGCCCACTGGGGACTATGAGGATCCTGAAATGTCTTCAGGGGGACGTTCTGTGACGTCCATCCCGCATGTGTGTGTGTGTGCGTGTGTGTGTGTGTGTGTGTGTGTGTGTGTGTGTGTGTGTGTGTGTGTGTGTGTGTGTGTGTGTGTGTGTGTGTGTGTGTGTTGTAGTAGTCTTCAGTTTAACGTCTTCCACTTGAAGTGATATTAGACGGGGGAAAAAAAGCGGGGGGCGGGGGGGTGGGGGGGGGGTGCGGAAGGGTGGAGGGCGGGGCGTGGTGGAGGGAACGGTATTGGGCAGAGGGTGAAAAATGGTGTGTGTGTATGTGTGTGTGCGCGTATGTGCGCATGTGTGTGTGTGTGTGTGTGTGTGTGTGTGTGTGTGTGTGTGTGTGTGTGTGTGTGTGTGTGTGTGTGTGTGTGTGTGTGTGAAATAACGAGAGAAGAAAAGAAAAAGGAACAGAAGTGTCAGGGAAGAAATTATCGCCGGA
>NC_134882.1:17461414-17471414 GCF_041734735.1 Babylonia areolata
TGTGAATGTGTGTCTTCATGTTTTACATTTATTTGCTTATTTATCATCATTATTGTCTTATTTATTTATTTATTTATTTATTTATTATCATTATTTTATTATTATTATTATCATTACTACTACTTTTTATATCATAATAATCATTTATTTATTTATTTATGTAAGCTTATCTATTATTTATTCACCTTTTTTTTTTTTTTTTTCTCAAGGCCTGACTAAGCGCGTTGGGTTACGCTGCTGGTCAGGCATCTGCTTGGCAGATGTGGTGTAGCGTATATGGATTTGTCGGAACGCAGTGACGCCTCCTTGAGCTACTGAAACTGAAACTGAAACTGGAGTGAGGGGTGGCCTGGTAGTAATACGCCCGCCTATGAAGCGAGAGAATGTGAAGGCACTGGATCGGATCCTTTATCCATGATGTGTTCAATCCGTGGTGTCCCTTTTGCTCCCTCTTTGGTTCTCGTGTATGTGTTGGTTATTTATTTGTATTTGTATTTCTTTTTGTCACAACAGATTTCTCTGTGTGAAATTCGGGCTGCTCTTCCCAGGGAGAGCGCGTCGCTATACTACAGCGCCACCCATGTTTTTTTGGGTTTTTTTTCCTGCGTGCAGTTTTATTTATTTTTCCTATCGAAGTGGATTTTTCTACATAATTTTTTGCCAAAGACAACCCTTTTGTTGCCGTGGGTTCTTTTACGTGCACTAAGTGCATGCTAGCGCACGGGACCTCGGCTTATCGTCTCATCCGAGTGACTAGCGCCCAGACCACCACTCAAGGTCTAGTGGAGGGGGAGAAAATACCGGCGGCTGAGCCGTGATTCGAACCAGCGCGCTCAGATTCTCTCGCTTCCTTTGCGGACGCGTTACCTCTAGGCCATCACTCCACTGTGAGGAGTTCTTGAGTCAAGTCATTCTTTTCTGACGTTTGTGTCCTCCTCCTCCTCCTCCTCCTCCTGCTCCTCCTCCTCACCCTCCTTTTTCTTCTACTACGTCGTCGTCGTCTTACTGTCTTATTCCGCAGTTTTAAGACCAAAGGGGCACCACTGACGACCAAAGGGGCACCACTGACGACCAAAGGGGCACCACTGAAGACCAAAGGGGCACCACTAATGACCAAACGGGCATCACTGAAGACCAAACGGGCATCACTGAAGACCAAAGGGGCATCACTACTGATGACCAAAGGGGCACCACTGACGACCAACGGGGCACCACTGACGACCAAAGGGGCACCACTGAAGACCAAAGGGGCACCACTGAAGACCAAAGGGGCACCACTGACGACCAAAGGGGCACCACTGACGACCAAAGGGGCACCACTGACGACCAAAGGGGCACCACTGATGACCAAAGGGGCACCACTGATGACCAAAGGGGCACCACTGACGACCAAAGGGGCACCACTGAAGACCAAAGGGGCACCACTGACGACCAAAGGGGCACCACTGAAGACCAAAGGGGCACCACTGACGACCTGTCAACCAGTTCTCTCCATTTCTCTCTGTCCCTCGTCTCCCTCAGAGTGCCACTCAGTCTTAGGCTTGCCCCATTCTGCCATTCCTCAGTATCGCAAAAAAAAAAAAAAAAAAAAAGACAGTAATCTTTTCTGCTCCAATCCCTCTCCATTCTTTAATGTGAGAATACATTATTCCCTGACTCCCCACTTTCCCCCCCACAGCCACCCGTCAAAGTTTTTATATATTCTAAATTCAACTCCTCTGTTTCACCTCTAACTTTCTCATTCTTCTTCACTGTCAAAACACAGTGTATTCTTGCCCCTGGATCCAATCCATCTTTTCTTCTATTTCTTGGAATCACGAAAAAAAAAAAAAAAAAAAAAAAACCTTCCTCCTTCAGAATCCCATTCTTCAACGTCAGAAGGCGGCTATTATGACTAACCGTTTATTTGTTGTTGTTGTTTTTTTTTAGAAACAGGATATGCTAACTTTCTCTTTAGCCGCCCATATTTTAAACGTTGGAATATTATTGATGTATCCTGAAACCTTTCTCCGATAATAATAATCAAAAACATATGTCTTCCTGACACCTTCCATTTATCAGAATTTGAATGTTCATATAACAAACAGTTTCAGCACGGCACAAACACATCTGGTATTGTTTCAACTGAATTTAAATGATGTGTAAAGTTTATGCACGTGTGACCCATTCTGAGCCATAAACGTTCTGGACAATGTTGCCCATCCGAAAAATGATATTATTGTCCCATTTTGGAAATCTAATTACAGGCCATAAACACTGATCAAATTGCTGAAACACACTTTAACACCCCTCTCTCCCTCTCTCTCACACACACACACACACACACACACACACACTCCCTTCTTATCATATCATTCTTCAATTTTAGAATAGTTTATTCTTTGACCTCCCACTTCCTGTCTAAAGGCATCCTTCAAATGTTGTTGAAAATAACAAGGCGGGGAAGACAGGAATGTGGTGTCATTCACTTTGCATCCCGCTGATGACTGACAGCACCCCTTTATAAGGGAGAGAGAGGGAGAGACAGAAAGAGAGAGAGGGCGGGGGAAGGGAAACTATCCGCAGAAACTTATGTTACAAAGCAGAAACCCAGTCACAAAGACACGTGGTATAAAGCGGAAAACCAGTCACAAACCACGCAAGATGGTATACAACTGAAAAACCACCACAAAGACACATGGTAGTTAGTGGGAAGACAACCGCAGAGACACGCGTTATTTAGCGGAAACCAGCTACAAACATACGTGGTGTTTAGCAGAGAGGAAAAGTCGCAAGGAATGAAGCGACGAACCAGCCACACAAAAAACGCGTGGTGTTTAGCGAAAAAACCATACACAGAGACGCATGGTGTTTAGCAGAAACCCAGCCTCAAAAACGCATGTATTAAGACCGGCCACAAAGACGCATGGAAAAACCAGCCACAAAGGCGCATGATATTTAGTGGAAACCCAGCCTTAAAAACGCATGATTAAGACCGGCCACAAAGACGCATGGAAAAACCAGTCACAAAGGCGCATGATGTTTAGTGGAAACCCAGCCTCAAAAACGCATGATTAAGACCGGCCACAAAGATGCATGTAAAAACCAGTCACAAAGGCGCATGATATTTAGTGGAAACCCAGCCTCAAAAACCCATGATTAAGACCGGCCACAAAGATGCATGGAAAAACCAGTCACAAAGGCGCATGATATTTAGTGGAAACCCAGCCACAGAAACGCATGGCAAAGACCAGCCAAAGAGATTACGATTCATACATTTTATTCATTTAAGGCCTTAGCCCCTTATGAAGAGGGGCAAAAACATAACTGTATAATCAAACCAAGAATCAAACAAGCACCACAGGTGCTTTGAAAATAAATACAACACACACACAAAAATCAAGACATAATTGTCTGTATTAACTGGAATGCTTTATAAAGATACAATGCTAAATTTCCAATGATGCTTTCATTATTAGATGCCATCAGTGACCAGCCACAAAGACGGCATGATAAAAACCAGCCACTGAGTAGCATGGTGTTTAGCGGAAAACCATACACTGAGACGCCTAATGATTAGTGGAAAACCATACATTGAGACGCCTAATGATTAGCGGAAAACCATACATTGAGACGCCTAATGATTAGTGGAAAACCATACACTGAGACGCCTAATGATTAGTGGAAAACCATACACTGAGACGCCTAATGATTAGCACAAAAAAAACCATACACTGAGACGCCTAATGATTAGCAAAAAAAACATACACTGAGACGCCTAATGATTAGTGGAAAACCATACACTGATACGCCTAATGATTAGTGGAAAACCATACACTGAGACGCCTAATGATTAGTGGAAAACCATACACTGAGACGCCTAATGATTAGTGGAAAACCATACACTGAGACGCCTAATGATTAGCAAAAAAATCATACATTGAGACGCCTAATGATTAGCGGAAAACCATATATTGAGACGCCTAATGACTAGCGGAAAACCATACACTGAGACGCCTTATGATTAGCAAAAAAAACATACATTGATACGCCTAATGATTAGCGGAAAAACAATACATTGAGACGCCTAATGATTAGCGGAAAACCGAATATTGATACGCCCAATGACTAGCGGAAAACCATATATTGAGACGCCTAATGACTAGCGGAAAACCATACATTGAGACGCCTAATGATTAGTGGAAAAAAAGACAGCCACAAAGGACAATTGTAAACGGAAAACAGCCACAAAGACGCATGGCATTCAGCAGAAACCCAACACACAAAGACGCATGGCATTCAGCAGAAACCCAACACACAAAGACACATGACATTCAGCAGAAACCCAACACACAAAGACACATGACATTCAGCAGAAACCCAACACACAAAGACACATTCAGCAGAAACCCAACACACAAAGACACATGACATTCAGCAGAAACCCAACACACAAAGACGCATGGCATTCAGCAGAAACCCAACACACAAAGACACATGACATTCAGCAGAAACCCAACACACAAAGACGCATGGCATTTAGCAGAAACCCAACACACAAAGACACATGACATTCAGCAGAAACCCAACACACAAAGACACATGACATTCAGCAGAAACCCAACACACAAAGACGCATGGCATTCAGCAGAAACCCAACACACAAAGACACATGACATTCAGCAGAAACCCAACACACAAAGACGCATGGCATTCAGCAGAAACCCAACACACAAAGACACATGACATTCAGCAGAAACCCAACACACAAAGACACATGGCATTCAGCAGAAACCCAACACACAAAGACGCATGGCATTTAGCAGAAACCCAACACACAAAGACACATGGCATTCAGCAGAAACCCAACACACAAAGACACATGGCATTCAGCAGAAACCCAACACACAAAGACGCATGGCATTTAGCAGAAACCCAACACACAAAGACACATGGCATTTTAGCAGAAACCCAACACACAAAGACACATGGCATTTTAGCAGAAACCCAACACACAAAGACACATGGCATTTTAGCAGAAACCCAACACACAAAGACACATGGCATTTTAGCAGAAACCCAACACACTAAGACGCATGGCATTTAGCAGAAACCCAACACACTAAGACGCATGGCATTTAGCAGAAACCCAACACACAAAGACACATGGCATTTTAGCAGAAACCCAACACACAAAGACACATGGCATTCAGCAGAAACCCAACACACAAAGACACATGGCATTTTAGCAGAAACCCAACACACAAAGACACATGGCATTTTAGCAGAAACCCAACACACAAAGACCGCATGGCATTTTAGCAGAAACCCAACACACAAAGACACATGGCATTTTAGCAGAAACCCAACACACAAAGACACATGGCATTTTAGCAGAAACCCAGCACACAAAGACACATGGCATTTTAGCAGAAACCCAACACACAAAGACACATGGCATTTTAGCAGAAACCCAGCACTCAAAGACGCACAACGTCTGA
Source organism: Babylonia areolata (assembly GCF_041734735.1). Taxonomy (NCBI): domain Eukaryota; kingdom Metazoa; phylum Mollusca; class Gastropoda; order Neogastropoda; family Buccinidae; genus Babylonia; species Babylonia areolata. The sequence continues at coordinate 17,466,895 of NC_134882.1, forward strand.
CGGCAAAACCAGCCACAGAGATCAACGCGGCGCGGAGGGAGGTGTATCTTTGGCGGTGTCACTCTCTGGAGCCTATCCCTCCCTCCCTCCCTCCCTCCCTCCCTCCTCCTCTTTCTGTTCCTTCTTGGACCACAGCTCTGCTCCTTCACAGTGAAGATGATGGATGAAGAAGATGACTTGAGAAGAGAAGAATGACATGGCAGGACGGGACCGGAGACAAGAGTGTGTGGGGTGTTATTCATTTTGTTTTGTTGCTGAAGACTGACTGCAGCGTTTGATGGAGAGAGCTAGAGAGAAAGGGTGAAGAGAGAGAGAGAGAGAGACGGAGAGAAACAGACAGACAAACAGAGACAGAGACAGACAGACAGACGGACAGAGACACAGAGAGAAAGAGGGACATGATGGAGAGAGAAAGAGAGAGGGGGGGAGCGGGGGGCAGCGGCGGGGGGGGGGGGGGGGGAGTGGGGTCAGAGACAGAGACAGAGAGATAGAAAGGTGAGGAATGAAGGGGGTGGGGGAACTGGTAGGGGGTGGATGGAGGAAGAGTGAGAGAGACGGGGTGAGAGAGAGAGAGAGAGAGTCTGACATGATGGGGAGAGAGAGAAGAGTCGGGAGGGGGGGTTGGGGGGGGGGGGGGGCGGGGTCAGAAACAGAGGCAGAGAGACAGAAAGGTGAGGAATGAAGGGTTGGGGGGGGGGGCGGGGTCAGAAACAGAGGCAGAGAGACAGAAAGGTGAGGAATGAAGGGGTGGGGGGTGGGGGGGGGACTGGAAAGAAATGGAGGGAGGGAGGGGGAGAGAGACAGAGAGACAGACAGACAGAGAGAGAGAGAGAGATTTTAATGACAAAGAGAATCAAAGATCAGAGGTATCGGGAAATCTGTGTGTGTGTGTGTGTGTGTGTGTGTGTGTGTGTGTGTGTGTGTGTGTGTGTGTGTGTGTGTGTGTGTGTTGGGGAGGGCAGAGGATGGATCACTGGGGTGTCAGGGTAAAGGCAGACTGAGATCCATCCTGCAGCAGTGGACAGGAGACGGATCACACAGAATGAGATCAATCAGTCTCCTTCAGGTCATCTCAGCTCAGTTCAGTCCGCCCAGTCTTCTCCCTCACTTCCAGTCCAGTTCAACGCAGTTCATCTAACCCTAATCCTATTCCAACACAGCAGTTTTGCTCAGTTCAATATAGGACAGTTCAAATCATTCGTCCGCCTTGGAATCGAGACAGTCCTACAGTAAAGGAAAGATCGAATCCTACACTTGCCAGAGGTCTCGCTTCCTCTACCAGACCTAAAGTGGTGGTCTGGACGCTGGTCATTTGGATGAGACGATAAACTGAGGTACGTGTGCAGCATTGCACTTAACTCACGTAAACGAACCCACAGCAACAAAAGGTTTGCTCTTGGCAAATGTTTGAAGAAAATTCCACTCTAATGCACACATATCTGGGGGTGGGGTGGGGGAAGGGCTTGGGGGTGCGGGGAGGGGAGGGGGGCTGCGGGGGAAAGGGGATGCGTGCGTGCGCGTGACTGAAGCCGGAATGACAAAAGAAACGAATGATGAGCGCCAAAAGGCAGTCGGTTCTATGCAGGTAGGCAGCCTGTTGTTTGAGAGACTCTGTGTTTAGAAAGCGCTTAGAGTTAGGTTTCTGACCCAATACAAGCGCCATACATCAGTAATGATAATAATATGACAACGCAGTCCAATCCTACAGAGTAGTTTTGTCCAGTTCAATGCAGCTTAGTTCAGAATGTTCCAGTGAAAGTGGTAAGCGATGGGTGTACAGAAAACAGCATGATGTTATCATATGTCCATGTGTCATTAGAGTATGATGTTCACAAGCCTAACATCAGTGATAATGGCATGTGCAATACTGTGTCGTACTGGTTTAACTCTCTCCATACGAACGGCGAAAGAGACGACGTTAACAGCGTTTCACCCCAATTACCACCATCAAAATATTGCAAGCGGAAGGCTCTTATACTGAAGAGGTGAATGTTGACAAAGAATACCGCAATTATGACGACGGAAGCTATAGGTTGGGTCATTCAGACATCCACTGGACATCCGAGGGGTCTGTGTAGAGGAGAAGAGAGGACTGGCCGTACTGAGTGAGTTAAATAACACTTAATTGTTCAACAGTACACATGATTACAATGCAAACAATGACAAAAGAGCATCAACAAGCTTAAAGCTTATACTGTGCTCAAGACGTTGCACTTCAATTTTAACATGACGGCTGATGAACCGTATTATCAATTGTATCAAATAACATTCATAAACAGTAAGTAATGAACTAAAACAAATAAACAAATAAATACATAATATAGTAAAATAATGCTAATAGCAATATCAACTTGAGATTAGATTTATAGTCAGTCGCCAGATAGAAGAGAAACACGGAGGAAAAAAAAAAGAAATTTAGTAGAATGGTGGATAAGGTGGTGGGGGAGGGGGAGCAGAGGGGAGAGGAGAAATTCTGACAGATCATTGGCCAATCCAAGTTAACATTTAAGTATCTTATGTCTACTGTGGCCATTGCATGTAAATGACTGCGATTATTATACGGTGTGGTTTGCTTTGAGTTAACGCTTAAGCGTTGTATACCTTTTATATACACATAATGTAACACATTGAACGAAGTTTTCAATTATTGTTAAGGTATTTCACATAACGAATAATTCATTCTTATTGGAGATAAAGTATTCTCACTCAGTACGCCCAGTCCTCTCTTCTCCTCTACACAGACCCCTTGGATGTCCAGCGGGTGTCTGAATGACCCAAACTTTAGCTTCCGTCGTCAGAATTGTGGTATTCTTTGTCAACATTCACCTCTTCAGTATAAGAGCCTTCCGCTTGCAATATTTTGATGATGGTAATTGGGGTGAAACGCTGTTAATGTCGTCTCTTTCGCCGTTCGTATGGAGAGAGTTAATAGTGCAGTAAACGCTTTTGGTTAATCGTATTTTCTTACCTTGTCGTGCTTTTCTTAAAACTGGTATTCCATTCAGTGGTTTTCAATTTGACTGCAGCACTACTGTACCTATTGTACATGACTGCAGAATTAATCACAGGCAGTACAGAGAAGCTGACATGATGCAATACTACAGTTTCTAGATATTTGATGGCGATGACTTTTTGTTTTCTACATCGGTACTTCTTAAGTCTCGTGTTCATGTTTCAATTTTTTCTCAAACAAAAAGCAACGAAAACCTTTAGATCACGGCAAGATTTGTTGTCAGCTTTTTTAATTACACGCTGATTAACTGTCATCTAATTTCTGTGGGTTGCGAATGTGCGTAATAAATCCGAAAATGAATGAAAAAGGAACAGTTTCTGTGAATTATTGCAAATGTCATACCGTCAGAAATACAAAAAAAAAACTGAGAGGCTGCGTGAGATGAAATATGTTCGTTCTCAACGAAAAAAAAAAAAAAAAAAAAAGCTGTGAATATTTCCATTTCCTTTTTTTTTTTTTTTTATAGACAGACAGAAATAAAAATAGCTCCCTTCCCATATCAATATATTTCAGTAATCAGAACTGACTTTCTGCTTCAATGCAGCCCAGTTTATTTATCACTCTGTAGGCGTACGCGGTGGATGGGAGTGCGCGCTCGCGCGTGCGCGCTGGTATATATGTGTGCACTGGGAGAGGAGAGAAGACTGGACGTGCGTGGTAGTCTTGAAAGGTTGGGGTGGGGTGAGTGGGGTGGGTGGAGCGGGTGGGAGAGTGTCATGGGGAAGAGGGATGGCACTGAATGTCACAGAATTGACAAGTTGTTGAAATGACGCAAGTGCGCACGTTCGCGAACATGTGGAGAGACAGACAGACAGACAGACAGAACTCAGAACCGTTTTAATGTAAGGCCACCAACATGAAAACATATGGTTGCACGTGTTGTACACAGACATACATGTGAAAACCAAACCTTGAGTAGGATGAACAACAAAATTTAGAAGAAAAAAAACCCTGATAATATAACCAAACTCAAGAGGAGGGAGAGAGAAAGAGAGAGGGAGAAAGACAAACAGACAGAGGCAGATAAAACAGACATACAGCCAGCCTGCTAGTCTGTCAGCTAGATAGAAAAATAGAATAAAAAAAAATAGACAGATGGACAGACAGACACACAGACCCAAAAAAGATCATCACGCCCACACAGAGAGACACGCGAAAAAGGACCCCACTCAACATTGATCCGTCAAATTGAAGATACCTGAATCCTTACCCCTCCTCCCCTCTCCACCCCCTCCCCTCACCCCCAACCCCCAGCCCCCCCAACCCCCCAGCCCTGCCCTCACATCTCCCCGCGAAGAACGGAGCCACGTGTGACGCACTAATGAACTAACGGAAAGGAAAGAGAGAGAGAGAGAGAGAGAGAGAGAGAGAGAGAGAGAGAGAGAGAGAGAAAAGAAAAGAAAAAGAAATGACATCGACTGCAAGATGTTCACGTGTATCAAGCGACCCCTGAATCTCTCCAGCACCAGACGCATTCCCTGGTGATTAATTACGGAATGTAACACAT
>NC_134882.1:17476414-17481414 GCF_041734735.1 Babylonia areolata
ACTGCTTACCTACCCACCCACCCCCTTCATCCCCGACACGCATCCCCGTGCGTGCGCGCGCGCTCGAGTCATCAAAAACAACAAAGTTAGCTTTTAACGAATTCGGTCCACACAGACACCACCTCACTCCCAAAACACACCAGCAACTCTAACGTGTAGGTGTAGTAAACAGCAAGATTTTTTTTTTTTTTTTTTTTTTTTACTAGCTAAAGTAATGCCCCCATTGTCTCAGCTCCATCGATTTGCACATAAATGTACCCCTCTTTATTGGTTTTCACCTTAAGAACCTCTCTCTCTCAGACTACATAAAAATGGTTCTTCTTTGTTGCTTTTTATCTCATTTAAGAATCCTCCCATACTATCGCAGCAATAGCAGCGCAACACGAGGCATTTTGCCTTGTCTTGTCGTGTGTCACATAGTTTTTGAGTGGAGTGATGGCCTAGAGGTAACGCGTCCGCCTAGGAAGCGAGAGAATCTGAGCGCGCTGGTTCGAATCACGGCTCAGCCGCCGATATTTTCTCCCCCTCCACTAGACCTTGAGTGGTGGTCTGGACGCTAAACCGAGGTCCCGTGTGCAGCATGCACTTAGCGCACGTAAAAGAACCCACGGCAACAAAAGGGTTGTTCCTGGCAAAATTCTGTTGAAAAATCCACTGCGATAGGAAAAACAAATAAAACTGCACGCAGGAAAAAAAAAAAAAAATGGGTGGCGCTGTAGTGTAGCGACGCGCTCTGCCTAGGGAGAGCAGCCCGAATTTCACACAGAGAAATATGTTGTGATAAAAAGAAATACAAATACAAATTGTTGAAAAAAAAAGAAGAAAGAACAAGGAAGAATGGTTATATGAATCCCCTTCAGTGTCAGGGGGGAAAAAACAGTAGAAAGTGGTGTTTCAAGTCATAAAACAATATTCAAAACAATAAACCTAAAAGTGAGAAAACGTTCTGGAGATATACCACAGTTATTTCCCTTTTTCTGGTGAGTCGTCAGTGACGTCACTATGCGCGTACATGATACGTTCTGCGCACTCAAGGCGTATTAAGAAAACTCTGAAGTGACGTTTATATCTTGGCATGGAAAAAAAATATCCTGCTTAAAAGAAGATAACATAAATGATATCAAAGAAACTTGACAACTGGGTACACGTCATCACTTTTCTTCAAACCCCAAAACGTTTTTATCTTTTTGTAAAGGTCAAGGTACTGATGATGACGTGTTGGGGAGTTCTGTTAACAGTGCTTTGTGAAGTTTCCGTAAAATCAAACGGTGTATAAAATCATACAGGCACACACGCATACATACAGGGAAACACACACACACACACACACACACACACACACACACACACACACACACACACACACACACACACCTCTCTATAATAAAAAAAAAAAATAATAAATCTGCCGTTTCAAGAGTCATTCTAAACAAATTGTTGCACATTTATTTCTTTGCAAATTCAGGCCATGTTGGGACTGAACGTTCCCCTCCAAGAAAGAAGGACGTCACTGTCTGCCTCCCAACCGTGTTTGAAGCATGGTGTGTACGTCCAGGGAAGGATAACAAGAGGGCTATTGCTGCATCATGACGTCAAGTGCCCCAGCTCACGCAGCTGCTGCAGCCCTACACTTCCTGAAAAGGGAACGGTGTACAAATGGTTACCCGTCCACCGTAATCTCCTGCCTTAGCCCCCTGTGACTGGTTTTTGTCCCCCCCCCCCCCCCCCCCCCTGGGCTGAAGCAGCTGTTGAAGGGGGAAAAAAGTTTCAGTGTGCAGAAGTTGCTCGAGCCTTCTTCGAGGGTCTCATTATGGACATACCCCAGGTCACGTGGGCTTGCGTCATGACAACTTGGTTTGAGAGGATGATGAAGTGCATACACGCTGAGGAGGGGCGGGGGGGGGGGGGGTCTTCGAAAACGGGGAGTGAGTAAAAGATCTGTAACTTTCCTAGAATTTCTGTATTGCAAGATTTATTGAAGGGCCCTCGTATGTATGTATGTATGCATGTATGTGTGATTACATGTATGTATGTGTGTGTCTGTGCGTGCGTGCGTGCGTGCGTGCGTGTGTGTATGTATGTATGTATGTATGTATGTAGGTATGTATGTATTCATTTTATGCATATCTATCTATCTATCTATTCGACTTTTGTTGAATATAAGCCAGCTGACCGTCAGTCCTCTACCATGGCTGAAAACACGTCACGAACATAATAAACTCCGAAACAGGAAGACCAGTGCTCAAGAAGAGAAAGTGAACAAGACAAAAACAGGAGAAGAAACAGAAGTCAATATACACTTTTTCGTTCAATATTTCATTGCCTCATTTGTATTGTGAAAACTGTACAATGGTGTCAGAAGATAAGACAAACTGAACGATTCAAATACAGAGGGGGAGAGAGAGAGAGAGAAAGAAAGACAGACAGACAGACAGACAGACTCCAAAGACAGCATAGTGCAAAATCGGACCAACCACCCGACCCAAACTCCAGATTTCTGCACAAAAGCCATGTTGATTTTCAGAGACACTGTTTATTCGATGTCTGTTATGACATGGAAATAACCTGTACCGCCCCCCTAAAGGACTGTAATTCTAAGTTTGAACAACAGTCAATACGACACAGAAATGGGGAGGGGAGCGGACGTCCACGAGACCCGCTTAGTGAAATGGCGGATTCTGATGTATCCAAAAAAGATCAAAAGAATAAAAGAAACAAATATTCGCCCACCCTCAGCAATATCTAGTCTCAAAAGCGACATACCGAGTCTCTCACTTTGCCACTAAAACAGCGTCTACCTCCCACAATTTCTCCGGCTGGGGAGTTTGAAATCACCTCGTTTACATTTGTGACTGCCGTATACCCTGCACTGTGGGGTGCGAAGATAAGGCAAATCAAGCAATTTTAAAAACAAGGAGAAAAAGACAGACAGACACTGACACAGAAACAGAAACAGACACAGAGACAGATAGACAGACACAGAGACAGAAACAGAGAGAGACAGACAGACGCAGAGACAGACAGACACATAGACAGAAACAGAGAGACAGACAGACAGACAGACAGAGGTAGAGAGAGAGGCGGAGGGGAGTGGGTGGAGGGGGCTAAGACAACTTCGAACTCGAAGGAAGGAAGGAATTTTTGTTTAATGTCCCGTCACACATATTGGTGATTGAAGACATTTTGTAAAAGTATTTATGAATACATCTGAGTATTATCGGTTAGAAGGGGTGGGAGATGTGGATGAAAGGAGGGTTTGGGGAAACTGGGCAAATGAGGGTAAAAATGTGGGTGAAATTTGAAAGAAAAACAAAACAAACAAACAAACAAACAAACAAAAAAAACCCTCTAAATACAGTTACAGGAAATTACTTAAAGGACTTCGTAAAAGAGAAGTCGTTAAACTGACAAGTGAAACAACTGATAATGAATGCAAAAAGTCAAAAACATCAACGTTCTCAGTCACTTGTGAAGACACACTTTCGTGTACAAAAGGCTTCATCAAGCTACAGTGAAAAATTATATGCTCAATTGTCAGGTTATTAAAGCATATACACTTGACATTAGAACAATACTTGGTCCGCAATGAATTTGATAATAGTCTGAGAGCTAAGCTCAGAATTGGTCTGCGAATCGGACCAAAGTCTGAGAGAGTCAACTGACGAGGTTTTAGACTTGAATTCAAGCACCTATAAAAGTCTCTTTCTAGTATATTGCTTATTTCCTGGTATGACAATGGGCAATATACTTTTATACTATCTATATGATTTTTTGCTCCCCTTTTTTCTGCCCTATCTGCTTGGTCGTTATAACGGAATCCAGTGTGGGATGGTATCCAACAAAAATCAACATTTGTACCCTTCACAAATAGGGAGTGCAATAAATACCTAATTTCAAAAACGAACTCGAACTCGAACTCTCAGTCTGGAATGTTTTGTTGAGTGTAAAATGATAACCTACAAGTTTCCTTTCACCATGCCATAAAAACAACAACATTGAAACGAGAAAGAAAAGAAAGATTTGAAGGAATGAGGAAAAGAGTGAGAGACAGACAGACAGACAGACAGACAGAGTAAACAAATGATTATGAAACACGAAACGAAACCTTAAATCAGTTTACAAAAAGAGGGGAATCATACCGAAAGCCATGAATGGAACAAGCGCTAAAGAAATGCTAACATGGAACTTTTATACTAGTGATTTCGAGTAATTATTCCGAAGGTTCTGATCAGAATACAGCCTTGAAAAATTTGAAAAATTAAGATTAAAAAAAAATAGCTGATAAAAGTAAAACTTCTTTTCGATGATTATATCTAATACAATACCTCATGATGTCGATAAGTTTCATACTTGCAGTGTACCCACGAAAATATTTCACTAGACATTTGTTGTCTCCAAACATTATCGGTTATTTTGATTTCAGTAACCGGTTTTCTCTGCGCTGGAGCTGTATTGAAAAGGGTACAGTGTCTTCGCAATGCAACGTGTCTTTTGCAGTTGAATATAAAATTATTTTCATCTTCTGGGCTTTTGCCACACATTGAGAGAGAGAGAGGGGGGGGGCGAGGGGGGGGGGGACGGAGAAACTTTTTTGCTTCTCTTACCTCCTTTCACTGGTTTCAACTACCAACCACCACCACCACCACCACCACCATCCCACACTTCTTCTTCTATAATGCGTCTCACGCTCGTCTTAAGCACTCTCCTTTTTTTTTCACCAGAATGCTGCTCTCCCCATGGCGAGGTGTCCAGAGAGAACAACAGAGACAGAGACAGAGAGAGAAAGAGAGACAGAGAGAGATGGTGTTAGATTCAACTCGGTGTGTGAAGGTACCGATTTTCCCATCTCCTCAGACACTGACAACAGTACCCTCAAGGCTGACAGTTGGAAGCGGGAGGGGCCATAGGAAAAACAAAATAATAATGGTATTTATATCGCGCTGAATCTTGTGCAGAGACAAATCAAAGCGCTTTCGCACCAGTCATTCACACGCATGCGT
>NC_134882.1:17486414-17501414 GCF_041734735.1 Babylonia areolata
AGGGGGGAGGTGCAGGAGGACGGGTTGGAGAGAGAGAGAGAGAAAAGAGAGACAGAGAGAATGAAAGAGAGGGGATGGGCGGTGGAGAGGGGGGAGGTGCAGGAGGACGGGTTGGAGAGAGAGAGAGAGAGAGAAGAGAGACAGAGAGAATGAAAGAGAGGGGATGGGGGGTGGAGAGGGGGGAGGTGCAGGAGGACGGGTTGGAGAGAGAGAGAGAGAAGAGAGATTGAAAGAGAGGGATGGGGGGTGGGGGGAGGTGCATGAGGACAGATTGGAGAGAGAGAGAGAGAAAAGAGACAGAGAGAATGAAAGAGAGGGGATGGGGGGTGGGGGGGAGGTGCAGGAGGACGGGTTGGAGAGAGAGAGAGAGAAGAGAGACAGAGAGAATGAAAGAGAGGGGATGGGGAGTGGGGGGAGGTGCAGGAGGACGGGTTGGAGAGAGAGAGAGAGAGAGAAGAGAGACAGAGAGAATGAAAGAGAGGGGATGGGCGGTGGAGAGGGGGGAGGTGCAGGAGGACGGGTTGGAGAGAGAGAGAGAGAGAGAAGAGAGACAGAGAGAATGAAAGAGAGGGGATGGGGGGTGGGGGGGAGGTGCAGGAGGACGGGTTGGAGAGAGAGAGAGAGAGAGAAGAGAGACAGAGAGAATGAAAAAGAGGGGATGGGGTTGGAGAGGGGGGAGGTGCAGGAGGACGGGTTGGAGAGAGAGAGAGAGAAGAGAGAGACAGAGAGAATGAAAGAGAGGGGGTGGGGGTGGAGAGGGGGGAGGTGCAGGAGGACGGGTTGGAGAGAGAGAGAGAGAAGAGAGACAGAGAGAATGAAAGAGAGGGGATGGGGGGTGGAGAGGGGGGATGTGCAGGAGGACGGGTTGGAGAGAGAGAGAGAGAAGAGAGACAGAGAGAATGAAAGAGAGGGGATGGGGGGTGGAGAGGGGGGAGGTGCAGGAGGACAGGTTGGAGAGAGAGAGAGAGAAGAGAGACAGAGAGAATGAAAAAGAAGGGATGGGGGTAGAGGGGGGGGAGAGAAGAATCAGACTCACAAAGACACAGGGGTAAAAAGACAGTGACAGAACGAGGTGGGGATATGGAGGTTGTGGGAGGGGGATGGGTGGGTGGGGGTCGGGGGGGTGGGGGGGGGGCGTTGGAGGACAGAGAAAGGGGAGGCAAATGAGTTTGGAGAACAAGGGAAGCTTGGATCAGGTGATGAGTTTCCCCCCACGAGCGGAAATCAGTGTTCCTGATCGGGTCAGCCGGCCCCAGAGGGGGGAGCTCATCTGCATAGCACAATGCTCTCCCTTCTCTCTCCTTCCGCCTGGGCATTTTTGTTGGGTTTTGTTCACTGTCCACGTTTCCCTCTTGTCCCCCCCCCCTCCTACCTCCCTCACTGATCTTTCCCTCAAATGAACTGAACAGCGAGGAGGAGAGGGACTTTCTCTCTCTCTCTCTCTCTCTCTCTCTCTCTCTCTCACACACACACACACACACACACACACACACACACACACACTCCTCTCTCTCTATCACACACACACACACACACACACACACACACACCCAAATGAAGAGAAGTGAAAGAGAGAGGATTGCGCACGAGGGGTCGGGTGGTGTGTGGGTGGGTGGGTAGAGAGACACAGAGAGAGAGACAGAGAGAGCGTTTCAATTCTGACTATTTGAAACGAAATAGAGCTTATGACTGAGTATCATTCACCCATCCCCTAACATTGGAATGGACGTCTTTGAGGGAGGGCAGACAGACATTGACGTACAGGCACAACGAGAGACTGAGGGAGAGGAGAGGGGACAGCAGGCAGACTTACATACACTCAAAGTGTCAGAGAGAAGCAAGGCGGGGGGGGGGGGGGGGGGGCAGACAGACAGACTGACAGACAGGTCAAAACAAACTTAGTCAAAGCAAACAATCACACGGTGAAAGCAAGTTTCGTCAAAGCAAACTCAGACAAAGTAAACACAGACTGATAGACGTAGCAACTTTAAGAGATGAAAAAAAAGCAAACTTAAACAGACACACAGACAGACAACACACAAACTAAACTGACCTCATCAGCCCAGTGAGTACAGTGCCAGACATGGACGGCAAACGTCTGGAGCCAGGGCACCACCAGGTGATAGGAAAGATTTCTGCCTGTCTCTCCACCCCTTTCCTTGATTCTTCTTCAGAAATAAGGAATCTTTTTCCGGCCCACATCACCTGAAAGAGTGACCACATAAAAAATCAAACCCTCCACTATGCTCTCTCTCTCTCCCTCTGTGTGTGTGTGTGTGTGTGTGTGTGTGTGTGTGTGTGTGTGTGTGTGTGTGTGTGTTTGTCTGTCTTTCTGTCTGTCTGTCTCTCTGTCTCTGTCTCTTTCTCTCTCTCTCTCTCTCTCTCTCTGTCTCTCTCTGTGTCTCTCTCTCTCTCTTAAACAACGTATTGTGGACTCGTCAAGCAAACTATATAGTAGTAATCGTTATGAAACATACCGTTCCTTTAAATCATTGTTGCAGCCAGAAAAGCATTCATTTGATCTAACCATTTCCAAATTCAGATCGTCTTTCATTAAATTCAGATTTGGAGTAAACGAACTTAAAGTTAATTAGCGTTATAAGGATAGCCTGGAAAAAACTGTACATTTTGTGGAGGGTACGAAGACGAAATTCACGTACTGGCAATTTGTCCACAATATGATATTCTGAGAAAGAAATACTTATCCCAAGCATATGCAAAACCTTAGCTTTTATTTTGTTTTGTTATATTATCTGTTTATTTTTTCTAACATTTTGTTTTTCATACAACTTAAGTTTTGGTTTTCATATATGTGTGTACAACACGTGTATTCATATGTATGCAGGAATTTAAAAAAGCTCTGAGTTCTGAATTCTCTCTGTCTGTCTGTCTGTCTCTCTGTCTCTCTCTCTCTCTCTCTCTCTTTCTCATTCTCTCAAGCATAAAGCAATGTCTGTGTTATCCTAATCATGCCCGGAATAGTTCTGTGCCCACTCATACCTGTCATATTCGAAGGAAGACGGAAGTTGTTGTTTTTTTAAAAAGTTGGAATTTTTTTTGTGGTTAAAAAATGTGTTTGTTTGATTTTGGTGGTTTTTTATGTTGTTATAGTTTTGTTTGTATTTCATGGGGGTGGGTTATTCGCTCTTATTTCTTTGTTTACTTTCGCATACGCTTACCTACATTTTGTGCATACCATATCCGTAAATGATCTGGAAATATGTTTCAATTTGATCTTGATTCAAAACTAGTGCTTTTTAAAATAACCGTTCATAGACTGTTTGATAAACTACTTTTGATAGTGTGCGTTTTCATCTTGTTTTGTTCATAAAAAAAAATGACAAAACATCATTTCAAAATGATGTCAAAAGAAGACATTGAACTATTCACATCTTTCGTAGCAGCCGAAATAAGACTCATGAAAAGAATTTTTTTAAAGATACATTGCCAAGGCACTTCCACTCCATCTCCAAACAAAACCTTCAACACGAAAATAACTGTCAACCGTGTAATGCCCCGTCCTTACCGAAATCAGCGTAGCGGTGGAAGGGTTAACTCCACTCAATGAATTGGTTGTAAGCCTCACAGTGATCTGATTATAAAACTGTCAGACCATCGGCCGCTTTCCATACACTTCATTGCTTGGTTTCATGGACGTTTTCACACACACGCGCGTGCACGCACGCACGCACCCACGCACGCACGCGCACACACACACACACACACACACACACACACACAACTCGCGAATTACGCTGAAAAGACATTCCGGTGTAGCACCCTATACGTACCTCCCTTGGCTTTTCACCCCGGGTCAGATCCGGTTAGTCTTGGTTTAGCGTCGGAGTTTATGCAGACTTGCCGGGAATGAACCACGAGGGTACATTTCTGCAAGTCAAAACTGAATCCCCTGGTTGAATTTTACGCCTCCACGCCCCTCACCCCCCAACCCCCCACCTCCGACCCCCGCACCCTTCGTTCGTTATGAATGTGGAGATCATTCCAGGCTGGCTTGGAATGACACCCAGGTGTATAACTGGCCCACTTAGCTTGGAACCAATGCAGGTTATCAAAGTACAACTGTTCCACTTTTGATTCCTACATGTTATAATGAAGGGGAGATGGGGCCGGGGTGGGGGAAGGAGGCTCGGTAAAGGCTCTCCCAGAACGACCCCCCACCCCCACCTCCACGCCCACCCCACCCCCCTTCTTTTTCAATGGCTTGATGAAACCGGTAGACAGAGGGTAATTCCCAACTGGGGGAGGTGCAGAGGGAGGGTGGGGGGTGGTCGATTTTGACCATCAACAACTGACCCCAGATAAGAGATAACTGACCCCAGGGAGCCTTTATTCGAGACTGGCCCAGAATCATCCCGGGGTAAACCCAGCAGGAGGTGGGCACTTTGAGGTTGTTACACCGGCTTTGTACAGCAAACACGCCCCCAAAGGATACAATTGTGAAACTGACAGGTCATTTCCAGTGTTCCAGACACCTTTTGTTCCATGAAGGGGCGTTTAAACTTTTCTCTCGTCTCACCTTTTGTGTTTAAACTGGTGGTGTTGGTTCCAAGATTTGCAATATATATATGATAGTCAGTCGTGTCCGACTATGACCATCAGAACAGCAGAGGAGGCAACTGCTGTTCCGACTATTTGGGCTAGAATTTGATTATAGTGGAGAGTGTCTTGCCCAAGTACATCCCCACTCTCTCGGCCAAGAGGGTTTTAGGACAGTCGGCGTTGGGGTGGTTCCCAAAGGCCAACTAGCCCACAAGGCTGCAGCACTAAGAGCCAGTGCAATTTTGCCTCCTAGTTTGAGAGTCACAGTCCTTCACAAAAGACTAAGCTGTAAATGGTTTTCCATTGACTGGAGAAACCATTGATATACAGCTCTCACTTTGCTGTTGGCCCAAATGTAAACTTATGTCAATCTGTGATATAATTGCAATATACAATTCCTCGAATAGTCAGTCTGTATTTAGTGTATCAGTACGGCCAATCGTGTTTCGTGGAGAAACTGTATTTGTACGATTGTCGTATTACTACTCACATGAGGAGATTCTGCACAACCCATACTCTTTTGGGATCCAGGATATTCTCTGTAGTTTCTATTTTCCTTTTGAGCGGCAGCGGAGATATGCATGGCGATGTTCTTGTTGTTATGATGTAAGTAACTCTGTGTGTGTGTGTGTGTGTGTGTGTGTGTGTGTGTGTGTGTGTCTCAAATATCTGTCTGTGGGTCTCTCTGGCTGTCTGGCTGTGTGTCCTTCTCTCTCTCTCTCTCTCTCTCTCTCTCTCTCTCTTTCAGTGGTAATTGCACGTACAAAGTAAACGTACATCACGTGCTGAGCTCATGTCCTTAAGCTTCATTCATGCTCTCTCTCTCTCTCTCTCTCTCTCTCTCTCTCTCTCTCTCTCTCTCTCTCAAAATGATTCGATTCAGACGAAACAATATCTCCTTGCCCAATGTGTGGCGAAAGCACAGAAGATGAAAATCATTTTATATTCAACTGCAAGTGATATGATGAACTGCGAAAAAACTGTACCCTTTTCAAAACAGCTTCAGCGCAGAGAAAAGATTTGTTTAGCATACTGATGACAGAAAATGAACATAAAATTATGATACTTTCTCTAGCAAAATATGTATCTGAGGCAATAAATATACAGAAAACGTCCATCATCGGTCCAAATACGCATTATTCAATTGAAAAGTAGTATGGGTTCTATGAGGAAAAAAGCATGGATAAAAAGGAAGGGCTACAATGGATGGTCAATCTCGACATTGTAATTATTTGCTGTGTTCGTATTGATATGATGGGTTTTGATGTTGAGGCATGAATAATTATTTCAGGATTTATATGTACTTCAGTATGTGTTTGTATTGATATGATGTGTGTCGATGTTACATTCGTGAATATTAATTTATATGATTTATCTGTACTTTGATTTCTGCGTACTGTCCAAACTTTGGAGACGAACGACTGAAAAAAAGGCACATTACCCCCCTGTCACAGGTACTCTAAGCTAATGACAAAGTGCCAAAGTGTCGCAAATCTCTTTTTTTGTTTTTGATGTTTCAATTCTGATTTTTTTTTCTTTTCTGTTCTGTTTTTGTTTTTCTTTTCTTTTTTTTCTTTCCTTTTTTTTCTTTTTTCTTTTTTTTTGTGTTTGATTTTGTTTTATCTATTTTGCACCCTTTGGATTTGATTGGTACCAACTAGTTGTGTCACCAGAGCACACACACACACACACACACACACACACACACACACACACACACACACACACAATATAAACGTGATTCACGTGCTGAGCTAATATTCTGAAGCTCCTTTACGTTCTCTCTCTCTCTCTCTCTCTCAAAATGGTCATGGCACACAAAATAAACGGAACTCACATGTTGAGTTCATGTTCTGAATCTCACTCATTCTCTCTCTCTCTCTCTCTCTCTTAATGGTCACTCTACACAGTAAAATGAACATTTTCTTCAGTAAACTAAACTTGAATTCGAATTCAGAACATGACTTATCATCAAAGGAGAGACTGGTGAACAGGTCCTAACTTACAAATACCTTGGTGCAACTATTGACAACAAACTTTCAAGGAATGAACACTCAGATGCACTGGTAAAAAAAAAAAAAAGAAAGAAAAAAAGAGTAAACAGTTGAATGTACTTCTTCTTCTTCTTTCTGTTACACGACCGACATCGACTTGCCGATGACTCTGTCGTGGTTCATGCATGCTGCGTATTTTCGTGTCTCCATGACCTACCGAACACTGACATGGGTTGCAGGATCTTTAACGTGCGTATTTTGACCTTCTGCGTGCGTATATATACAATGAGGTTCAGACAGGTCTGCACATATGTTGACCTGGGAGATCGGAAAAATCTCCACCCTTTACCCACTAGGCGCCGTTGCCGAGATTCGAACCCGGGACCCAACGCTTTAACCACTCGGCTATTGCGCCCGTCCTGTCTCGGGGAAACTCAAATCTTTCAACCAATGCAACCATCTGCTAGAAATGTTTTATTGTTCTGTCGTTTCCAGTGTTCTGTTTCATGGTTCTGTGTGCTGGGGCAGGAATGCGACCAAGCAAGACAAAGACAGACTTGACAAGATCATTAGAAAAGGGGGAGGGATTAAGGGAAGAAAATAAGACAGTTTTGTCGACGTATACCGGAAATAAAATGATGACAGATTTTACACAATTAAGACAGTTTTGTCGACGTATACCGGAAATAAAATGATGACAGACAGATTTTACACAAATAAGACAGTTTTGTCGACGTATACCGGAAATAAAATGATGACAGACAGATTTTACACAATTAAGACAGTTTTGTCGACGTATACCGGAAATAAAATGATGACAGACAGATTTTACACAATTAAGACAGTTTTGTCGACGTATACCGGAAATAAAATGATGTCAGATTTTACACAATTTCAGATGATGAAACTCACCCTCTTTACTCAGATTTTAACAGCAAACGGGTGGACAGAAGCCATCGGTTTAGAGAGAGACCCCCGTGCATGAACAACCCGTTACAGCTGTCCCTGTATTCCAACAGCCATTGGGACACTCAACCTTGACAGGCAGCACACACACACACACTTTTAAGATATCCATCTGTGCCATTTCTCTGGTTGCTGTTGTTGGAGTTTCAGTAGCTCAAGGAGGCGTCACTGCGTTCGGACAAATCCAAATACGCTACATCACATCTGCCAAGCAGATGCCTGACCAGCAGCGTAACCCAACGCGCTTTGTCAGGCCTTGAGAAAAAAAAAAGTGGGGAGTGGGGGAGAAAATAAGACAGTTTTGTCGACGTATACCGGAAATAAAATGATGACAGACAGATTGTTGGAATTGTGTAAGAGTGGGGGTGGGGGTGGTGGGTGAGTATGTAAGTGTAGGCGCGGAGGCATGAAACACGATTTTGGAATGCAAGGCGCACGCGTGTGGGAGAGGGTGGACGGCATATGGGGGGGGTGACGGGGTGGGGGTGGTGATGATGGGTGGGAGTTGTTTGGGGAGAATGGGGGGGGGGGGTGAACGTGAATGTGTCCGTTTCCTATTTTTATGAGTGGAAACATGTGTTGAAATGTTAAAAACAGTGTTCGCTTTTTAATGTATTTGCAGATTGTTTGCCTTCGGAATTTATAGAGTGTTTGTTCACATATTTGTTAAAATATTATGTTTTAAGCACACCCACACACCTGCAATCAATGTTTCTAAACGAATGTGATAAAATGTTAACATATTTCTTTTAATGCATCCAAGAATGTGATATTTTTATTACACAAACTGCTACTGAAGAATTTACAATAAGAAAATGATAATTTTACCATCGTGTCTCTTATTCGGAAATAGTGCTTTTTACTTTTTTCTTTAAAACACATGTTATAATTTATCTTACTGTGTTAACAATAAAGCAAGCTGCTGAGTTTTTATCACTTTCACTTTTTAATTCACCCTTTCACTTTATAGTTGAATTTTTGTCATGTTCGTATATGTGTTAGACTAGACTTCGGGTTGAAAGACTGTGTGGTGTGAGTGACGAGCCTTAGAATGCACATGTCCTGAAAGACTGTGTGGTGTGAGTGACATGCCTTAGAATGCACATGTCCTGAGAGACTGTGTGGTGTGAGTGACGAGCCTTAGAATGCACATGTCCTGAAAGACTGTGTGGTGTGAGTGACGAGCCTTAGAATGCACATGTCCTGAAAGACTGTGTGGTGTGAGTGACGTGCCTTAGAATGCACATGTCCTGAAAGACTGTGTGGTGTGAGTGACGAGCCTTAGAATGCACATGTCCTGAGAGACTGTGTGGTGTGAGTGACGAGCCTTAGAATGCACATGTCCTGAAAGACTGTGTGGTGTGAGTGACGAGCCTTAGAATGCACATGTCCTGAAAGACTGTGTGGTGTGAGTGACGAGCCTTAGAATGCACATGTCCTGAGAGACTGTGTGGTGTGAGTGACGAGCCTTAGAATGCACATGTCCTGAGAGACTGTGTGGTGTGAGTGACGTGCCTTAGAATGCACATGTCCTGAAAGACTGTGTGGTGTGAGTGACGAGCCTTAGAATGCACATGTCCTGAGAGACTGTGTGGTGTGAGTGACGAGCCTTAGAATGCACATGTCCTGAGAGACTGTGTGGTGTGAGTGACGTGCCTTAGAATGCACATGTCCTGAGAGACTGTGTGGTGTGAGTGACGAGCCTTAGAATGCACATGTCCTGAGAGACTGTGTGGTGTGAGTGACAAGCCTTAGAATGCGTATGTAATTTCCAATCGGATTGATAAAGATGTATTGTATTGTATTGTATTGTAAAATCAGAGTAAAAAGCATCAATTCTACAGTAAAGTTAGCACCTTCTTTTTTCATCTCTGTGATATATTTCACCATTCTATTTTCTTCCTCATTCACACGTAACTTCGGCTGAAGCAGTTTTGATTTTTGTTGTTGTTGTTGTTTTAGCATTTTGAGCTCTGACTCACACGTGCTTTGCTTTTTCCCTCCAACAGTTGAACAGAAAGACCTGGCACAGTCTTCACAGTGTTCATACCTAAATCATCCTTTGTACTATTTGTCTTAGTCTTCACAGTGTCCATACATACATCATCCTTTTTTTTGTCTTAGTCTTCACAGTGTTCATACATACATCATCCTTTTTTTTTTGTCTTAGTCTTCACAGTGTCCATACATACATCATCCTTTTTAACTGTTTGTTTTTTTGTGGACATAACTTGCACTTCCTGAAAATGAAACCTCTCCTCCCCCCCCCCCCCCCATTCCCCCGCCCCCCCTCTCTCTCTCCCCTCTTACTCTCTCTCCAAAATAGAACATAATATGCATGTGCGGAAGGGGAGGAAGGGGACTGAATTCTGCCTGAGAGGAATCGTATATAATGTATCGTTGTACAATATGTTGAAGAACACTTTTCTTACATCCTACCGTAAACCGAACCTGAAACCTTCACTTTTTTTTTTTAGCTGGATGTTTGCCCACTGGACCACCCAGTGCTGAAGATGCTGGGTGAGGTAAGTCCCTAATAAATGTCCCCTCAGACGCACTGGCTGACAATTACCACCTTGTTTGTCTGTCTGATCGGCATCCGGGGGTGTCTGATAGAGCATTTCCACTCGTTACAGCAGCTGTCGCTTGGTAAGCTTCAGTCATCGTCCTAAGGCTACAGACTGATGCGGTGTTGTTTGTTTTTTTCTTTTCTCGTCTTCTTTTGTACGTCTTACAGGTGGGTGTTTGAAGATGGATCTAAGAAGCAATACTATGAGTGTACTGAAATAGATCAGATAAAAAGGCTACTTCCCGCCCTTTTTTTTTTTTTATTCTGATGCCTCTGCTGAACGAAATGAAGCAAACGGTGGTCAGCATGGATTTGCTTTGCAGAACTTTTTTTTTTTTTTTTTTTTCTTCTTTTTTTTTTTTTTTTTTTTTCAAGAATGAAAGGGAAATTTGAAAGATTTATCGTCAATGATATCCATGATATCGTGTCTCCGAATATCAATTAGATTGTTCACTTTTTTTGGGTTTCTCAAAATTTGGGATATTTTATTTTCTGCATATCGATGATGATGATGAATGATGATGAACCTGCTGTGGGGAGTCGTTTTGCTTTGTGGCTACTTGACAAGACTGTCCTCTTATAATATATCGCTGTGTCAACCAGGCTGACAGATGCAAACACCTGCAGCACTGGTCAGGAAATGTGAGCAAAATCTGCCCAAGACGCATTCACGAAGTGAATGACCGTCAACAGTGTGTTCTGTCTTCCCATTTGAGCCCACAGCACACTCCACTCAGTGAAGGAGCCGGACACAGACCGTAAACCTCCCCAACACTGGTGGAAATCGAACCCACGTCCTCACAGTCCGCGACACTAACCACCTCGCCACGGCGGTTGGCTGTGGTGACGTTTCTGTGTTGCCTGGTAGGTGGTGACAGTTCTGTGTTGGCTGGTAGGTGGTGACGTGACATTTCTGTGTTGGCTTGTAGGTGGTGACGTGACATTTCTGTGTTGGCTGGTAGGTGGTGACGTGACGTTTCTGTGTTGGCTGGTAGGTTGTGACGTGACATTTCTGTGTTGGCTGGCTGGTGGTGACGTGACATTTCTGTGTTGGCTGGTAGGAGGTGACGTGACATTTCTGTGTTGGCTGGCTGGTGGTGACGTGACATTTCTGTGTTGGCTGGTAGGTGGTGACGTGACATTTCTGTGTTGGCTGGTAGGTGGTGACGTTTCTGTGTTGGCTGGTAGGTGGTGACGTGACATTTCTGTGATGGCTGGTAGGTGGTGACGTTTCTGTGTTGGCTGGTAGGTGGTGACGTGACGTTTCTGTGTTGGCTGGTAGGTGGTGACGTTTCTGTGTTGGCTGGTAGGTGGTGACGTGACATTTCTGTGTTGGCTGGTAGGTGGTGATGTTTCTGTGTTGGCTGGTAGGTGGTGACGTGACATTTCTGTGTTGGCTGGTAGGTGGTGACGTTTCTGTGTTGGCTGGTAGGTGGTGACGTGACATTTCTGTGATGGCTTGTAGGTTGTGACGTTTCTGTGTTGGCTGGTAGGTGGTGAGGTGGCTGGTAGGTGGTGACGTTTCTGTGTTGGCTGGTAGGTGGTGACATTTCTGTGTTGGCTGGTAGGTGGTGACGTGACATTTCTGTGTTGGCTGGTAGGTGGTGACGTTTCTGTGTTGGCTGGTAGGTGGTGACGTGACTTTTCTGTGATGGCTTGTAGGTGGTGACGTTTCTGTGTTGGCTGGTAGGTGGTGACGTTTCTGTGTTGGCTGGTAGGTGGTGACGTTTCTGTGTTGGCTGGTAGGTGGTGACGTTTCTGTGTTGGCTGGTAGGTGGTGACATTTCTGTGTTGGCTGGTAGGTGGTGACATGACATTTCTGTGTTGGCTGGTAGGTGGTGACGTTTCTGTGTTGGCTGGTAGGTGGTGACGTTTCTGTGTTGGCTGGTAGAAACCATCCTCGTGCCCCCCGTGACAGCGTTGTCATTGTGGTCTGTCCGTGTCCATGACTGGTCTGGTGGCCTGGATGATAATATTTATCTATTTGTTTATTCATTTTTCTCTTCATTTATTTATTCATTCTTTCGTTCGTTTATTTGTTTATTCATTTATTTACTTACTTATTTATTTATTCATTTAGTTAGTTATGTAGTTATTTGGCGTATGTTGACAGTTAATGAGGCAAGTACTGTCTCGTGGAGGCATAGTAGAACGAAATAAACTGTATTGGTTTCTCTCTCTCTCTCTCTCTCTCTCTCTCTCTCTCTCTCTCTCCGCATCTCACTCACCTGATTCTCAGTCATTCGCTGATGACACCCATCCCTATGCCGCTGCCCTTCCAACCATCATTTTATCATCGATATCATCACTGGAATGTTGTAACTCTGATCAAATCCTTTAGTAGAAAACAGATCGCTCCCAAAGATGACAAACGCCGTGAGCCAGTTGCATTGCTTGGACGGAAGAGCCTAGTACGGTCGTAACCCGTTACTAACTGTGTGTAGTATGGAACTGACCAATGGCTTAGTTCGGTCAACGTAGGCATTTGATCACGTGTAACTGTCAAAAAAAGTTAGAACCAAGCAATGCAACTGGCACCAGCTGCTCTCTGCACCAAACCAATGTTTTCAGGTCGTTATCCCCTCCCCCCCCCCCACCATCCCTAACCCACCTCTCCCTCTCTCTCTCTCTCTCTCTCTCTCGGCGAGATGTTTTTCTCTTCGTCTGTTTGAAAGCTTAGCTTCCAAAACGGCTGAAAAAAAAAACACACACGGTTACCTATCTACAGTGTGAAATAGTGTGTCGTTAAACGAACAGTGAACTCCGTCACATCAATACGGTTCCCCAGCTCCTTCTTCTCCCAGGCATCCAACAGTGCAGTCCGTGCAGTCTGTCGTCTGTGCAGCTGTTGTTTTCTTCTCAAAATTTAGACTTTGTTCACATTTGTCAGGCAGCCCAGTCAAAGCACACGCGTGTGGGGAACGAGCCTTCAACTGTCTGTCGTTGCTTTTTGACTCACTTGTGTAAACAAAGAGAGTCTATGTTTTAACCCGGTGTTCGGTTGTCTGTGTGTGTGTGTGTGTGTGTGTGTGTCTGTGTGTCCGTGGTAAACTTTAACATTGACATTTTCTCTGCAAATACTTTGTCAGTTGACACCAAATTAGGCATAAAAATAGGAAAAATTCAGTTCTTTCCAGTCATCTAGTTTAAAACAATATTGCACCTCTGGGATGGGCACCAAAAAAATTCAAATATGAAGCCTAATTATAAGCAAACTGCATTTACTGTTATATTTTATTTTTTTGTATTCTCTAAACTTGGCACTTTGATCTGATATTCGACCCAACAACAAGAGCAGTCATTATTATCATTTTTTGTTCAAACAGGAACTTCTTTTGCTAAGCATGGAAGTTGTAATTATTTTGCAAACGTTTTGGTGCAGTTAGTAAAAAGGGGAAATTACTCTGTAATTAATGATAGGGGACTTAATTTGCTTTAAACTGATCTTTATCATCTTAAACATTACATTTTGAAATTATACTCAATACATAAAAAGCTTGGATTTTTTTTTTTTTAAGTGTATCACAAGTGAGTCTTGAAGGCCTCGCCTCTCCTGTTCACATTGCTCCTTGCTGTTTTCTCACGTCGCTGTTCATGTAACCATGACTTTAATGTGAAAACGCTGTACTGATATAATGATTTTCCCCTGTGTTTTAAGTTTACGGTTTCCCCTTCGATGGCTGGATGAAAAAAAACAACAACACTGTCTTGGTTACTGTATTACCCTCACAAAATAAGAATATTGTCAGTTCAGTTCTCAAGACGAATTAGTCAGTTCAGTTCAGTTGCTCAAGGAGGCGTCACTGCGTTCGGACAAACCCATACACCACAGATTGCTAAGCAGATGCCTGACCTGTAACGTAACCCAACACGCTTGGTCAGGCCCTTAAGAAAATAAATTCAAATGAATAGATAAATAAACGAATACATAAAATAAACCAATGAATGAATAAATGATTTTTTTAAAACTAGATTTAACCCCCCCAAAATAGTATGAATGAATAGATAAATGAATGAATGGAATATATTGAACAAAGGAGAAAAGTAACGCGAACTGGTATCAATAATCATTACAACTGATGCTTGAGAATTATAAATGATGCGACGGAGGCCAAACAATGTAGACAGGTTAACTCTCTCCATACGAATGGCGAAAGAGACGACGTTAACAGCGTTTCAGCCCAATTACCATCATCAAAATACTGCAAGCGGAAGGCTCTTTTCTGAAGAGGTGAATGTTGACAAAGAATACCACAATTCTGACGACGGAATCTAAAGGTTAGGTCATTCAGACACCCACTGGACATCCGAGGGGTCTGTGTAGAGGAGAAGAGAGGACTGGCCGTACTGAGTGAGTTACATGGTCAGCTCAACAGTATCCTGACCCAAGCGTTGTCAGGCAAATGAGCACTGACACGGCAAAGTGCTGGGGATAGTAACCTTTTTAAAAAAAAATGATACCACCTCACACTGGCTGATTAAAAGAAACCAAAAAAACACGTTAAAAAAGACAGTAGCGAAGAAAAAAAAAATGGATTAAGATAAACATATGCGAGTGTGTGTGTGTGTGTGTGTGTGTGTGTGTGTGTGTGTGTGTGTGTGTGTGTGTTGGTGGATGTTTGTGTGTCACTGTGTCTCTGTGTGTGTCTGTGTGTATTGTTTGTGTGTGTGCGTGTGCCTGTGTGTATTCATGCATGTGTATGTGTTTGTGTGTGCGTGCGTGGTTCTTTGTGTGTGTGTGTGTGTGTGTGTGTGTGTGTGTGTGTGTGTGTGTGTGTGTGTGTGTGTGTGTGTGTGTGACTCTGTGTGTCTGTGTGTGTGACTCTGTGTGTCTGTGTGTGTGACTCTGTGTGTCTGTGCGCGTGCGTGTGCATGCGTGTATATCTCCGTGTTTGTGTCTGTACGTGTGTG